>NC_069125.1:30020844-30349797 GCF_026914265.1 Mya arenaria
TAGTTCGATCATATCGTAACAAAGAAGTATATCTAATGATTATCATCTTCCTTTCGTTTTAAATACTGTTCGCAATGTTTTGACTCCCAGTCCGTTGACCATGTTTACCTTTTGGTTCCTGACACGGGATGTCTTATCCTTTATTCCGGTTAGGCATCAACTACCACCGATTGTTTTCGCCTTACAAAAATAATTGTATTTTTATCATTTTTGTACTAAAATAACATTCTTAAGGACACTTCAAACGAATCTTAGAATCAACTTAATATGGCATTTATGCCTTTGATTCAGTAAGATACCTCACAATAGAACTGATCTCAATTGTTTGGAAAACTGCCGAAAACTTTATCTTTTGTCAGCAGTCTTATAATAAGTGTTTCCACTCATTTACAAGTCAGTGAGTGTGCAGCTTTTACAACTGTCAGTGCGTATGTAATGCCGTTTCTAATGCGTCAATGGACTGTGAATATCGGAGCGTTATATATTTTGACTATCATACCTGTAAGCATTAAGCAATATCATGTTGTTTGCAATCATCCGGAGACAACTATCCCTTTTGCTTAGGCCTCTGGTATATATTGGATTTCATGAAATATTCTATCACGCGATTCCATGCATTTCAACAAGAAATATTTTACGGTTCTTTTCCGAATGACATTTCACTCATCAATCACAGTTAAGGATTAACATCAAGAAATCAGGCCAAAATGTCTGTCCTTTTGTTCGAGAAGCTGCGGGTCGACTCGCGAACATACTTAAGTTATTTATCACTATCAAGCTCAAATGCTGTGGAGTCGTGGAGTCTGATACATTTTAGGAGAGTTTGATAGGAACTTTTTTTTTTAAATATTTGGCAAATTTAGAAATGAAATTAATATGAACGTTTTATATAAGTTTATTTTGCTCAAATATTGCCATTTGCAAGAATATGATGCAGAAAAATATGCATAGGATAAATCATGTATCTGTATTGTAAATTTGACAAATAAATTCATTTTAAAATTCATTTGATTGCAATAAATGGTGTTCAATTAATATGTGAGCAAACTAACATAGCAATGTTCAGATTCGCATATGAGTCTTAATTACCAAAGCATGATTTCATACCTAGGTTTCAAAATTAAGAAAACCACAACATCCTGTTTGAACAACTACCTGCTTCTTTATTTCTGATTTGTTCTATGTTAATACTCTTAAAGATATCCGAGAATGGGTAATCAGAGCAGAATTCAAAACTGTTCGTTTTATTCCAAAGCACTGAAGATGATTCTTTATCATGACGCATTGGAATATTGCTGATACTGATGATAGTCCGAATGACAAATGATGTACAATCAAAGTATAGAGCGAGACGATTTCAATTAAGATATTTTATAAAAAAAAAAACGACCGCAATCTATGAAGCATGCAATTGTAGATGATATATCTCATTTACAATACAAATCCCTGCTCCTTATACTTCCTGTTTCCTCATCAATAGGAACTACGCTGCGTTTTCGATGCGATGTGCAATATGATATGGCGATCTTCAATCGATAAACAGCACCACATCGCTAGTTGTCATTTATAGCATGTCTCCACAGACAGATGTGCACTTTAGTTGGCACTCATAGCATGTCTCCACAGACAGATGTGCACTTTAGTTGTCCCTCATAGCATGCCTCCACAGACATATGTGTCCTTATGTTACTGTTTCTACTTTGTTGTATTTGTTGCATGGTGGTTAATCAATATCTCAAAAATAGAATCTATTTTTATTAATATTTTTTTTATTAAAGCTGCGCTCTAACAGAAAATTGATTTGACAAATATATATTTTTTAATTGGAATTAGATATTTTTTGCATAAATGTCTCGAAACTAGTAATACAAGACTGCTGACCAAATATCATATCGCAGTTATCATATTAACGTTCGAAATTGTATGTATTATTATAGCTAAATGCGTTACAAACGCTTTAAGCAAAACGAAATAATCGACAGATTTCTAAGCTATTTAGATCTGTTCTATTGTCTTAATCATCATATTTCTGAATTGAAGTCATGTATACCAAGTTAATTCTTAGACAAAAACTAAACATATCAAGTCTGTCAATTTGTAAGAGTGCAGCTAGCACGCAAGAATTGACTTTGTTTTAAACATTTAAGGTTTCGATTTCATACCATGACATAACAAGATTTGTAAAAGTAGTACGGTCTTAATCATAATTCATAATTATATGTGAATTGGTTGAGGTAACCATAAGACATTCAGAAGGTATGAAAGTATAATTTGTATTAACAGTTAAAATAGTTTAAAAGAGGTAAACATAGGGAGAATAAGAAGAATCGCTTAATATACGATTTGCTTAAAAGCGGCTTAAGCGGAACCTTAGTTAATCATTAACTATATTGACATGTAAAAATCAAATAAAACTACTGCTTCAATCCTTGTTTAAGAGCCTTCATAGATCTAGAGTTATAACATAGTTTCTGTCCAGAATGACAATCAAAACGAACAAGGCCTCCTAGTGGTTGAGTGCTCGCTTCGGGTACTGAAGGTGTCCGGGTTCTTATATCAACCAATTTATACTAAAATACGTAATAATAGTTGGCACTAGTTGCTCCCTTGCTTGGCGCTCAGCTTTAAGACGCTTTAATTGAGATAAATGGCGAGACAAGTATAAGGTTATGCTTAAATTATCCCCAATAAACTCATGTTTCACTAAACTTTCCTAGGCAGTAATTCGATCATTTATTGATAAAGCTAGTTTGATGCATGTGGGGTCTGTTTTCAATGTCTGTACGTTTTGTCTCTCTCGTTCAGTGTATTTTGGACCCTTACCGTGTGTCTATAATAATCGCTTGGCGCAATCTGAATAATAAAGCGAATGATTGAATAATATAACAAAATATTTTTACATATTAGGCCAGATCATTATTATAACACTTTATTAATTTATTCGGATTTAGGTAAAATCAAATTCATGTAGATAATCAAGACAGCAAACAGTTGTTCTATATATATTAAGTAATCATTTATGACAATAAATCGAAAACAAAGAAAGTAGTTCCACGATGAAAATTGGTTAGAAATAACTTAAAATAAACGATTGGGAATATCCGTACAATATAGGGGCTACACTGAATAAGCCAGCATTGTGTTTAAAATGTCAAACAATCGTTGTCGAGATACATATTCTGCCGTTCAGAAAGAAATGTAAAGCGCATGATAGAAATCGGGTTTTCTTTATTGATTGGAGCTTAACAGCGTTCCACCATTCAAACATTTGCTCGGAGGCAGCGGTCAAGCAAATAAACGGAGTAACCAAGGCGGTTGTAACGCTATATGTCAAAGCTACTCCTAACATCTTGCTATTTACTCATTTTCGGAATCAACTCTCTTGCTTCATTAACGGGCTTACCTATATCATCAGACGAGGTTGCTTTAGACGGAGGGCAAATGCAGACCTTTACCTTCAATCCTCTTTTTTAATCAGCCTCAAAGCTTACTCACCTATTACCCCGCCCTCTCCTCGTCCATCCCAAACTCCGCTAAAAGGTTTGCTGTCCTAATTAAATTTATTAATATACACCTTTATATTTCCCAGTTTTGCTAATACTTTTAATTTGATATTTAATTTCTGTTTTTTATTTACTCTAGGTTAAGATGAGGTATAATACTAAAAGTATTCAAAGTTATTTTAATGTTTTAAATGCATTTTAAACCATTGATTTAATGGCCTTTTACCTTATTTCAAGTACAGAGTCCGAATATTTGTAACGGTGTTTCATCTTACTGTTACTGCTGTCACTTGTTTTATCCGAGGATTCTTTTCGAGGTGTTACTACGGACTGATCCGGAATTGAAAGAATATTTCATTAAGAGTATCGATTCAGCAATGTTCCAGCTAAAAGCAACAATGAATTAATATAATAATTAGCAAGATTGTTCCCATGCGCGGATAGCGATGATGGCATCGTTTGATAATGTCCATATTTCTCGGAATTACCGGGTAATATATTGTCATCATATATAGGCTCTGAAAAAGACCGGTTTATATGCTAATATGTTTAAACTTTCACAGCTGAAGCTAATACAATACGTTCTATGTTCGTTTAGAAATACGATCGAGGTTTGACCAGTATGTTTACCAGAACTACGTTTAATTTTAATATGTTACTTACGTTAGAAAAGGCGTTTATATCAGAAAAGTACACACTTGCTATATATCCTAAAATGATGTTCGAAAATCCGAAATAAAATATATCGTGAAGAAAGGTCGACGACAACCTTCGGACATAATCATTACAAATGCAATAATCGTTGGTAAAAGCAAACAAAACAAATAATGAACAATTAGTGTCTTAAAATTTCTTTGAATCTTTCGTCTTTGAATGGAAAGATAATAATGCATGTTTTTTGACAGACTTCGAATTTTATAACCGATGTTTTAAAAGTAACCGAGTCATTGCCACGACTTATTTTACCAAGCAATACCGACTTTTTCACATTGACTGATTGATTTAAACTAATAAATGTATTCATCAAACAATAATATATAAATCATCCATGATAAATCTATTTAAAAATAAGAAGCTCATTTTAAGTCAGCTCGAAAATTGGTACCATTATTATACGCACTGTTTCAAAAAATAGATTCGATCATGACGGACGTCATTGGTGTCACGTCACTAAAGCAGTATTTTTTTACAAAGCATAGTCATGGTTCTTAAAGTAGTACTTTATCAATTTAAATTAAATCATGATTACAGTTTCATCGTACTTTATGCCATGTTGCTGTATTGCATATAATAACAAATGCACTTGAATGGCTGATGGCACAAAATCGTGTGTAGCGGTTAAAATCCTTTTTGTAAAGCACAAATAAGTATGTTTCTGTTAACGACTTTACATGCAGTAAATTGGTTTGTGACATAATTGTCTGAATGGGACCAAAAAAAATGTTACAATTTGAATTCGCAAAATTTTCTGGAACAGGCCCACGAGTGCCCAAACCTTTAAAGACTGAGCACTGAAAGGGTAATTCCAGATTTTGGATTGTTTACATAGGCTAAAAGAGTGCCAAAATGGTCTTGGTCATGGAAATACGCAGTGTTTTCTGAAAAATGAATAACATTTTTTAAATGCAGGGTAAGCAACATTTTTCAGAAGGTGAAGGAATTTGCTTCATAAGTGAACAACTTAAAAATAGCACTGTATGTACTAGGTAGCTAAATTGAATGAAACGCGTTCGACTATGTTTATCAAACTCCGAGCCTAAATATGACACAAACCGTAGGAAAAGTCAGTAATGAATTTGCGTCCCTCATTTCAAACACTATTTAAATCTCTTTTCCTTTTGTTATTCAATTTGGTAATTCCTTTTTATATTGCTCTTCCAGTAGAAAGGACTAGTAATCTTTCATCTGAATTAAGTTGTTCCTACAAACGTGACGTAGCGGTCTTTCAGACATTGGAATTGCTTTAAACGATGTAATTGCCAATAATTTGAAGGCGGTGATGGCACAGCACTGTGTTTACTCCTGACAGATAGCTTTCGAGTGTTCTGACTTAAGTCTGAATATAATATCCACTTTCGTTAGGCTAATTGTGACTTAATGGTGTTATTTAAGTTTACTTCTCTTCTTTTAAAGAGGAAACAATCTCATCTAGTAGCTAGGACTAGTTATATTTCATCGTAATTTATTTTTTCCTCTGAAACATAATTGAACGTTGAATTTGACATTCAAATTGCTTTTAGTACCGTAAATGTATTTACATGGCACATCACTATGTGTATTTCTGACAATTACATTCAGCTTTTTCCTATAAAAGTGTATCTTTTTAGGCAGGCACAATGTTTTAGTCGGCTTATTTTTGTGTCTTCTGTCCTTCGGAATACGAGGAAAACCCCTATTGTAAAACAAGCAACAACACTTTTATATACATAATCACACGTTGGATGATCAACAAGTATAATTTCTGTATAAATGTATTTTTGCAATACAATCAAAAGTGTTTGGACATAATGATAAGAGCAGCAATGTGTGAACAAAACATCATGTTGAGGTACACAGTCATTAAACATGTATTATGGCCAATATTTGGTTGTCATTCGATTGTTCTGTCCATGAGAGTTACACCACTCTCTGCATATTATCATAAAAGCAAACGCCGCTTCCTAACGCCCTTCATGTTCTTTGATCAACTCGATAGGTGTCTCTGGTACATGTGTCGATGTAAAAATGATCCAGTAATGTTAGTATATGTGTAACTTTCAATACAAATGTTATATCGGTGGCGTTCTGTTCTAGGTCAAGCATTTCGAAACACAAATACCACACTATAAATACGTAAAACGAGTTTTAAAAACTTATTCCGACTGTTGATTTTTATGCATTTCAAAACTTTGAAACATATTGGGATACCTATAAGGATATTCTAGAATCGACACCTTGGTTAATGTGCGTTTTGAAATTAATGTGTTAATTTTAACAAAGTTCTGAACAATTGGCCAATCAAAATATGTTACTATTTTGTTGGAGCAGCTGTATATCATAAAGATTCTGACGTTTAACAATATCGTTTACCCAGAAGTTGTCTACCAAAAAAATGATATCATTCTACTTAATACGTTATACAAATAAATATAAAAATTGTTACTATTTTGTCGGAGCAGCTGTATATCATACATAAACATTTTGATTAAAATCATACGAGCATTTAAAAATATACTGTATGTTTCAGAGTGTCCTAAAACATGTCTTTCAATGTCAACTTATCGAATTAGGAAGCTACGTCACGGCCGGTATAAGTAGTTTGTAACATTCCGTCTAAAAGATGTAAGTATTGACATAAATTATTAATTGTCCCATAATTCGAATAATTGACATAATTAAGATAATTAACACGACTGCGAAAGCGAAAACACTCTGTCGACCGTATTCTTGCCTAATGTGATACGCAATTTTCGTAGAGGGTAATTTGATTTACTCTATTACTCTGGGAACAAGGTAAATATATGTTATTGTATTACATTATTGAGACTGGGACTCCAGAAATAATCTTAGTACATCAAATTCAGTGCATTATGAGAACGAATGCCAAGCTTGAACAATAATTGGAAATAAACCACAAGCAACTTTCGAAACTTATTCTCCATTTATAACTCTTTTTTTGTCTGCCTCCTTTTAACGTAAAGGTTCAACTCGAAAGCATGCAAACACATTCTTTAATTGAACGTTTCTTTCCCATGTGTTCGAAATATAGCATTAAACATGCTTTAATCACAAATATTTGTTCGGAAGATTAACAAACGTTGAAATGCTATGATAATACTGCCAAATACTTTTTTATGTACCTTTAAAATTAAGAGAATACGTGCTCTTCAGAAATATTTTAGAAGTTTTATTGGCGATATGTAAATACACTTTCATTTTTATTGAAAGGACACTTATGGGTTGACGTTAACTCTAAAATGTATACAAGAACCAATCGGAGTCCAAATAATGCAGAGGGGTGAACCTCACAGTTACCAACTTGTTAAAAGTGACGGTGTTCCAATTGTACAGACGCAGCCACGTCATTCACTTTGCAACAATAGACTTAGACAATATTTCAGCATTTTATTATAAAAGATAAACATAGAAAAAATATTTAACAAACATATTAAAAGAACATATAACACATTTGACAAATGTAAACATTTCAAGTAATGTTTAAAACCCATTTAACATACTAGGAGTAGTCGATATACACACACATGCTGAAATATGTTGATTTCTACGGATGACGAGAAATAAGACATTGTTTTCATATATATCATGGCGTGTGATTGTAATAGATCTACTAACAAAATAAGTCCAATATTGTCTCACATTTTATTTATTTGATTCCCCTCATCACAGCTTCTCATTTGACATGATAAATAACTTGTGTTATGGTATTTTAAAGATATCTACACAACTACAAATATATTATTTTTATTGTTTTCCAACGATGAAAAGTGTACAGAGCCGAACGATTACTTAGAAGCTGATTGGATATTACAAACAAATATTTGTAGTTTATTTTCACGAAAAACGAATGTTTTAAAGAATCTCCAAAATAATTTTTTGGGCAAAATCATTACGATTACACTTCAATTATTCATTCGGATTTATGTACTATTAAATGCGCGAAAAGATTATCAAAAATTCACTTGCTATTCTCGTGTATCATGCGCAGGGTTTTCTAACATTAGTAGACAAAGTGACTGAGCAACGAGGGCAATAGTAGACACTCTCTTATCTTCACATCAGTTCATACACAACCCCATTAAACTCTTACCAACCGATTACACTGCCTCTTATCCCCTCCAAAACCTCCTAACCTCGCAATCAGGTTTTCCCGAGGCAACACACGAAGAGTCTGCGGAGAGAGGAGGCAAGACGGTT
Organism: Mya arenaria; assembly: GCF_026914265.1. Taxonomy (NCBI): domain Eukaryota; kingdom Metazoa; phylum Mollusca; class Bivalvia; order Myida; family Myidae; genus Mya; species Mya arenaria. Next base: position 30,029,262 of record NC_069125.1, read on the forward strand.
GTAGACGCTCTCCTGTCGGGGCTCTTCTTTCTCTTTCCGTTCTTCTCCAAAATTCGGGTTCCATTGCAACTGCATCTCCTCCTGTTCATACTCTGTATGAAAAAGGTGGGAGAACAGTTTGTAAATCTTCATCGCAGTCCTAAAATGCTTTATAACGAATAGGCAAATCTCTATGCAGAAAGAAAATATTTTTGTCCGCATCCTTTCGTTCGAATAAAAACCATCATTACTGAACGATGTTCTGTTTTAAACATATCGGCATACATCCTTTATATTTGCAGGATATACTAAAATAATTAGTCGAATAAGTATTTCTGGTTCTGATCGAACATTACTGATACGAAAGAGAATAATAATTTATGTTAAATTATTTGCGTTTATACCTCTATATTTAGTGAACTCTTACCTAAAATCTCCTTTTCATCTACAGGGTCCGAATATTTGTAGTGGTGTTTCTTCTTGGTACCCTTTTTGCTGGCAGATTTTTTCTTCGACGATATATCCTGAAAATCATAAGGATAACGCGACTGTGTTAGGTGCTATTTCAGACTGATCTTAAGTTGACAAACTATAGCATTGCAGCAATCGATTCAGTTCGTAAAAGCGACAATGAAACTAATAAATAATGAACACGATTGTTTCCATGATGATAAAGCGACTATTACATCTTTTAATACCTTAAATCATTGTTAGCAGTACACAGTAAGGCATGTATCGGTATTACACAGACTGCTGACCAAGCAAAGACTATGCATAATGATAACATCCGCATATTTTGAAACTAAAGGATAATATGTTGTCATCATCTAATTGCTTTTGAATACGACTTTGTCTGCAAACCTTTTAATGATACTCTCAGGGTCTCTTCAGATGTTCTGTATTGCATGTACTGGTTGGGGGAAATTCAAAACTAATCTTACCTTCGTGGTTTGATCCTTATTTTTTTCTGAAAAAAAGACATGTGTTTGTTTTCAATTTTTCATTATTGATAGAAAATAGTAATTGCAATTGTTTTATATTCAAGAATGACCCTTTTCGAAATAGAAGAAAAACCTTCGAAAAAGACAATCATGATAATATACCGATTTTGTAAAACTGAAAATATTTCCATAAATCACAAATGAAAAAAACATGCAATATGTGAAATCATCAACAAGATATCCCCTCGATGCAGAAAATTGCATTGTAATGTAACTGTTTGAAAAGGGCCAGACAGTCTGGTACATTTTCATGAAAAGGGCCAATTAACTTGCAACCGTTTCTGGAAATGGCCAATAAAATGCGTACAATTTTCAAGGGCAAAGGCAAGTTTGGACTCTTTTCCAAAGGGTCAAATATTACAAAAAATAGAACATAAAGACTATGCAGTGTTATAAGCAATGGCATATATAACATTTCCTAAATACCGGATACACATCAATGCATAAATATGGTTCAAATGTTTGCCTCTTGAGCGAACGTTTCCAAATTGAACGGTGTGCATCACATAACAAGAGCAGTAAAATAACTTAATTCTATACTAGTGATGACCATCTTGAGAAAATTAAATTATATCAAGTTCAAAAAATGTATATGTCCAAACCGTAGGGACAGTCTGTAACTAGAATGCAACTCTCATTGCAATCAATAATTCGGTCTCTTAACATTTTATTAAAATTGCGAATTCGTATAAGATTGCGCATCTAGTAGTCAGAAGTAGTAATATTGCATATGAATTATACTTTTTTCTCGAAATTGTAACATGGCGGTCAATCACTGCAATTGCTTTGAGCTCCCTTATTGGAATTAATTTGGAGCCATGATGACATGTCATTATGTTTATTTCTGACATGTAGCTTCCAAATACTGTCAATAGTCTGAATAGAACATCCACAATTGTGACTTAGCGATGTTTTCTATGGCTTCCGGCCTTGTGATAAGAAGAAAAAAGCTATTCGATTAGCTAGGAATAGTGATCTTTCATGTGAATTTATTTGTGCTCTGGGTGATATGTTAAAATTTGGTCGCAGAATCGATTAACGTAAAACTAATGAACAGAAAATTTGAAAAATCATCAATTCTTATTGACCCACATAGAAATGCAAACACTAACTTATAATGGAGCTTTCAATTAGACATTCAATTGAAAATTTAAAGGGTAATTGCATTTAATTTGAAGGCAGTGAGGGTACGCCCTTATGTTTTTTCTGTCCTTAGATATTGTTTCAATTTAACTGGTTTAAGGATAATAAGTAAAATTTGTTGATAGAATATAGCTTCACAAATTGACATTGTCTTAAATGCTTGAGAAAGTAACACCTATTGTGCTTGTGAGATAATTTGCTTTGACATTGGTTAACAAGAGGTCAAAGAAAGTGCATTTGGCAATATAATACACTGAAAGCCATTAAGTTGTGTCACTGATGTATTCGTGAGGAAACGGCTTGACTAAACCCTTTGATGGTTTCAGCTATGGGCTTGAACTAGACTAATGTGCCGGAAATGAAAAACGCTATTTGTTATCTCCTTCTGTAATTTGATTAATATGTAAGCCCTTTACATACATATGTTACATATATATATAGTATCTGCAATTTAAGTGAAGAAGAAATGTAGGGTCTAAAGTGGGATTTGACTTTGCGTTATAACTCATACTTTTTTCCAGAAAGCGATGAATCGTAACTATTTTTGTACTTAGAGTTACCAGACTGGTTTCATAAACTTAAATTCAAATGTAAGCTTACAGTCGTTAAGAACATTATTGCTTATGATTTTAGCTGCGTAACAATGTTTTGACAAAATATATCATTTTTTTCACTACAATATTTTATTATATTATACGGTTACGACTTAGCCCCTGTGGTTGGAGGACGCTATAAATTGGGTAGTTTGACGACACAAAGTGACCCTTTAAGCTGCATAACCTGGTCAATGATTAGCACGGTTATTTTATAATAGGTAAGATTGTCGCAACAACCACTGAGCTGTTTTGCTCGATTACTGTCTCTATTTGGGTGACCAAGAAAGCGAAACGTGTCAATTGCACTTAAATCTCATGTAGGCTAATCGTTGCGTGCTAAAAACTAGATTACCGCAAACGTAAATCTTAAAACACAAACATTCTGCTATTTCAAAAAATATATTTCTGGATTTTATCGAGGAGACAAATCATTTAAATAGTTTTCATTTGTTATCATCTTCTATTTCCAAATAAATGGCAAAACCGGGAACTGGATGAAATGCCCTAAGGGATACCGTATGCCATGTGTCTCAATATATGGCCTAATTATGTATTCTTTAGCATTTGGAAAACTCCTGATATACCCAAATGACCTCAAAATGACCAAACCAAAATTGGTCCGACCATACTTTTGCAGTTAAACCCCGTTTTGGTGAATTTACTCAAATTTGTTGGCACCACAGAGCCAATCTAAAGTGGCGTCGTTATAGATCGAAAGTTTTGGAAAAAGTAAATAAACATCCGAGTTTGCATGAAACTCGTGAACACCTGCACATTTTTAGATCAACACGCATAATTATGCGTACTGCAATGACTTTTCAATAAAACGTTCTGCGTCTTGAAATGTTCATGCAATCAGTTATCTAAACGAAAGTATAATCACTGAGCCGCGGAGATCGAACTCCGATGGACAAAATCACACACGGAACAAAGACTGGAATTAGGAAGTAAATGGGAAAAAAATAGAAACATCGGTCACATAAGGATATTCACATCGGAGTCGATATTGTGTGTTTATCGAAGTTTAACAGGATTGTGAACAATCAATAATCATATAAATAAATGATATATGAAATCTGAATAAAATTACTGTAAATAGCTTTACATATTTTTTGATAAATTTTATCAGTTAATATTCAAACTCGGCGGTGGCAAATCACAGACAGGGCTAGCGCGCCTGCACTGTAAGGGCGTTGCTAATTTCTAGTGCGATATGCCATTGACAGAAAACAACATTAATACATGTGATACGAATAATGTAACTTCATATTTTCCTAAAATAACAGTACATATGCTGGGGTATATCAGTACCATCAATTCCATATGCAAGCAATTTAAGTGTAAGAAATTTTGTGTTTCCTTTAGTTACAAAATCAACACATGATGCTGTAAGTTCAAGACGATCAAATTCCAGATGCGGTATGTAAACGATTCCAAACCGCTTATGCAAATTGCAACGTAATTAGGTTTAACATGATACTAAGAACGGTTTTCTATATTTAGTCCTTTGAAGAATATAACTGTACCATGAGCGAGCTTTTTCAGTATGGCTTTGTGACGTTTGCGACCTGGCATCTGATAGACACACACTCAAGTAATAACTTCATTGACACCAGAAGGTCATAAAAGTACTAATGTCAAGTTTGTCCGACAATTAAAGATAAACTACCAAATATAATCGTTACCTTTTCTCCGTTTCGAACCATTTTTTGATTCGTCCTTCTGTTGACGTTTATATTCGGCCCTCGCTTTTTCGATCACATCCTGTTGATTAGAGTAAATAAAGAGAGAAAAACGTCATACATTATCTATGCTTTTTCTATTTTATTCTTCAGAGTATATGTCATGCTTGCTTAATTGTTGATTTATAAAACAATAGTAAACAGTGTTAACAGAAGCTTGTTATGCTACTTAACTTTGACACGAGATACTAATTTAGTTTGAATTTTGTATATAAATGTTGCTCTTGTTTATGTCATTTATCCCAGAAATAATAGTATTTTCACCATCTTATTGGTTCTACTTGAGAAAATAGCATATAAGAGCAAACAAAACACAACTTACTTCAAACATAACACCAATATGGCACACTAACATTGTACTTGCTCTAGCATTCATTTCCGTCTAATGAAACAATCGCTGTACCTTTATAAACTTGTCAACCATTTCTTGTTGCTCAGACTGTTCCCCATTTTCCTGAACCACCTCCATTCTGTCCTGAAACGTGGCCATTTTATCCGTCTGATGTCGCGAGTACGTACACTGGACGTTATCTGAAACACTGACGCCAGTCTTCTGACGACTCAACACTTTCTCTGTCTCCACTACCATCTGTAAAGGTATCACTAGTGTTACGGTTATGGTAAGGACTAAGGTAGTTGTTACATCCAATATTCGCTATATATTTGAGGGCATGTTGTAGCAACTAATAGTATGTATATTTATACAGCTACCTGCAACAGGTATCTGATTTATTTAACAATGTTAAATATAACACAAGATAAAAGTGACTTCTACAGCTTTAACATTTGGGCAATTAATGGCGACATGGGAATCCAATGTACTTTGCAATTTGATCTTTCTAATGTGTACTATACATTTTTATTTAAACTCGCTGTGTCTGTAACCAAACATACAGTGTTAATCATAAATATAACTAGGCATTATCGTTCTTACTGTTTTGACATAATAAAACAATGTACAATACATGGATAATCCCAGCAGCCTAAATATCAACCAAGGCTCAGTTTAAACTATAATCAAGGCTAAGCAAACACCAAAACAGTAGGCACAATTCTTCAAGACAACATAAACTTAAAAGATCGAATTCTTAACTGAAATTACTAGAATGCACTCAGAGACAAATATTTTGTATGTATATATATATATATACATAAGGGATGCAAACGAATATTCGAATATTCGATCAAACGTCTGGTATTCGAATGTCAAAATTGGTATTCGAATACTCGGAAAAAAGCAACAACTGTTGAATAAAAAGAATAAAATTCCTGTTGCCTGCAACTCTGTTGTTGCGTATAAAGTTCGTTTGTCTTGTTTTTACAACGATTAGCCCTTAATGCCAGAGGTGTGAATGTGATGACAATACACTATACACGCGCCATATGACATTTAGAGACATATCGTCGGGTACCATAAAAAGTCCCCGTTATTTTACAATAACTGACTATTAGACAAGTGGTATTAAAAAAGTCATTTAAATGCCTTTGCCAAATAAGGACTTAAGGAATGACATGTGCTACAATAATGCAGTTAAATGTATATATGCTTTAAACTGTTTTCAATGTTTCGAAAGGTATAAAAGAGCATTTTAGTATAACTTTCCTCTATTGATGTACAATAGAAAAGTCAAAATCCACATATGTTTTCGTTTTATTATTTTTCTAGTTCCCAAGTTTGTTTGGTTTTTCCATCGTTATAACTTCTAAAATATGTATATTGGTAATCGAATATTCGAATATTCGATCGAAAGAATTACCGAATATTCGAATATAAGTTTTGCCATTCGTTTGCATCCATAAATCAGATACCATTTGCAGGTAGCAATGGTATCTGATTTATTCCACTATGTTATAAATAACACAAACAAATCAGTGACTTCTACAGTTATAACATTATTGGCAAATAATGGCGATATGTGAATCCAATGTACTTTGCAATTTGATCGCTTCTTTCCAAAATGTACTATTCAGTTTTCTTTATATTCGCTGTGTATATAAGTAAAACTTAAAGTGTTTATCATAAATATAACTGGGCATTGTCATTTATATTGTTTTGTACAATACAGGGATTAGCCCAGTAGCCTAAATATTAACGAAGATAAAGTTTAAATGAACTTTAATCAAGATCAATAAAACCCAAAAACTGTAGGCATAATTCTACAACATAAACTTAAAAGATTGAATTCTCTAGTGAAATTACTATAATGCACTCAAAGACAAGTAGTTTTTATGAACTATTGATAAAAAATAAGTATTCTCCAAACATGTATCAGAAGTTACACATGCGATCGGTAAATACCGCTTGTGTTTGATCGAAATGGCAAATATGAGCTGAGAGACAGTGTTAATATATATAAAAAAACAAAGAGAATAATGATAATATGGCTATGTGGTACATTTCACAGTTATCGACATTGTTTTCTAGAGTTACTGTGATTCACTTGCCCAAGCCATTTATTTCCATTTGATGGTCACATGGAACGCAAACGTGTGTGTGAAAATGTAAAGTTAAATTAAGAATCGCAAAACTTTCTCAGTTTTCTTTTACTTATATATGACATGTATCTTGTCCTTGGAAACAGGTGTAACTTAATGAACATAGATGTTGATTCTTATACGACAATAAATAATAATTGGTGGGTAATGCAGTATCCGACTCACAATAGCACCATGTAGTAGCATAACAAGCTGTCCGCTTTGGTCACTTGTCTCTATTAAGTGTCATGAAAATGACATTACGCTCTTCCATTGGTTAAAACAAGGAATGATTTACAGTTGTATTGCAAATGACATTTTCCATCGATCACAGATGCAGATTTACATCAAGGAATATTTCGCTATTTCCGAGAAGAAGGGGTCGAATGATTGGCCCACGTACTTGATTTTTATACATTGTAAATTGCATGGCAGGAACATCCTTGTCTGCAGTAAGCTCAATCACAATCATGGTCATGAAAAACCCTTTTCGAATGCGACTCTACACTTAAAGCACTGAAGCATTTTGAGGTATCGGACCTGTTCTAAGCACAGTAGATATCACATTGGTTAACTCACTCGCTTTTCACTAAGGCCAAAAAACAATACCTGTGTTTCCGGTAACCAAACCGACCCTATTTTTTTCTCGCCGACCCTAATCCTTTTTTAGACATAAAAGTAAAAAAAATAATAATTCTATCGTAAAAAAAAAACAATATTTTTTTTTTATTATATCGTCATTAATTTCGTTGTTTGTCTTTCTATGTCCCCGGAAAATAACTTTCATTTCTTATTATGTATTACCGAGACGCTATGTCAACAGGAAAACAAAATGGCGGAGGGCGGCGAACCCTGTCCGATATCTTCAAATTGGCGAACGCATGTTAACGGTCCAAACACGTGGTTAATCACAAGAGACGTATTTTGCTGTCTTTAAAATGAAAATATTTAGGATTAAAGCTCGCGGTGTTATTTTATTCATGTCCAAATTAAAACTTACTTTTTTACGATTAGGCTTTGGGTATAGTATGCAGTCTTCTTACGAATAGGAAAATATTTATGATTAAAACACGCGGTGTTATTTATTCATGTCCAAAATAAAACTTACTTTTTTACGATTAGGCTTTGGGTATAGTATGCAGTCTTCTTACGAATAGGAAAATATTGATGATTAAAACACGCGGTGTTATTTATTCATGTCCAAAATAAAACTTACTTTTTTACGATTAGGATTTGGGTATAGTATGCAGGCTTCTTACGAATAGGCTTTGCGAATTCATGCAGGCTAACTGCCAGGTTCCAATACACTTTTCATTAATCGTTACATTAATTTATCCGCAATTATCAATGGTTATTTATTTCGCCTTATTTTAATAAGTCCTATCAACTGAAATCCAAACAAAAACCTTTAAAAGTTAACGACACATTTGTTGGAATGTGTCGGCTGCAGATCAATCGGTACAATTTGTGACGTCAGAGCACGAGCGGTGATAATATCAAAGGCGCGTGGCTATGGTTTGTATTTAATTCGGTCAGTCGGATACTGTATGATCCCATTACGATCGAAAACATAATAATCAAGAATCGTCGTCTGGGAATCTTATAACAATGACCGAAAAGTTTGAATTCAATATAAATATGGATGAAACTTTGATTGTACGAAAATAAGATAAGTGACAAAAAACCATATCCGCGTTAATTGTTGTATTTTTAACCTACCTCCACTTGAAGGCCTAGTTTAAGGAGCTCACAGTTGACAAGAAAATCGGCGATTTAACAAATTTAGTTGATAATTGACTGTTTGGGTAGAACATGATCACATATTTGTAGAAATTGAAGTGCTGGAATTGTTCTAAAAACCGATCGCGACTTATAAACTAGTATTGTATACAAAAAACACCAGATTTCATGGGCAAAATTGGGGGGAAAATGCGGTAGTCGAAGGAAAGGAAATGATTTCAGACATTAAACAATGACGTTTTTCTCTGACTTTTTGTAAATTATGTAACGCTTAGATTTAACATAATTGATCTGATTCAACAGAATTTTGCATGATATGGAAACAGTAAAAAAAAAAAATCCCGACCGACCGACCCTATTTTTTTCGCCATGTTACTGGAAACACAGGTATTATTTTTTTTGGCCTAAGATGAACCTGTCGGATTCGATTTATGGCCTTGGAAGATGAGAATTATGCTTGTGGACAGCGAGCCGGACAATTGGGTTTTCTCAGGGTTCTCCATTTTCCCCTACGACTAAAGCCCAAACTCCGGGTTAAAATCTTGCCAACGTTAGAGACCCAGCATAAGCTTAAATTACGTTCTTCACAATCGTTATATTAAATAAAGTTTAAGCTTATCATCTATAGTGATAAAGGATCGCTCTTTTTCGAATCAATCAGGTCTCTTGTGAGTGTCATGAAACCCTTTCATTTTTATTTTTACGGTAGTATCTAGATTCGGAAAGACAGCTAAATCTGTACTTATAATAGAGTGCTCTAGTAAACGTTAATTCCAGAACAAATGGTGCTGCTATGAAGTAAAACGATAACAGTCTTACACCAAAAATATTTCAAAAAGAAATCCCGACCCGTCTACACAGTGAAATGTTGTTTTTTTTAATTTGGACTGAGGAATGAGATGAAATGTTGATCGTCTTCTGCATACAGTTCTCACATATTTTCACTATTTGAAGATACAAAATAAATGCAGAATGATTACCACATAATTAGAAATATATTCACAACATACCATAATTATTAGCAAATTAATTAAGTTTCATGCGGTTAAATCTTATCAACAATATATCAAAATTCGTACCTCACGATCTCGAAATTAACACACACAATCTCCTTTTAACAATCAGGTGCTTTTCCTTCCATCCCTGAATTAACAAAAGGTGTATGTTCCTTCACAGTTTTATAAGCGCTGAAAGACGGACTGTTTAATTTTAAGACTGAAAAATCCTAGAACCAGAGAGATTTTTATGTAAACATGTCTTATCTGTTTATTTTTCGAATTCCCTGCATCTGATAGAGATGTTTCTTGATCTATACTTTTGCCATTTCGAATGTAAATGTTATGGAGAAAACTTTTGTGATCTCCTGTCGATTTGGCCTTTTTACTAGAAATTTAGGAAACACTCTGTGAACTTTTCACTTCTTGTATATTAAAGAACAGACGTTTCTTTCGGTCTATATTTTTTGATCCAAATTGTATTCCTGAAACATATAATTCTCATTTTTGCCGCATTAAAAAGATAAAGCTAATTCAGGAAATTTTATTTTTAACACATTTGGAAATTGACTCAAAGTATTAAATTGTCTTTAAGGACGATGAAATAATAGGTAAAAGATTTTAATTCCTTAAAGTCCAATTAATGAAAATAACAAACCTTTTAATGAATATTTTGAAAATCAAAGCTAAATCCAAAACTGATCGTTTTAGTCCAAACTTAATTCATGAATTATTGGAACATGCGTTAACTGTATACACTCCAAATGGCAAACGATGCTCACACCGACTGTAATATCAAAGTATACAGCGAGACTTAATCAAATAATTTATTCCATAGAACTACGCGTACTGGAACATTTGCAATTGTCACTAGATATTTCAATAAAAATCCCAGCACCTTGCATTTTCTGCGTCCTTATGCATATTAACTGCGCTGTGTCGCGATGCGTTACGCGAAACAGCATGGCAATCTTTAATCGATACCCAACACCACATCCTGTCAGCAGACGTATGGCAGCCTCCATAGACGTGTGCGTTCCTAATTCCTTAGTTTGTCGAATGAAAATAAAAAGGGAGTAAAACTGCATTCTTATTTTGCGTATTTAATTCTTTAAGAATAGCCAAGACACCATCGTTCGTTTTATGTTGGCAATATTTTCTTTTTCATACTGTGTTCAGATTGAATTATTTCTCCTTAATCTTATGTAATATCACGAAACAACACTCAAATTTAAACTGTTGATGATGTTTTATTATTGCAACAAGCCTATTTGGCATTTATTCAAAATAACCGGTTACTAGGTACAATCTATGAATAACCCTAGTGAAGCTTAAGTGAAAAATTGTTAACAATAATAATGTACGTTAAAGAATAAAGTAGTGGACGCGTTTAATTTCTTCAATCTTATCAATTTTAAAATGAAGTCCGCATATAACAGTTAGAAACGTTGTCTTGTTTAAAAATCTATTTGCGTCGGCTAGTTTTCTAATTATATGTTTAAACATAACAAGGACACACTATGATGATGAATGATGCCATATTTCACATTTGTTTAACGCAATAACTTGCCAACTTTTGTTACAGTCATTGCCTGGTTCCTAAGTAATTTTGTCTGGAAATTAATGAGTTCATCCATAATTAAAATCATACGATATTCTGCATAGCAATAGTTGCTAGTAGTCCGCTACTTCCTCTAGGATTACGTAAGTCGTTTTTGAATGTTTAAAACATGATTCTCATTCGTCCACAATTAATAGCATCCACTTAACATGATAATGTATGTTCTTAAAGTTCTACATAAAAAAGAAAGCTTTGTTCGTGCTTTGCCCTAACTTTGGGATTTCTTATTTAAGGAAGAAGTTCAGCAGAATTAAATACTATATATCGAAACTATTTTAGATTATTTAACTCGTAACGTAAATTCAGGCAACAATTAAACATTATTTTCGGCTCTCTTATCAGGAAAGATAAAGCTTTTATGAGTAACAAACAAGTGTGAAATGAACATAAAGTATATTTAGCTATATAGAAATATATATCAAAACCTTTTGAAATCGACCAAAGATCATAACATATTGAAGCATCACGTCGGTAGAATCCTCTTATTCTAAGCTTATTTATGTACTCTCTTTCTCGTATATCGAATAACTTGAAATAAAAGGTATTCGAATACAACTTAAAACGATTAGTGCCAGACATTATATTAACATTTCATAAGGCGTGGGCAAATTGAAAACGATTTCAAGTTGACAAGCTCCGATATCAATATCATTGGCGTACTATAAGTTTTATTTTAAGCTCATGTCTCCCCCATGGGATCGTCGGCGTAAATATCATCACTTATGATTGCATAGAGAGTGCTTTAACGTCATCTGAATGTATTTGAAGGGAAACTATAAACATTGAACACTTGCGTTATGATAGCTTGAAATGGAAATGACACATTCGTACTGCAAATAAGTTTCATGTTTCATGTTTGTACGTTCAGCGAGGTCGCTTAGGGTTTAAAGCTGCTTTCGAAATTTACGTGGCATCTCATCTCATTCAGTGCGGTCCAATATACTCATAATGAGACAAGTTATTGGTAAATTATAATGCTTGGTAATGCGAATATCGTCCCAGCGTGCTATCATATGTTATTGCAACTTTTATTACCCTTGGTTTCTAGAGTATAATATATCAGATTCATACATTTTACGTGTAATACTAAGAGCATATTCTATATTCCTTGAACTATCATTTACTTTACATTTGTTCCTTTGTATTGTTCCGTATAAGAAATTCTAATATTTAACAATATGACTGTTTGAATCAAAGTTGACATTTGCAATGGCGTTAATTTCAAAGGTCCTTACAAATTATGATTTTGCAAGAATTAATGCAGTTTTGAAACCTTGTGTGTATAATTAAATTCATTAAATTTATTTAGGCTAAACAGCTTAAAGGAAGTGGAACGAGACTCTCAATTGTTAAAGGTTATTAATACAATTACTGGTTTTGTTTGAATGACAATAATATTGTTGTGAGTGCATTTCATGCTTCTTTTTCAATCTTAAACATAAATAATTAAGATCAAAAAGCTTAAATCGGCTGACTAGATTAAGCATAATCCATAATATGTACTAAAGATGTTTTAATTAGTCTTATACACAGTTTGCACTCTTTTTAAGCAAAAGGAAAAAGTATATTCAATGCACATGCTTAGCAGTTATCCGAATATATTTCAACACATAGTTGAAATGTTTAGAGTGATCATTACAAAAATTTGTAAACATGTACTTTTCAAGCATACTTCACACGATCACAATGCTTACGTTCGTATTGATTCGAACTACAAGGACCCAATTTCACAACAATAATAAAATCAAATCTCAACCTCACTCTCAACTCATTGTAGCTAACTTCTAGATCGTTATCTTGTCATTTTATCATAGTTATGGAAGTCGTGAATTGTAGATGGATAAAACAAATCACAGTAAGTTTTACCTTCGAAGTTTAGCCATTCGTCTCTTCTAAGAGAAATATGTATAATTATGTCAGTTCTAATATGAAGGACGGATAATGTATAATATCTTCCGTACTCATGTTATAGCAAGAGTCGATTAAAAAGCTGCATTTACTTAAAAGGACTGAATAGTAGGAGGCATGTTCTGGAAAGATCCTATGAAAACGTTACATTTTATCAAAATGGCTAATGATAACACTTTATTTTCTGGAGAATGCGAATAATAACACTTAAGATTCCAGAATCGGCAGATGAGAATGATAAATTTTGTGGAAAAACATTTTTAAAGGGCATATATATGAACTGGAAACTTTTTAATGGACCTATAGAACTTGACAATTGAAGCTACATTTGCTGGAAATGTCCAATAAGTGATTTCTTGATAGTACTTATGATAGTGCTATAAGTTCAGGAAAGGGCCGTTAAAATTGGTTCAATGGCTAAAAACAGCTTATGATAACGCTATATTATTTGAAAGGATACATGTGTCACATTTCTGGAAATGGCTGATAATTACGCTTCATTTCCTCAAAAGGACCGGTAAAAACGCTACATTTTCAAAATAGGATCGATGGTAATGCGACATTTTCGGAAAGGGGGCTATTAGAAAGCTACATTATCTGGAAAGGGACGATGAGAACGCAACCTATCCAGAAAAAGAGCATTAAGATCGCTAAATTGTTTTGAAAAGACCAATAAGAAGGCGAATAGAACGCTGTATTTTATAGAAAGGATAATTGGAAAACTACATATTCTGGAAATATCCGATAGGAAAGTAACATTTCTGAATAGGACAATTGGGACTCTATATCTGCAGGAAGGACGTTACATTTTCTGGAAAGGGCTGATGAGATCTTTATCTAGAAAAGGACATTGAACATGATACACTTTCTGGAAAGGACGATATGAACGATTCCTTTTTCTAGAAAGGACCTATTAGAATGCTTTTTTTTTCTGGAAAGTACTTATGAGAACGCTACACAATCTCGAAAGTTTAGGTAAGAACGCTGCATGTTCTGTTAAGCACCTATCGGTGGGAACGTTACATTTTCTGAGAGGGCCACTGAAATTGTTGTCTTGAAATGACCGATTTTTTGGAAGGGAAAAATTAGATCGCTACATCTGTAAAAAAAACAGTGAGAAAACTACATTTTTTGGAAAGGGTATATTGTTAAATCCTTCTAGTAAAAAATACATGACAGCGGAATATTGTCTCGAACATACCAATTGATACGCTATTAGTTCAGTAATTAAAACGATTTATTATATGACCTATTATAAAACAATCTCAAAACTTCATATTTCATACCAATACATTGCCGTTAAATCAGTTATAGATATACATTAGCGGACACGATGCTGGAAAAAAATCAGTAACGTCAATACCGAAATAACTATTTCCTGTTTTCCGTCGAACAAGATGTTAATAAAGAAATTGCGTAGACTATTATCTGGGCGCTATTTGAGATTTATCATGCATAATCATTGCTTAAGTTTTTCTTGCATGTTCATAAATAAATTTGGATATGAAAATAGCATTGTCATATTATAAAACAGGTGTTCACTAAGGAGCAATATAATATGATCTGATATTCACATATTCAATGGCTACCTAGTCGATTATTGTATAATGCCGACTCACTTGTTCGTGGGAACCTCTGGTTTTTATCATGTTGTATAAATGATATAAGAGTTTGCATCAAGTATCGAAAACGCCTACATCATATACCCCACATTATAAGCACAGTCAAACGACTTCACATATTAATTCTTATAACATCTAGAACTGATTTTCATCTCCAATAGACATATTAAGTAAATACTAGTAAACGAAATTATATGAAGTTAAATCCAGTTTCGAAATGATTTACGGACCATACCAGAAACAGCCTTAAAATAAATTAATTTCTATACTTGTTTAGGATCATGCTTCTACTTTCTTCCTATCCCGGTTGTTAATATGTTTTGAATTGGTATTTTAGCAGATAGGGATGGTTATATTATATCGACTTCTTAATTTATGTTTACTCCATAACGATATACAGAGATCAATCAAAAACATTGTTTTATAATATTTTATGACAAGACTCAATGATTATTACTGACATATACCTTCCGATGTTTCTGATAATATAGAATCCACTTTGTCAAGCATTTTAGCTTCGTTTTGCTAAATTTGTATTGCCTCTTCCCTTGCATGTAAGAAAGGAAGTTAAAATAAGGTAAGTAAAATTGAAGCTCAAACATTTACAAGAAAAAATGAAAAAGGATTTTTTATTGTTGACAACATAAAATACTGAAATTTGTTTCGAACCAAACGAGGAGCTAAAATATGTTTTAGTTATAAAATTATTACGATGCATTTAAGACAAGGTTTCATAAAACTTTATACCTGAGTGCTAGAGAATGACACTCATTACGCTTATTTAATTCAAATTATTATTAGAATACGACTTTCACTTTTCATGGAATATATTCTTATAGTTTACCTTATTCTGATTTAAACCAAGGTGTTAAACGTAACACAGTAACAGTTGCATATTAGCCAATTTGCTTGTGAGGACAATGTTTTGAATGTGGTTCAAAGAGGTCAAAGAAAGCGCGCTTTCTATAAATAACTAGTTTAGAGAAAAAATGTATTTGACGCTGAATTGTTTTTAAAACAAAAATGAACCAGACTTATTAGCCCAAAATGGAATTGCTATTTCGTGTCCTATTCCGTAGATTAATCAATTTAAAAGCAAAATATTGAATATAACCTCACATTAACTCCATACAGCGCTCTCGGCTTTAAGATGATATTTGGATTCCTGTAATAAGACACACATAATCATAATCCAGGCAGCGATGGAAGGGTAACCTTTTTTGAAATGATAAATACTAGGCTTGAGAGACGCCATTCAAAAGATAGGGCATGTGGCTTGAGTACTTACGTTAATACCATAACAGTTTTTCATAAAAAGCGTTTAAAAAGTAAACGTTTTGTCTAGCAAGAAAGTATTGCTGACTTTTGCCAACTTCACCACAAAGTTTCTTTGAGCTTATATGCATCAACACAAATATGAGTATGAGAATATGCATGACTTCTAAGTGCGACAAATGCCACAAGGACACTTCCAATATTATAAAGGAGATCCTTCATCACAGTCAAATTTTATATTTATTTTAACTATCAAAACTTTTCAATAGTATTCACTTCAAAAATCATATAGCTGCAGGCAATGATTTAACATTTGACTTTAATACCAACATATCTTACGCGACAATTGCGCGTAAAATAGAAACTAGATTTTTTTCTGAATCATGCGTTTTGCAAGGTCGTCAAAGCGTTTAGATTTAAAAAAAAAAAAAAAACAGAAAAAAAAAACTGGCCTCGTATTTCGGGATTGGATTCAATGAACATTCAAAAATAGTGTTCTTTTCATTATTTGATAATGTTTTTTAAAAAGAACAAAACCTGTTTAATATTAAATTCAGGTAGATCATTTAGTTAATATCAGAAGAAGCTAACTTTTATTGTGTTATATAATAAAAGATAACAGAACTATGTTTCAAAATAGATGGACTGTATATCATGCAATGTTTTTCTTAAAACAAGTAATATAAATGAAAGTTTTGTGTGATCATGCAAAGATTTGTTACATATCTTTCAAATTGCAATAAAATGGATTTCCAAAAACCGTTCTATCAAGTTTTATTTGTCTCATGTCACAGCTGAGGGAGCTTTTTCACGGCGGGTATATGGCTTATACAATTGGCTGACTTAAAGCCTACTTGTTAAGAGAATATATCCCATAATTCGAATAAATGGCTTAACTCAACGAATTAGGTGAAATAAAGGGGAAGTACGTACTATTTTTGCTTTAGTTCTTAATCAAAACGACAAACCAATGGAAATTCGCTCACTAATAAATAATTAATAAAACGTGGTATCTCACAATGAAGGTGTTTGCAAGATCAATATTATGACCAGCAGTTTCAGTTTAGTGCAATACAATTACAAGTTCGAATTTGGACCAATACTAGCAATAAGCTGCAAACTATATTTGTTTCCGTTTCTCCGTTTCGAAAACGTTTTATGTAGCCCATTTGTTGACGGAGAAACTCAGCCCTTGCTTTTTCAATGATATCCTGTTGAAACATACACATTGAATATATAGCATGCCATTTGCTCTCTCAAAGATAAATAGTCATAGCATATAGCACAAACAGTCTAGACAGCAGTTTCATTTTAGTGCTTTTATCAACGTTTTCGGGAAAGTAAATAACGAAACAAAATTAATATAATGCTTTCCTAATAATAAAATATTCCAATTGAAAAATAAAAAAATGTTTTTCGAAAATCTATCAGTTACAGTGGTTATCTGTAAAAACAGCTTATTCTTTTATTAATGCGTCTTTACAGTTACTAATTTTTGTTTAAAGTGACAAGGTTCCATTTTTACAGCTGTAACTTCGCAACAAAGGACACTTGTATCAAATTGCAAAGAGCAGCAACTGCATTCTAAACTCGTAATAGAAAAACCGTCAGACCAACTGATACTTCATAAAACTGTTTCCTATAACAACAATCAATTGGCATATAATAGATTGTGTCTATCGGTGCGTTATATGTTTTGACTTTCGGATATGTTACCAATATCGTGTTGGTTGCAATCGTCAGGAGACAAAGACCACTTTCGATCGGGCTATATTGGATGTCATGAATATCCTATCACGCGATTCTATGGGTTTAAACAAGAAATGTTTTACTGCTCCTTTGCAAATGTATTTTTCCCCATCAATCGCAGTTGCTGATTTACGTCAAGGAATCAAGCCTAAATTTGTCATCTTTTGTCCGAGAAGCTGGGGTCGACTCAAGAAAATCATTTCTCAATCTCAAGCTCAACTGGTGTCGACTCGTTTATTCACGTATATTTATACGAGACGATGACAGGAGCTGATTTTATAATTCTTGCCAAATTTAGATATGAAATGGATAGAAACATTGCTATCATTTTGAAGCTGCTCAAATATTGCCATTGGCAAATGTATGATGCAGAATAATTAATGTATCTGTACTATAAGGGTGATACTCTGAGAATTAATTTCATGTTACCAATAAATATATAATGTTTAATTAATGCGTGAATCATCTGACCTAGCAATGTGTGTATATGCATCTCAATATCAAAGCTTGATTACATATCCTTCTTTTCCAAAATTATCAAAAGCACAAATTTCTCTTTGAACTTAAGTGCTTTTTGATTTCGTTATTCACAAAGGCATATGTTTTGCCTTAGTTTGCTTGTTTTTGCAGCGAATTACAGACATGTTAAAAACATTTGAGAATCGGATATTTTGTGTAAACATTCCTTTGATCGTATTTTACAAGCTTCTGCAACTGATTGAGCAGTTTCTTGATCTTGTTTACTTGTCGATTGAATATAGAAATGTTTAATTTTGTCTCAAATTATGAAAATATCGAATAGTCTTGTTTGTTTTCAAACTCATTTTACCTATGTTAATGCATTTAAAAATAACGCAGATTTAAATGATGATTTGTTCATGGTACAACATAACTGACAGTTGAAGTCTATTAAATCAAAAGGACAACCCTTTAATATATATTTGTGGAAAATCGGAGTTGAATCTAAAACAAACTTGTCATTCTAAGTCAAATGCGATGAATATCTGTCGTGACGCATTGGAAAATTGCTGATGCTGTTGATAGACCAAATGACAAACGATGTAAGTTTTGTTTGTACATTCAAAGTTTAGAGCGAGGCAAAACCCATTTAGATACTATTATTCGAATATTATCACCACATCCGTAGTTGGCCCTTCATGCATGTCTCCACAAACAGATATGACATTCTGTTACTGTTCCTGCTTAGTTATATTTGTTGCATGAGGATTAATTATTAATTCAAAACTGATACTTTGATCAATTATTTCGTCAAATTAGTTTGGATTCAAACGATGCACGCACCGCTTCTTTCACACTTTAAGATGATTCTAAACAATTACATATTAAATATAAAGACTTGTGAAACAAGTAACAGTCTATAAGGAACTAAAATATTACAAATGATACATTCAGTGTTACGAACACGTTTTCAGAAAATTTGAATATTCTTTTGGGAGATTTAAATAGGTGCCCGAAGTGAAAAAAGAAGAGTCGCTTAAAAGTTGATTTTCTTAATAGCTGTTTTGACATATATATCCTTTATTTTTGCATGTTTTGCAAATACTTTTAGTTGAATATTTTATTTCTGGTTTTGATTTACTTATGGCTTAGTTTAAATACTGTTAATGCATTTAAAATCATTGTTTTAACGGCATCTTACCTTATAATCTCCTTTTCATCTACAGGCTTCGACTGTTTCTAGTAATGTATCTTCTTACAATTTACTGCTGTAAAATGTTTTAATAAAATCGACGAATTATTACGAGAAACATAGGTATAACAATAATGTGTTAATTGTTATTACGGACCGGAATTGACATAATATTGCATTTAATTATCGATTCAGCGAGTTTAACGGTAAAAAACAACAATACAACTAATATAATAATGAACAAAATCGTTCCCATGTGGGAATAGCGATGATTCCATCGTTTGATAATGCCCATTTTTCTCGGAATAACTGGATAATATATCGTCATCATCTTATAGGCTTTTAAAACGACCGGATTATGTGCTAATATATTAATTTTATATTTTCATCCACGTTTTGTATAATTGTGCAGAAATACGGTGTTGGTCTTTGCTTCGAGGTTAAATCTCTTAAAGGCCTAAAATGAAGAAATAGTTTCTATATAACAAATGTTAGGCAATGCGTTTATATCAAAACAGTACACAACACTGTAAATTTGCTTTATATCCTAAAATGAATCCAAAAATAGTACATATCATTGATTAAGGTCAACGACAGCGTGCAACTTTTGGCAGAAATAATTCTACAAACAAAATAATCGTTGTAAAAAATCATCCAAATTAATAATTAATCAAATTTTTGTCTTTTGTCTATGATTTTTATGATTTTCTCAAATATTTGTATCAATTGCTAAACCCGTAATTCCATACTAACCAAGCTCTTTGTCACAACATATTCGCATAAAAAATGATATTGTCCTTTTAAACTCCCTGGTAGATTTAAAACTTTTAATTTTGTTATCAAACTTTTCTAGATTTATAGTTTGTGATTATTCCATTTAGAATAACAAAATAAAATAAAAGCCAATTTGAATATTGATACAATTATTACGCGCGCTGCTTCAATAAATATTTTTGTTGTGACGTCATTTGTGTCACTTCAATAGAAAAGTTAACTTTACATTGTATGGTCATAGCTCCAACATCGAATCTTTTTCAATTTAAAAAAAAAACCATCATGACATGTTGAGAACCACTTCCTGAAATGTCACTGAATTGATATTTTACGTAATAATGAATGGTGGATATCTGAAGGCACAACATTAATCGTTTCTGTTGAGCACAAATATGGAAAGTATATGCAGTTAATTGCATTTATATGTAATTTAATGAATGGGGCAAAATAATATGTAACATGTTGAATCCGCAACAGTTTTTGGAACGCACCAATAAATGTGCAAGAAAATGAAAGAGCGCTTAAGGACTTGGTACGCAGTTTTTTTTCCGAAAGAGGCCATGTTAGATATTGCATGTGAAAGGGGTAATCGAGTACCAAACTATTTCTTGGAAAAAAATACGTAGTGTTTACAGCCATGGTATATATAACATTTTTTCAATGCCGGATATATATCAATGTCTTAAAATGGTAAAGGAGATTGCATCATTAGTGAACAATTCCAAAGTGTCACGGTATGCTCCTCATAGCACGAGCCGAGAAAGTCTTTATACTACACTAGTAATTGTCATGTTCATTCGTTTTAAATTGCATTTAAGTAGTCGGACTCGTGATGTTTGGCTGAATTTGTTTCTTCCTCCAAAACGTAAAGTACCTGTCAATTAGGTATTGTAATTGCTTTTAACTCTGTAATTTGAAAACGGTAATGGCACGTCACTATGTTGTTGTTTTTTTTCTGACAGAAAATGTCTGGGTTTTCTGACAATTCAAACTCCACTTTAGTCGGGCAAATTGTGTCTGATTCGTGTAATTTTCTGATTTTCTGCACATTTGGATATGAGGGGAAAATATACTTGAAAATAAGCAAAGCTGTTGTATCAAAATAATCACACGTCAGATAATTAACAGAAATAGTGTACTATTTGTGTGAACGCCTTTTTAGCAATGCAATCGAAAGGGTTCGGTCTTACTTCTAACAGCAGGTAAAATGTCGTTAAGGTATGCAAGAACAGTTGTCGTTAATTTTAAGAAGGTTAAAGTTTAATAGTCATTCGTAAGTGGTGTCCATGAGAGTTGCGACACTTTCTGTGAATACTCATAAAAAACAAATACCGCTGCCAAATATGCCCTTTATGTTCTTAATGTAACCTTTAAATCAAATCATGTTTTCAAGGACAAATAACTGAAACGTTATTTTAATGAAATATTGTCTTATTTTAACCATTGCGTAAAACGTAACATAACTTCAGTTCATCAATTTGGTTACAAGAAAAAATGTTTTGTTAACAAGATGTCAAATTGAACGCACGATATCTCGTTTAAAAGTTTAAAAATTCGTCTGAACTATTCTAGAGAAACAAATCTGCAAAACACTTTGATGTTTTTCGAACTATTGCGCTACACTTACTTGCCGAACATGGAAATTCTATTCCGTATGTAAGCTGTAATTTTTCCATTTGTAAGCCCGAAGCTGAAATGGTTATACATATAAAATCTGCCAATTAACGCCAGGCGACGACAAATAGTTCCAAAAACAAAAGCTAACTCTCTGAGTGTTCAGATCGACATGCCGCGAGGTTGTCTTTATATGAGCCAGATGGAATGCATTAGCTTCTAAATGACTCGCGTAAAAGTAAATTATAACTTATAATAGGAACTAGGCGGCTGTTTTCGTAAGTTGATTGAATTTAGGCGGTTTTGTAATGTACTTATTTTGTTTTTTGTTTTTTTTATAGCATTTTTTTATAATTAATTGCGTATGGATCCCATGAGTAGAGGGTTGAGCCTGAACACTAAATGAGATTAAAAGAAAGCTCTACATTTCTTGAGACATAACTAAGTTAACAGTAAACGGTTTGATATTATCTGTTTTGCCGAAGAAATGAATTTCAATTTTTCCACTACGAAGATTTCTTAGCTCAACTCAATAAATATCTTTCGTCCATGTGTCGATGAAAAAAGATACAGTAATGTTATTTGTAACTTTTTATATAAATGTGATTTTATTGACGTTCTGTTTTAACAATTCAATCAGCCCAGGTCATGCATTTACCTGCGTGTAAATACGGAACACGAGTTTTGATAAACATACCTATTTAGTATATGCAATGTGCTGTTTGTGGAGTTTTGTGCTGTTCTTCCATGTTTATTGTTTGTGATTTTTTGTTTTTGTGTTCTATGTCTTTAGCGTTAACCAAGTGCCATTAAACCGGGTTAATGTTTAAACTTTTGGCTACTGATCTTGTTTCTGTAGTTTTTCACATAAGTATTTTTAATCATTCAAAATTTAGAAATATTTCTTGATACAGATTAATATATTCCAGAATCGACACCAAAGCTTAATATACGTTTTGAAATTCATGACTTTTTGACACCTCAAGCGTTTTCTAATCAGAAATTGAGATCATTCTATTTAAGACGTTATAAAAATAAAGATAATCAAAATGTGTTACTATTCTGTTGGAACAGCGGTATTTCATACGGATTGTAACGTATAACGTGTCGATAAAAATCATATATTTTTTTTAAAATGTATTGCGTATATTTCAGGGTGTTATAAAAACATTTCTCCCACCTCATATAAGTAGATCCAATGATTTAAACATGCTAGAAATTCTTATCTTGCCCACGGGCGAAGATAAAATGCCCGTATGGAACTCCTTTTTAATGGTCACCATATTGTAATTACCTCCCTTGTTGAAGATTGTCGTCTGTAGCATCATGCAAACCTTGTCCTGTGGCAATATTTAGAACGATGATTAATTATTTCTCGCTTCAAATGTCACTATAATACAGTTTTCAAGCACCTTTCAAGAAATAATGCTTCACTCTCCATAGAACTATTTAAAGACCGATTTGACTATAAACAATCTGAATCACTGCGCGCATATCCATGACAACCACGAATTATCACATATCCATACGCAATTATGTTCACTAAGCACAAAAGAGATGCAGCAACAAATACATTTTTACTTAATTTTGTATAACTGAGGTGGGAGAAAAAGCATCTACCCTAGCCGCTCGGTAAACTTCGTTTCCGCAAAACACCCTACCTCGGGTCGGAATGAACGTATCTTACACTCTCGGCCATGGAAGATACTTATAGTCTTTCCATAAACCATTCTGTCAAGTATGTCGTGTTATCGATGGCACGAGCTAAATCACGACCGGTTTATGGAGCTTGAAACATTTCGTCTGAGAGACGGTCCTATAGCATACATTATTAAAGGTCCAATAAATCAAATAACTGGTATTATTAAGCGAATAAAAACAAACGTGATAAAAGGCAAACACTTTGTCGACCGTTGTTTTTCTTATTTAACACACACGTTTCGTAGATGACAAGTTGCTTTACTGAATTGCGCAGGGAACATAGTGAATAGGTGTTATAGTATTACATTATTGGACCTGAGACTCAAGAAATGATCTCCCTACCGCCAATTTAGTGCATTATGAAAACGAATGCCAAGCCTGACCAAAAAATTGGAAATAAATCACAAAGCTATAAAGACCACCTTTCAATAAATCTATTCAAGATTTTCATCATTTGAGCAAACATTTTCGAAAATGTTATGAAGCAAGTAGGGAACTTTGTTATTATAGGCAATTCAGTTTTTGGTCAAGTTCTGCCTCTACTTTAAAAGGTGAAGACACCCTCAACGTTGTTTTTCATGCCGAATCGGAATTGTTCTGATAAATTTTCATAATCCTTGGATGGCAACCGTTGCAAGTCTTGATTGTACAATCAAAGTACAAAGCAAAGCAAAATCAATTCAATTACTTCATAGAACGACCTCATACTGGGAAACATACAATTTTGCATTTTCTGCTTCCCTAACTATGGTTACTGCGCTTTGTCTTGGTTCAGTGTGATATGACATGGCGATCTACAATCGATAAACAACACCACTCCACTTGTCGGTCTTCAAGTCCGTTGACACTTTTAGAGTGTCTCAAAAGACAATTGTTTTCCTTTTGTTCCTTTTTGTTACTGTTTCTTATTTTCAGAATGGTTAATTCGTATGCAACAAAAATGAGTATTGATTAAGAATGCGTACATGCAGCTTCTAGTATGCATCTTTAACAACGCAACGATTGGCTTATAGAGCATTTTTATCCGCTACGTCACTGTATGGCCATTATCGGTAGGGAAGGCAAATCATATTAACTGACTTAGAGCATAGTTCAGCATTTTATTAAAAAGAATATACATAGTCTGAATAATTATTATTATTAATTGACGGATATATTAAAAGAAAATATAACACATTTGACAAATGTAAACAATTCAAATAATGCTAAAAAACATACTAAGCATAGTCGATGTACCCATGATTAATTACGTTTATTTCTATGGATGAAGAGAAAGAAAACAATGTTATAATAATCACCATGTCGTGTGATATTAATAGATTTACTGACAAATAAGTCCAATTTGGTCTCATATTTTATTTTATTCCCAATTTTGCAGATTCTCATTTGACATTCTATATAATATGTGTTGTGATGTTTTAAAAATATCTACACAACAGTTTTTTTTCTTTTCTGTAAATAATAAAAGTGTAAAGAGCCGAACAATTACTTGACAGCTGAGTGAATAATAAAGACAAATTCACGAATAACGAATTATTTAATGTAGCTACAAAAAGGTCTTGTACTTTTGTGCAAAGTTAAAATGACAACACTTCACTACTAATGATTTGGGTTTATTCAATGCTCAAATAGATAATCAAAACAAAAATCGCAAACTGTTGTACATGTTCTTATATATCTCTTAAATTGGAAGTAAATCCAACACAAAGAAAGCAGTTCCACTATTGAATTACTAATACTTAGAGTAAAATATATTGCAGGAATAAGTATAGTAAACGTATTTGAAAAATTAGTACATTATGGGTTATACACTGATGCACATGAGTCAACAAAAAAATAAGCCTTCAATGTGTTTAAAATGCCATATATATCAAGAGAAACATATTCAAGCGTTTGAAATGACATGTAAAGCATATGATAAATGTTGCTCTTCATTTGTGGGACCTTAACAGAGTTCCACCATTCAAACATTTGCTCAGATACAGCGTTCATTCAAACGCCATTTTAACCCCAATGTGTCAAGGCTGTTCCTATAATTCCACTAGTTATATACATTTTAAAACAATTCAGTCGTGCATCATGCGCAGGATTTTCTTACGTTAGAAGACGAGGTGACTATGCTCACTTATCTTTTCACCAGTTCCTACACAGCCCAATTAAACTCTTACCAGCCACTAACCCTGTCCCCTTTCCCATCCCATTCCTCCCCAACCCCACAATCAGGTTTTTCCGATGCAACACATGAAGAGGCGACGGAGAGGGGCAGCAAGGCGGTTGTAGGCATTCTCCTGTCGGCGCTCTTCTTTTCGTTTATCTTCAAAATTTGGGCTCCATTGCAATTGCGTCTCCTCCTCCTTCTCCACATACCCTGTGTGTGTGAGAAAGAAAACAAAGTGTTTGTTAATTTTCATCACAGTACAATACGCAGAAGGAATATATTTGTTCCATCAATTTCTTTGTCCGCAACCTAAGGTTGGAATAAAAAGCATCCGCACTAAACGAAAATCTGTATTATACATATCGACGAACAAACATTATATTTGTAGGATTTACCAATAATTTAAGTCAAATAAGAATTATTCAGGTGGTTATCGGCTAAAACTAATATGAAGTAGAATATTGAAATTGTTTTTTGTTTTTATCTTTTTATTTAGTGTACTCTTACCTAAAATCTCATTTTCATCTACAGGGTCCGAATATTTGTAGTGGTGTTTCTTCTTGGTACCCTTACTGATGGCAGATTTTTTCTTCGACGATTTATTCTGAAAATCATAAATATAACACGACTGTGTTAGGTGCTATTACGGACGGATCAGGAAATGACAAATTATTGGATTGCAGTACTCGATCCATCAAGTATCCAGAAAAAGCGACAATGAAACTAAAAAAAAACAATGAACATGCTTGTTCCCATGAGGAGATAGCGATGATTACATCCTTTAATGCTTTAAACCAATGTTAAATGTACGCAGTAGGGTATGCATTGGTATCATACTGACGCCTGACCGAGCGAAGACGAGGTATACTGGTTATATCCTAATTTTTTGAAACTACAGGATAATATGTTGTCATCACCTAATTGCTTTTGAATAAAAACGGTTTAATCTGCTAACCTTTAATTATACTCTCAGGGTATTTTCAGCTTCGTTATATTGCTTGTATGGGTTGGGAGAAATACAAAATAAATCTTACCTTCGTGGGTTGGTCCCTACTTTTTTCTGAAAAAATGACATGTGCTTATTTTATTTGATTTTTCCATTAGTGATAGATGATATAGTAATTACGACAGAGGTTTGCTATATATCCAAAAAAGACACTTTTTCGAAAAAGATACATAATTACAATGATAAAATATCATTTTTGGAAACTGAAAATGTTTCTATAAATCACAAAGGACAAAATGTATGGTACATTTCATGAATAGGACCAATTAATTATTCACAAAAGTTTTTTCTATGTGTCAATAAAGTGAGTAAAATTTTCAAAAGCAAAAGCAAGTTTGTACTCTTTTTCAAATGGCCGAAGAGTCTAATCGTTTGGGCAAATATAATACATAGTGTTAAAAACAATGGCATAATTTATATAACATTTGCCTTAAATACCGGATAACATCAATGTCTTAAAATGGTGAAAGAGTTTGTTTGCATCATGAGAGAAAAATTTCAAAATGGTACGGTATGCATCACATAGCAAGAACTGTGAAAAAAATAATTCTACACTATTAATGACCATCTTCAGAAAATCAAATTGTATAAATTGACCATGTACTTGCATATTGAGTTCCGAAATTATATGTGGCAAAACCGTAGGGACAGTCAGAAACAAGAATGCCTCTCTCATTACAATCAATATTCCGGCCTCTCTCCCTGTTGTTCAAATTGTTAATTCGTTTTAGATTGCGCTTCTAGTAGCTAGGACTTCTAATTAAACATCTTAATAACAATTTTCCCAAAGCGTTACGCAGCGGTCAATCAGACATTGAAATTGCTTTTAACTCTTTAATTGCAATTAATTTTGAGGCGGTAATGGCACGTCATTATGTTTATTTCTGACAAATAGCTTCCGTTTTTGTCGATTTATGAATAGAATATCACTTTCGTATAGAAAATTATGACTAAATCATGTTTTAATGGTATTGGGCCTTTGGATAAGGGCTTCGAGTAGCTAGGACTAGTAATACTCTACATGAATTTACTTTTCCTCTAAGTAAAATGTTAGAATTCCATTTTGACAATCTATAGAAAGTAGAGCGGGCTTACCACAGCCAATGAATCGATCTGCGTAAAATTAATGAATTGAAAAATTGAAAAATCCTCGATAGTCTTCACATTAATTAAAACACCAACTATATGCTTCCGCTAACTTCTGACCCTAGTATTACAAGTTGAAAAAGTCTTGGTTGAAAATCAAACTGACTGAAATATTCTATATAAACTAGTTGTTGGTGCATTCGTCAGAATATATCTACAATTGAACACCGTAAATCCCAAATCGTAGGGACCCAAAAAATTATTTCGGAATAGCGTTCGCGAATTATAGATGACGTGAAATACTTAGTCGTGAAGATTGCAATTTCGGTTACACGTTACCAATACGAAACATTCGCTTTGAGTGATCATTCGTATACACAAATATTTGTTGATTTTTTGTTTAATAAATTACAAATAATTCATTATTATACTTCTTTATTTAAACAACATCAAATATTTAAAACATAATGACAGCACATGTATTCATTCGGAACATAGCACGGATTGTTCGGTAGTGTATGTTAAACTTATGAATAGAAATTTTGAAAAAAATCCTCGATTGTCACTGGCCCAAACACTAAATCATAATGGAGCTTTCAATCAGGCATCGCATTGCTATTTAAACCGTAATTGTAATTAATTTAATGGTGTTGATGGTACGCCCTAATATAAATTTCTGATAGATAGCATCCGAGTTTTATACAAAAGCCTGAAGAGAACATTCACTTTTTTAAAGCCAAAAGAATTATGCCTTAGTGGTATATTTCTAACTTTCTGGTCATGGGGTAAGAGAAACAATTTTTTTGTAAAGCAAGCAAATGCAGTTTTATATAAAATATTTTACGTTGGCTAGTTAGCAGAAGCATATTTAAATATAATTTTATAGACCATGATGAGAGCATGCTCAGCAAGGGAAAGCATGTATTGCTCACGCCTTTTTTACAATATTATATGTGTCTAAATACTCCATGTCAGGTTCTAAGCGCAGCTAATTTATCACAGTTTTGATTTAATCGGTTAAAGGATTATAAATAAAACTTGTTGATGGAATATGGCTTCACAAATTCACATCGTCTTTTCTTTTAACAAATGTTTGGAAACGTTACGCAGATGAGCTCTAGTGTGCTTGTGAGAACATTTGCATTAAATTTTGTTAAGAAGAGGTCGAAGAAAGTGTGTGTTTGGCAATATAATTACCTGAAAGCCAATACATTTGTGTCTCTGATGTATTCGTGAGGAAAAGGCTAGACTTAAACCATTTGATGGTGTCAGCAATGAGCTTGGACTAGAATAATGTGCCGGAAATGGAAAACGCTATTTCGTTTCTCCTGCTGTAATTTGATCAATTGTTAGCCATCAAAATGAAGGTACATAGATATAGGATCTGCAAATTCAATTTAAAAGAAACGTAGGCTTTAAAGTGCGATTAAACTTTGCGTAATAAGTCATGATTTTTCCCCGATAGAGATGGAATCGTGACTATTTTTGTACCTATATTAACTAGCATGGAAACAGAAACTCAAATTCAAAAAAATAAACTTACATTCACTTTAAGAAGATAATGGCATGTGATATTAGCTGCTTAACAATGTTTTCACCAAATACATAACTATTTTTTCACCTGGAAGTTTTAATGTATGGATGACCTAGCCTCTGTGGTTGGATGAAAATATAGCTTTGGTAGACCAGACATGTGATACGCAAAGGTTTAGTGAATATTCTCTTAAAATAACAGGTCAAATGCTGCGGCATTTCAATAACATCAGTTAAATCTTATAAAAAAAAATAAGTGTTAGAAATTTGATATTTCCTTGATTGACATGACCAACACAAGAACAGTTTATGTATCATGACATATCTTGATATATAAACTGTTAAAATAATTTGTGCACAGTAGGTTTTGTTAATGCTGTAACTTTCAAGATTTTCACATTCCTGATGCGTTATGTTAAAGATTCCAAATTGCATATGCAAATTGCAACGTACCTGTTTGTAACATAATGCACACATGGCCACAAAGTGTCTATATACAGTCCTTTGAAGAATATTACTGTACCATGAGCGAGCTTTGTCAGTATGGCTTTTGTGACGATTTTGACCTGGCATCTGAGAGACACACACTCAAGTAATAACTTTATTAACACCAGTAGCTCATAAAAGTACCCATTCCGAGTTTGTCCAACAATTGAAAATATAATGCGAAATCTAATCGTTACCTTTTCTCCGCTTTGAACCTTTTTTTGATTCGGCCTTCTGTTGACGTTTATATTCGGCCCTCGCCTTTTCGATCACATCCTGATGATACGTGCACATAACAAAAGACGTCATGAATTATATCTACATTTACTATTATACTTCTTCAAAGTATATATCATACTTGTATAATTGTTGGTTCATCAGACAATAGTAAAGTGTTTACAGAAGATTCTTAATATGATAATTGGATTTCTCACGAGATATTGGTGTAGTTTAGTTTAAATTTGTTATGTAATTGTTGTTCTTGTTCATGCTATCCAACCCTGCAATGATAGGACTTTCACTTGCTTCGTATTGGCCTTTTTTTAAAAGATAGAATATAAGAACAAAAAAACCCAACTAGCTTAAAACAAAAGACCCATCATACGACACACTAACATTTTACTTGCTTTACCATTAAAAGTTGCCTAATGAAACACTCGCTGTACCTGAATAAACTTGTCCACCATTTCTTGCTGCTCAAACTGTTCCCCATTCTCCTGGACCACATCCTTTCCGTCCTGAACCGTGGCCTTCTTATCCGTCTGACGTCGAGAATACGTGCACTGGACGTTATCTGCGATACTGACGCCAGTCTTCGGACCGCTTAGCGCTTTCTCTGTCTCCACTACCATCTGCAAAGGTACTAGTTGGGTTAAGGTTTGGGTTAGTTAGTTCATCTAATTATACTGAAGCGAAAATGAGAGATAACGTTTCTTTGAAATATCTTTCAGAATGTGTTTTAGCGACTTATGGTATATTTATGCTTTATATTATATATAAACCTGCAACAGTTATCTTAGATTTAGTCTACATTGTTTGAGATTCACATAATTTAACGCTTCATTGTTATCGCAGGTTAAGACATAATATAATATGTTCTGTAACTTGAACACTTATTTCCAATATATGTACTTACAATTTTCATTTATATCGGTGTGTCTTTAACTAAAATGCAATGTGTTAATAATAAAATTATGTGGGCTTTATCGTTTTTTTATCATTTGAAATAATAAACAATGGAAAATACAGGGACGAGCACACAGTCCTTAAAACCCACTAGCCTCAAATTCAACCAATATCTTGGTACAAGAATAAAGTCCAAACAAGCACCGAAACAAAAGACACAACTCTATAGTACAACATAAACTCAAAAGTTCCAAGACAAGTAGTTTTTATGAACTATAAATTAAAAAAAAAAACTTAAAAAATGAATTGAAAGTTAAATTTGCGACCTGCAAATACTGATTTTTGTAAAAATATGACTATTACTGGATGAAAGCCAGTGTAAACGTATTAAAAATCAATAAGGGTATACTGCTAATACATCAGTGTAGTATACTTCACAGTTATCAACGTTCTTCTTCTTTCTTTAAAAGACACTGCCTGGAAATATGTGACATTTTATGTCTATAGAATTTAATTACTAATACGAAAATAAAAAAAAGTGAGAATCGGATAATCGAAACTGTCCATAGCACCATGTAGTTAACAAGCATATCGGTCTCTATTGGGTCACTGGTCTTTATTGGGTGTCATGGAAATCGCATTACACTATTCCATGGGATTTAACGAGGAATAATTTACAGTTATCTTGCAAATGACATTTTCCATCAGTCATAAATGCAGATTTACATTAAGGAATAATACTCTGTATCCGAGAAGACGGGGTCGGATCGTTGACCAACGTACGTGATTTGTATTCATTGTCAATTACATGGCAGGCACTTTGTCTAAATTAATGTCAATCAAAATCATGGACATTAAGAGTCCTTTCGAATGCAACTCCGGAATTAAAGCAACGGAGGGTTTGAGTTCTCAAACCTGTATTAATCACTGTTACACTGTTGACAATATTCTTTGATAGCACAGTGGTTAAATACCTCGCTTCTCTCCAAAGCGAACTCCCGGATTAGGGGCCTGAACGTTTGTTGGTTTGTTTGGATCGAGCGGGACAAGTGGGTTTTCTCCGGGTTCTGTGTTTTACCGCCAAATAATCTCGCGCACAAAATCGTTTAAACGTGAGAGACTTAGAATTAGCTTTAATTACTTTTTTCACAATTGTTATAAAATGAGCCAATCTTTCTTTACGTTATTTTTTATCATTATGGGTAGTTGGTCATCTAAATTTATTCTTTTATTTTCGGAGCTTTCAAGTTTACATAGATTCAGGCTAATTGGTGGTGTTCTGAAGAGTGAAATTAAAATTCAGACACAAAACTACTTTCAAAAAGAATAACAAAAAAACAACAACGACGTATCTTAGAAAACGGTTGAAATGATGGTGATCTTTTGCATATAGTTCTGATATTCATTTTCTGTTTGAAAATACAAATGCAGACTGATTTACATCCAATTAGCAATATATTAATAAAATAACACAACTATGAGCGAACTCATAACAGTTGGTGCGAACCATACATAATTGATGTTCAACTAGTACGTGGACCAGTTAAATCTTAGTATTAATAGTCTTAGTAGCAATAAAATGTATGCATGCATTCCTATCAACAATATATAGAAATTCAAACCTCACGATCCCGAAATTAACACACACAACCTCCTATTAACAATAAGGTGCTTTTCTTTCGATTCCTGAATTAACAAAGACGTATGTTCCTTCACATTTGTATTAGCACTGAAAGGCGGAATGATTTATAGATTCAGAAATCTTATAACCAGGGAGGTTTTTATGTAAACATTTCTTATCTGTTATTATTTCGAATTCCCTGCATCTGATAGAGACGTTTCTTGATCTTGTTTACTTTTGCCATTTCAAATGTAAATGCTGCTGAGAAAACATACTGTATTCTCTCTCCTGTCGATCTGGCCTTTGTAAATGCAATTTAGCATAAATATCATTATTTTTTTCGGTTAATATTGTTTTATCCTAACTTTATTCCTGATTAATTTATTAATTATTTAATTTATCATTTTCATTAAGAAGATAATTAGACGGCTTAAGGCTAAATAGAAAAAATTGATTTAAACACATTTGCAAATGAACACATTTGTAGTTACTGTGTTTAAGGACGATGCAAAAGTTTATAAAATATTGTCTTTGATATAACACTTTTTTTAATACGTTTAAGTCCAATAGATAAGAAAAACAAACCTTTTAAATAATCTTTTTATAATCAAAGCTTATTCCAAAACTTATCGTTTTAGTCCAAATTAATCTCATAAAATATCGGAATATTGTTTATGCTGTATACAGTCCAAAAGGCAAACGATAAAAGTCCAGAGTGCAATATCAAAGTATACAGCGAGACGAAATCAATTCAATTATTCCATAGAACGGCCGCATACAGGAAAACATGCAATTGTCGCAAGATATTTCAATAAAATTCCCAGCACGGTATATTTCTGCTTCCTTATCCATATAAACAGCGCTAGGTCGCGATGCGTTGTGTGAAACAGCATGGCGATATTAAATCGATACCCAACACCACATCCTGTCAGTAGACGTATGAAAGCCTCAATAGACTTGTTGCGTTTGTTACTTATTCTTTAATTCGCCTAGTAGAAATACAAAGAAATTAAAATTGTTTTCTTGTTTTCTGGATTTAACTTTTGAAGCATGACCAATATACTAAGACATTATTATTTTTAGACAGCCAGCCCGTGAGTGTCGTTGAAAATTCAACTTCTGTTTTATGCAAATGAATTGCAGCAATTACGTTTCTTGTACAATGTTATATGGACTCATTTACATATTTTATGTTGGCAACATTTTTTTTGCAAACTGTATTCAAAATTAGTTATTTTTACTTAATTTGATGGACAAACATTAGACAGCACCTAGCGGTTACTCATTTCAGCTAAATTTAGGCCTTATATAATTCAATGTTTAAAAGCGAACCTGACGCTTTCCGGTAAAATAGAGCTACTCCTCGCTTTTAAATATTGTTCAACTATCGGGTTCTAATTTGAACTTTTGATTTTGTTTAATCATTGTAAAAAGCTTTGTTTTAACATTTTACACGATTTTTTATGTATATAACATGTGAACAAATCCCTTAATTGTTTCTAAAAAAGTACGCTTTGAATATTAATATATTAAGTAATATATTTGAATTGAACAATGGAAGATTTAATTAAATATTTTTCAGATATTAATATACGCGAAATAATAAGAATTTTGGCCTCGTATTTTTTCAATCAAACAATTAAAAAAAAATTGAAATAAGTCTGGGCCCTGTTCCAATATATATCTTTGTCGTGAAATTTCCGCTGCTTAAGAGTGTTCATGTACATCCGTGAAGTTACATGCAGAATCTATGCAATAAGTGGGCTTTTTTGAAACGCAGTTACGCCTGAAACGACTTTACACAGACAGTTACGATCTTAAAATGACACTCTTATTCAAAATCAATACATATACATGTAAAACAAACTAATAAACCTTTAACTACTTACTAAATAATGCATTTATAGAAAGTTTTAATTACTGATGACAAGATTATAACCGTGTATTAAAAAGCTGAAAACGCAAAAAGTATTAAATGATTGGTGAATGCTAAAAGATTTACTAAGGTCTACTATAGTCTCAAAAGGTACAAATAACGTGTTTTATGCTCATTTCGTTCAAATTAAACTCGATATCCTTCATAAGAACCATTGTTTTCGACATTTATCCATCCTTTTTGGAATATTAAAACAATATTATTAATTTTGGAAAATCTTATTTGGGAGTAAGAGTGCATCTTTAAGTTATGAAAATTATTATTAAAAGTTCACTTCTGTGTTTTATATATTCTTAAGTTGTTAAATTCCATACTCAGTTTCAGATAGAACCAAG
The DNA here is from genome assembly GCF_026914265.1 of Mya arenaria. Classification (NCBI taxonomy): domain Eukaryota; kingdom Metazoa; phylum Mollusca; class Bivalvia; order Myida; family Myidae; genus Mya; species Mya arenaria. The sequence continues at coordinate 30,064,134 of NC_069125.1, forward strand.
CTATTCTTTATACACATTAACTAGATTTGTTTTGGCCTGACCACTTAAAGCTGCACTCTCTAAAATTGTTGAACATAAATTTGAAAAAGTGCGATCAGATTCTTTAGCAGCGATCTTTTATCACTGGTTCTCAGACATTTACATAAAAACCAGCTCATTCTAAGGCAAAAAAAAGAAAGAAAGTTAAAACTGTTCATCTTTGAGAGTCCAGCTTAAATATGTTGAAAACGTGCAACATGGTTGTATAATGGAAACCTTTTGAAAATATTTCAGGCACTTGTACTGGGCAAACCTGGGAAAACAATTGTTCGGTCCCTGTTTGATGACACAGAGGCTCTGTCCCCCTTCCATTCAGGCGTATCAAGGCCGGGCCCAATTGCTGTCGACCCGCATGAAAACCTGCTATTTTGCCTGACGGTCTTTATTGAAATTGGCCCCAGAAATGTTTACCTTCTTTAAAAATCAATTTGCGTCGTCTAGCTTTATTATATGTATAATAGCATGGAAACCGCATAATGGGGAATAATGCCTTATTTCACATTTGATTATCGCAATTACTTGCCAATGTTTGTACCATTCGTTGCCTGGTACCAGAGTCATTTTGTCTGGAAATTAATGAGTGCATCCATCATTTATAGATGATACAATATTCTGCATAGCAAACCCACACGCACTGTAAACTAGTGTTTTTTTCCTGATGCCGAATGTGAAATTCTGTACACATCGATATGAGTTCCGACAATTGTATAATATCGTACTATTCGCAAATTAGCTATTAATCTGCCAGTGTAATATTATCAGTTTATTATGCAATGCAATTATTTATAGATAAATAAAACAATGGAAAGTACACTGTACAGGCCAGGTTGTCTGTCATGTATCAAGGATCCTGTCTAAAGGCACATTGGTACAAGAAAACGAACACATGAATAAAAAAATGGGAAACAGTCTCTTGATTAACTGATTATTGTCGTAATGTGACCACCGTTGGATAAGCCGTTTTCCGTTAAGGGATAATGTTACAGATTTCTAAAAGAATTGAAGTGTTTTTTTATTAGACTTCTTGCCACGGGGGCTCCGTAATGACCATATACGTTTGGCGGAACTTGGAATCGATTTCTCATCAGAAACCAAAAGAATGAAAGCGCTTAACGTGTTGAAAGGCTGTAGGCTTTACAAATTTGTTCAAATGAAATAGAAATCGATTTAAAAAATGTGTTGCGAGTTGCCCCAAATTGTTAGCGAAAAGTGCATGTCACCACCTAAGCATAAGTAATGTAAATTGATTTTTTTATACAAATAGATTTTTCATTCCAGTCACTGATAAACCTATATGTACTAGAATATATGAACCTTGCTTTCATATCCCATGTGTATTGCGAGTGTAAACTTAATTAATTGGAATCCATTATTGGCTGAGGACGTTTTGACTTTATGTGGTAAATAAAGTAAGGCAGCTTCCTTTTGTCAACATATTTCCTTTTTTTGCTCAATAACCTACAATGATCTATTCCCCTCTGTTCATCACCAAGATTTATTTAAAACTTCTTGTCTTCCTTTCAAATTCACATGAACGTATTTAAATAAAGTGATCTTTTAATTAGCACTTTTTAAAACTGCATTATAACATACGTCCCATTTTCACGCCTAATGTATGTGAACAATTCTCACGAAAATTCAGATTTTTACGTTGTCAACACTAACGTCTAGCAAGTTATGCAAGTTCTAGACGATCAGATATTAAATTTTATTCAAAACTTTTACCTTTAGAACAACTCATGGCCATTCCTATGTGGAACAACATTCTCCATTTTTTTTTTAAATTTACTCGTATAAACCTCTTAAAATGAAAAATAAGAAACCATACTCACTGTTTACATCCATGTTTCACTCATTGGCACTATGACGGAAGACGTTGGAGCATTTTCAACACATAACAAAATGTTATGGCTCCAATGATTACCCGGCGTGATTTTGTAACATTGAAGCATTATTTCTTTTAACGTATCAATTCAAAAAATAGATATGACGATACCTGATTTCGATTTGCGGTACTTTATAGTGTAGGCCTGCGGCCACAACTTAAAAACTGCAAAAATGACGAACAGAGGTGGACATGTTGAACTATTGATAATACAATATCACTGCACCCAGTTGTATGTAACTTTGATAAGCTGCCCACTGGTAATACCAAGCTATGTTTTACATTTCAATGACATGATTAGTTGACAGTTTAATTATTGGATAAATATTGACCAATCAATAAATGTTAAGCTTATTTTGACTAATCCGAAAATGAACCAGTTTTATTCAATAAAATGCTATATGCGTTCTTGCGTAAAGTTTGGTAATTGCAATGCAGCTTATTGTATAAAACAGGTTAATTCCTTGGTTTGATCAAAGTTAGAAATGTATGTTTATTGATTGGTCTATATGTATCCAATTGAGGTATAACACTTGTTTTTATTGCGGATTAGTGTTGGCTTCTATTGTGGTTCGGTATTTGCTTCAAATGCAGTATTTGCTTCTATTGTGGATAAGTACATGTTTCTATTGTGGTTCAGTATTTGCTTCTGTTGAGGTATAGTACTTGCTTCTATTGCAGTTTAGTACTTGCTTCTATTGCAGTTTAGTATTTGCTTATATTGCAGTTTAGTATTTGCTTATATTGCAGTTTAGTATTTGCTTATATTGCAGTTTAGTATTTGCTTATATTGCAGTTTAGTATTTGCTTATATTGCAGTTTAGTATTTGCTTATATTGCAGTTTAGTACTTGCTTCTATTGCAGTTTAGTACTTGCTTCTATTGCAGTTTAGTATTTGCTTATATTGCGGTTTAGTATGTTGCTTCTGTTGAGGTTTAGTACTTGCTTCTTTTATAGTTAAGTGTTTGCTTCTATTGTGGTTTCGTAATTGCTTCTGTAGAGGTTTAGTACTTGATTCTGTCGTGGTTAAGTTTTTGCTTCTATTGCGGTTTGGAACTTGCTTTTATTATGGTTGTATTGGCTTCTAGTGTTTTTAGTATTTGCTTTTACTGCGGTTTGTTATTTGCATCTAGCGCGGTTTAGTATTTGCATCTAATGGGGCTTAGTATGTGCTTCTGATGCGGTTAAATATTTGCTTCTATTAAGGTTCAATATTTGCTTCTGTTTCGGTTTAATATTTGATTATATTGTGGTTTAGAAATTGTTTCTGTTGTCATTTAGATTTTGATTCTGTCCCGGTTTCGAATGTTCTTTTTTGCGGTTTAAATTTTGATTTTGTTGCATTTTAGAATTTGTTGGCGGTGCGGTTAAGAATTGTTTTCTGTTGCTGTTACGAATTTGCATCTGTTTTTATGTCATTTAGAATTTGATTCCGTTGATTAAGTATTGGTGATTCTTTGGAAATGGATTGCATTTTACATGCCGTTTCCCTTAACATAAAACTCGTCCATTTCCCCCAAAAACGAATTGTTGCAAAATGGTTTTGATGATTAAAGTGCGAAATATTGTTAATGTTAGAAAGGATTGTAGATAACAAGAAATGTAGCATGTATGTTGGCGCCAAACACGGAATTAAAAAAGGAAGTGTTAGTTTTATACTTTATTATACATGCAATCCGGTGGTTTATAAAGATTTATTAATGAAATAAAAATGACTTTTCCCTGAATCAAACATTGATATTAAATTGAAAATTGCAATTGAAATAATGAAGTTTCCATCGAAGTCTGTTGGAGAAGTTGTATCAGGGTTATACCAGTCACAGGAGGTCCACCCGGGGTCGCTAATGTGAGAGTGTGATGGGCTGCAGTGTACACTGCCACGACAATGTCGAATCTGTAGAACCAGAAATGAGTATCTATACGAGGAATATAAGCAACACCTAACTTGACGCTGCTATACGCTCCAATCAAAGTTTGGCCTTTTCAATTGGGTTTCCTCTTTCATTCCATTCTAATTTATATCTATTGGAAAAGTCACGTGGTATACCAACAATGACGTATAAGTAGTTTTTTTTATATTTTAAATTGGAACGTTTGGAAGATTTCTCCCACCTCAGATAAGTAGATGAAAGAATTTGGCCATGCTGGAAATCCTTATCTTGCCCACAGGCAAAGATAAAACAAAGACCCGTATGGAACTCCTTTTTATTGTCATCACACAATTACCTCCCCTGTTGAAACCCGTCGTCTGTATCATCATGGAAACCTTTTCTTGTGGCAATATTTAAAATCTTAATTAATTATTTCTCACTTAAAATGGCACCTAAAAAAGGTTTTCACGCTAAATTCAAGAAATAATGCTGCACTTTCCTCAGAACTATTTAAGGAACGAGTTTACTATTTACATAATCTGAATCACTGCGCGCATATCTATGACAACCACGAATTAACACATACCTATACGCAAATTATTTTCACTACGCACAAAAGAGTTCCAGCGAAAAAATACATTTTCACTCTATTTTATTTATCTGCGGTGGGAGAAAAAAGCACCTACCATGACCGCTCATGTTAGGTAAGTTCAGTCCAACCCTCGCGCTGGGGTAAACCTCGTTTCCGCAAAACACCCTACGCTCGGGTGGGGATGAGCCTATCTTACACTCTCGGCCATAGAAGTTAATTATAATCTCTGATATATAAATGAAAAAAAGGAAATTCATATCCTAAATTAATAATTACTACAAACATAAATATTCAATGAAATTAAACATGCAGGGGCAGTGATTCGTAGAATATATATAAATTTAGAACTATAACTCAAAACTCATTATCACCGGAAATACACTGCCGCCGATGTTGGCTATGAAATGCACAGTTGTTAACATTCGTCCTAAGTAAGCCTAAAAATGAAAATAGAGTAGTAATAAAGTAGACATCTTACTTAATTACAATCTCTTTTCTGCTTTCTAAGTTTTCGTAATTTATTGCTATGTCTGTAAATTATACCACAGTCGTATACTGTTTGTTCAATAAAATTTTATCTTAACCATTAGCTGCCTTTCTTCTTTAATTTCTCTTAATTAGTTAGGACAAACTAAGTAAAAATAAACGATAATGCATAAGAATGCTGACCTCTTTATCACTGGCACCGGATTTTCAAACTCAATCAATTTTTTTAAAAATAAAAAAAAATCTTATAATTCCGAACTAAAAATTATAATACCAAAATGTAAAAAAAATATTTTTTTTATAAATATGCACTTTGTACTGTATAATATACTAACATCCATGTTTTTTATAAAAAAAAATCAATAATTTTTCACATTTTCGGTATTATAATTTTTAGTTCGGTATTATAAGATTTTGTTTTTGATTTAAAAAAAAAATGATTGAGTTTGAAAATACAGTGCCAGTGCTCTTCATGGACGCGCAGAATGTCCAGTAATTCCGCCGAAGGCACTTTTCGCTCCACCACAAATCTCGCGGTTCTCCAGCCAATAATTAATCGAGAAAACAGACCTGGTATAGGAGTCTAAACATATCCAGTTCCACAAGGGCCCGGTTCCAGAAACCCTGGCCCAGCACATACAAACCCTGAATAGAGGACAATGAACACAATTATAAACTGCATTTCAAAGCTTTGGCGTTCTGCATTTGTTGTGAAGAACTGAATGCGAACAAATTAAATTATACTGGATTTTACAGGCGTTTTATATGTTTGTATACAGGTCTTTATATAATAAATGCCAAGGTAAAATAATGTTGACTATATATCCATATTTATAAATGGAGTTCGTATCTAGCACGACGAGGCACGATATACATATAGGATGATGTAAAACTCTCTTCTTCTTTTTTAATGCTTTCTTTTGATCACCTATGATTTGTGTACAGTTAAACAATATTTTCTTTTAATTATTAGCTTCTCGGCCACAAAGTCCTCGGTTAAAAAACGACAAGAATATCGCTATTTTTTTTTATTATATGAACACAAATCGCATGGTGTTTTTTTTTGTTTGTTTCGATCATTACAGTCAAATGAGTTAATCTTAAAGTAGAACTGAACTGATATTTGACATTTAATTATTACATAACGATATAAAAGATTGATAATTTTCAAGTTTGATACACAAGTCAATTGTAAACACGCCCACCCCCTCCCAAATCCGGGGGTATACCGGGGATAACGGGGGAAATGGGTCGTGTTTTACCAACCAGGTGACCCCGCAGTGCCGAGTTAATGTGCTGGTTTTGTTTTCGCGCCTAAAATAGCGGGGGGGGGGCTTATCTAGGATGTCACCGGGTTGCGGGGGGCATTTAGCGGGGATTTACCCAGCAGTTTGTCCCCGCAGGGCAGTGATTTTACCTGGGATTGGCTGGACCGAAAGTCAAAGTCCCCGCTCTTCTCCGGACCTGGGGGCCGTGGCTACAATTGACTAGGCCATTGAAATTGAGGTTTTTTTTGCATCAACCTATTCTGTGCTCCTTTAAAGTAGAGACTACAGCAATAAAAGCTAAAAAAAGGAAAGGGACATGTACATTTTTGTTATCATATATGTTCTGTTTACTGAAAATAAAAAAATAAGACGATTTTAAGGCTGGCCTATACACTTTAGTACCGCAAATCGGAATCAGGTTTCGTCAGATCTACTTTCTTACATGACATGTTTTAATAATTAATGCACCGGGGTTACAAAATGGGACGTTTGGTATTATGCGGTTTAAAATAGTGCGAATTGAAAGACCACTTTATTTAGATACATTCATAAGATTGCAACGTTAATGTGAATTTGAAAAGAAAGTCGAGTCTTAAAGAAATCTTTTTGAAGAATCGAGGGGAATAGGTTAGTATAGATAATTACATAGAAAATGGAGATGTGTTGACTAAAACACCCTGCCTAACTTAACGTACAACAACTAGTCAAACCGTCCTCAGCCATTATCGGGTTTCATTTAATTAACTTTACACTAGCAATAAACTTACGAGATGAAAGCAATATTAATATATCCTAGTACATATAAGTTAATCAGTTTCTGTTATAAAACTAGCTGATTGTAATAAAAATTCATAAATTCACATTACCTATTTTTTTTTATGTATTAACAGGTACTTACTGGTTAGAGTTTTGGACCAATCGATTTTTGTTGCATCGCTTAGAATTGTAAAGAGTAAAATCAGGCATTTCACGCCTATAGCCTTTGAACGTTTTCAGCGCTTTCATCTTGTCTGTGCTACTACGGACGTGGACGGTGGAAAAACTAAACTATAAATACACTGAAATGGATGAGATGGACATAATCTGAAGGTTTATTGGGTATACATCTGGGTTGGTTCTCAATGAGCAACTAAGGTCAATCTTTTGGTCATACATCATTGGCTCCATCATGTGTGTAGGTCCGTTATATATATCACACAATCTTATTAGCTACATCAATTTAGACCCAATTCAGATCAATATTGAATACTACCCCAGATTAAGTAAGATCTAACCTTATACGGAAAGGATTTAAGAGTATACAGTTTTCTTTTAGCTCGATCGTGACGAAAGCTTAAAGCTTACATAACAGTATCGCGACAACGTCCGTTATCCCTGGATTGATTCTAATAATGACTTTTATATCTCTTTTTTCCTAATGATAGTGTAGCTTATCTAGCATTCACTATCTTATTAACTTATAATTAATTTATCATTACGTGCGTATTGAACTTTTGAATAGGCCCTGTCCCTGGCAATATTCTAAAAATATAAAAATCACGAATGTAATAATTTTGAGGTGTCGCGGTAGACTGTTGGCGCGAATATTAGTTAATCAGGTGACCGGAATCTATAGTAAGTAAGTAAGTAAATTGTTTATTATAGTGACATGTGTACATAGCATAATAACATTTTATAATAAATAGTTTTACATTTACACCCGGCCCATCGGGCCTATAAGTCACCTATATATCGGCGGTATATGGAGCATAATGTCATATAAAACATAAGTTGTGTGTAATGCACCAGTCAATTGTAACCACCACCACCCCCCCCCCTGCCAGGTCCGGGGGTATACCGGGGTGAGCCGAGGAAATGGGCCGTGTTTTTACCTTCCTGGTGGCCCCGTAGTGCCAGGTGAATGCGGTGGTTTTGTCTTCCCACCAAATATAGCCGGGAATGGGCCTTACCTATAGTCCCTTGGGTCCGGGGGCATTTGGCGGGGTTTTCACGAGCGGTTCGTCCCCGCAGGGCGTAGACTTTGCCCGGGCTTGGCTGGACCGAAAGTCAAAGTCCCCGCTATTCCCCGGACCTGGGGGGGGGGGGGGCGGCGTGATTGCAGTTGACTGGTACATAGCAGTGCAGATATACAAACAACCAAGTACTATCTTACATAGCACCAATGACTGGAATAAAGACAATATTCAATCGAGTATAGTGCAATTATTGCAAAATGATACATTTAAGTATATATTTACCTTACTTTATAAACTACCTTGAGCGCAGGGCGTTATGTGAATCTATGAATATAATTCTCAATTCAATCACGTTCGCTTGCTTTAGAAATGTATCATAAAATCGAAATATACGCGATTTAATAGCGATACATATTACTATTAACCATAAGAAATTAAGTATTGATGTGTATGTACCCAAAGCGGACAACCTAAATATTATTTTAATATATTTTCAAACCAGTCACAGTCCCTTTAAGTTAAACAATCATATAGTAGTCGTTGGACTTTCAAAAACCTTGAAAACAATCTATCTTAATTGTGTTGATCAAAAACAAAAACTAGTAGTAAATGGGGTTTAAAACTTACGATATAATTAGGTTCATCTATCATATGAACACCTATTTGCGTTGTTGAAACGTATTTAACATAAATACAATGCATTTAAAGCTGCACTCTCACAGATTAACCATTTTTACAACTTTTTTTTATTTTTCGTCTTGGAAAGAGCAAATTTTTGCGTAAATATCTACAAACCAATGAAAAAGAATGCTGACAAAAGATCAGATCGCAGATTTGCATATTTGCTATTCGAAAATTAATGTTCTATGGTTAACGGTTTAAGAAAAATGCATAAAAGATCAATTTTTGAACTGAAATATAAAAATTTGCGATCTAATTTTTTGTCAGCAGTCTTATTTAACTGGTTCCATGGATTTTCGCAAAAATTGGTTTGTTCCAAGACAAAAAAATAAAAAGTTGTCAAAACGTTCAATCTGTGAGATAGCAACTTTAAATGGTTACTAATTACATCAATAAAGAGGCATTTCGTACCATGCTTACTTGACGGTACCATGCGCGGGCATACTCGAGGCTTTGATGTGGTAGAACAACTTACTGATTACAAACAAGACACTCAGACAGACCATAAATAAAGATCAAACGGCTAGCAAGATACCGTTCTTTGTAATGCTTTAGTGGTATCATCAAAATAATTCAGTCTACTCAACACTATTTTTGTTGTTTGGTATTGTGGTTTTATCTAGTCACTAATAGGGATTCGCACATGGTTTTTGTTTTTTAAAATGCACTGTTTTATAACGAAGTAAAATGTTGCAAATCATTAGGAGTGTTTAACTAAGATACCGACGTCTGGAACTCTTTAGCAAATGTTGCAGACCACTATTTTCAATAGCGTTTCAAACGGCTTTCAGCGATTTCGTTTTTGCGTGATTTGTTGATCGACATTATCACGTGATGTTATCAACGATTGGTGTAACGGTAAAATATCCATCGCTGGTGTATAAGTCTCAGCGGCCTAGTAGTTAAAGGTTTCTATAAAATAAAAGCTTGTCTTTATCGGCGCGGTTTCGCACCCCACTAAAACCAAAATATCTATTTTTTGTACTTCAATTGTATTTGTCTCTGTGATTCGATATCACCTATGAGTAAAATAATGACAACATTAGTGTGTTCAGATGCATTTACCGGAAAAACTGATTTTGGTCCAAAACAAAAGCGAGTCCCTTTAAGTAAATAATCTGCATTCGGAATTGGTTTCTTTGTGCATGTTTAAACATATTGTAAGCTTGTTACAATTTAGGAATTATAACGCCACGATTAAATTGGTTTCGGCTATTTGTTATTACTGAAAAAAACAACAGAGAGCACATTTTCCTTGATGTTGCTTAAAGTGCTTCACACCATTTAGAGAACATTTTTGCTTAAAATTGCACTGTATGTTGTGGCTCACTCAGACAATACTTGATATTGGGATTAATTAAATTAACATATGTTTTAAATAAAGTTGCATGTTGTCCAGACGGGGTCACTGATATGAGCTCCGGGGTCCGTCTCGTCCCACTTACCGGGAATTGACCGATATAATCTGCTTTGAAGTGAACCGTTGTGTATTTTAGCCCAAAGAAGAGATTGTAGCAGAAAGCATACCACTTTCCGGGAATTGACCGATACAATCTGCTATGAAGTGTACTGCCCTGTATTTTAGCCCAAAGAAGAGATTGTAGCAGCAAGCATACCACTTACCGGGAATTGACCGATACAATCTGCTATGAAGTGTACTGCCCAGTATTTTAGCCCAAAGAGGAGATTGTAGCAGAAAGCATACCACTTTCCGGGAATTGACCGATATAATCTGCTATGAAGTGTACTGTCGTGTATTTTAGCCCAAAGAAGAGATTTTAGCAGCAAGCATACCACTTACCGGGAATTGACCGATATGATCTGCTATGAAGTGTGCTGTCGTGAATTGCAGCCCACAGAAGAGATTTTAGCAGCAAGCATACCACTTACCGGGAATTGACCGATATGATCTGCTATGAAGTGTACTGTCGTGTATTTTAGCCCAAAGAAGAGATTTTAGCAGCAAACATACCACTTTCCGGGAATTGACCGATATAATCTGCTATGAAGTGTACTGTCGTGAATTGCAGCCCACAGAAGAGATTGTAGCAGCAAGCATTCCACTTACCGGGAATTGACCGATATGATTTGCTATGAAGTGTACTGTCGTGAATTGCAGCCCAAAGAAGAGATTGTAGCAGCAAGCATTCCACTTACCGGGAATTGACCGATATAATCTGCTATGAAGTGTACTGTCGTGAATTGCAGCCCAAAGATCATCTATAATAAAAACGATATGTGAAATTAATTTTAGACATCATCAATGAACATGCATTCCGTTCATGGTCAAATATATCATGTAAGGTTGATTCAACAAACGTATGTTTTTTAACTGTGTGCTAATTTTCCGTTCTCGCTTAAAATATAATTTAATGTAACTGTTTTTAATGTTAAATGAATGTTTTTCATATCTTTTTTAATAATTACAAATTAAATTATGTTTTTTTATTATCTGCTTTCCGGTGATGTATTGTTTTACTGTTTAACAAACAGTGAAATAAACTTTCAGTCCGCTTATACTTCCAAATCAAACGTCAGCACGGAAAAGAGACACGATTACCTCTTGGTGAACCTGAAGAATTTGCCTTATTCTGGCCAAAGGAGACAATCTTCGGCTCGCGACAAATCTCGCTGTTCTCAAGCCATAAATTGCTCGTGTGCGAGGATTTGTAATAGGTATCCACGAAAAGCCATTTTCTGTGGGCCCAGGCTCCAGAAAGCCCGGACCTGCAAATACAAATCCTGAATAAAGAACGATGAACAAAACTGTAAGCTTCATGGCCTTACCTTTGCGACGTTCTTTAAAGTTGTGAAACAACTGATTCAAATGAAGTTAAAAAACAAAGACACGATATGTCATGTGTTGAATACGTAAAGTAATTGATCAATTTGACATTTATTTCCCTCCGAACGAGCTTTATCTATCTTTGTTCGTTGCACTCAATTGATCTTTTTTTCGCTATTTTAATGAACCAGAAACATTAAAACATACCTGACATTTATAGTACATGTATAAAGAATAATATTACGAAAATTTAAGAAATGTTTATTAGAAATGTAGATTGACGGATTGTTATCAAGAGAGCAGAAAATAATCTGACACTCGTGTGTTGCTTTGGTCGAGAAAGTTTGTATGACATGTAGTAGTTAAATAACATAATGTAATGATGAAGAAAGGGCGGATTGAGCTTTGCGAACGAGCCCTTTTTAATCATTAAAATATTACTTCAGGTCATCTGTGTTAGAATTCTACCTCATTGGCCAATACATTGTCAACGCAAAATCTGACGCAGGGGGTGTAAATCGGATGAGTGGCAAAAGACGAACCTATTAACAAACACGAAATTATTAATGATGAAGCCTCGGACTTAATGATTGCCTATCTGCAATTTCATTGGCTGAAAGTGTAGGTTGTATTCAACGTACTGGTTAGGGACCACTGTTTCGCCCGTACCAATTATTCGCCCACCCTGGTAATCCCGTGTTTTACAATTCCATTATTTTCTTTTTATTATTCACATAACAGTTTGTGCTTAAACGAAGCTTCAAAAATGGAAAACTATTTTTTCTCCAATAGTAAAATTGCACCAGATTGCGTCATATCTCCCCAAAATACTCAGAGCAACATCTTTAGAGAAAATAGAAAGAAATAAAATATTTTGTTGTTTGTCGTGAAACTTTTTTTTCTTTTTTAAATAACAATTTTCTGAAGTTGGCGAATTATTGGTACAGAGCACCGTCGTTTCAGTGCATTAATTTTTTCACTGTAAAATTTCATTCAAAACATTCAGTATTTCCCGAGTTATTCATTAAATTATTCCATTGTCAGGGGAAAAAAGGGTCCCTAATCAGTATGCGAAATATTCTTCGCATTTTATTGCCTGTTGCAGATTCGATTAGCTGAGTGCAAGACTTGTTTGTTTAGTCATATGTGGGAGTTGTGTGCAATACTGGCAAAATTAATAAAACAATTGTGTTTAATTGTTTCAATAAATAAACTGGCAAACGCACTAATGTAAAATAATTTTAAGTTGGGTTGATTGTTTGCTTTATATGAAATTTGAGTAATTTACAACACTTCCTAACAAATATATTTTTTATCTATTCAGTGCAAGATAATAACAATATCTTTGTTGTTTGTTTTTTTTTGTGTTTTTCCAGATAATCCATTACGTTCTGTTCTGTTCAAATATTGATTGAATGGTTTGAACACAAGAAGCCTTGTATATTTAAGTTCAAGCTCCAATTCATCATGTTGCGATGACGGGGAATCGCACACTAGCTTGATCAAAGTTCTTTATAACTCATTCATATAGCGCAGTTAGCGCTCTGCTCTATGAAACCGATCTTTTATGCACAGTAAACGCTCTGCTCAATGGTAACCGTTCTAATATGCGCAGTAAGCGCTCTGCTCTATGAAACCGTTCTAATATGCGCAGTAAGCGCTCTGCTCTATGAAACCGATCTAATATGAGCAGCGATCTAATATGCGCAGTAAGCGCTCTGCTCTATGAAACCGATCTAATATGAGCAGCGATCTAATATATAACACTCTCCAAAACAGTCCAAGTGTGTTATTATACACAGTTGTAGTTTTGTCTTTTGTTTTTATTTTGTCACCGTTTTTGTTGGTTTGTTTTGTGTGTCACAGATGAATATTTTTTTATTTTTTTTTCAAGCCGAAAAGGCATTCGTGAAATCAATAATACAATGAAAACCACAGTGACAAGCCCAGTAGTAGAAAGTAAAAAAATCATCCTGTTTAGGGGGCCAAGGCGAGAGCCCAAACAGTAAGCCTAAGATAGTATATCTGTCAATAGCAAACTGCTTTTGAAGCGGTCTTCTAAGGTAACCGTTAAAATATGCGCAATAAGAGCTCTGTCCTATGGTTACCATTCTAACATGCGCAGTAAGCGCTCTACTGTATGGTGTCTGTTCTATTATGCGCAGTAAGCGCTCTACTGTATGGTGACCGTTCTAATATGCGCAGTAAGCGCTCTGCTGTATGGTGACCGTTCTATTATGCGCAGTAAGCGCTCTACTGTATGGTGACTGTTCTATTATGCGCAGTAAGCGCTCTACTGTATGGTGACCGTTCTAATATGCGCAGTAAGCGCTCTGCTGTATGGTGACCGTTCTAATATGCGCAGTAAGCGCTCTGCTGTATGGTGACCGTTCTAATACGCGTAGTAAGCGCTCTTTTGTATGGTGATCGTTCTTATATGCGCAGTAAGCGCTCTACTGTATGGTTACTGTTCTGATATGCGTAGAAAGCGCTGTACTGTATCGTGACCGTTCTTTTATGCGCAATAAGCGCTCTACTGTATGGTTACCGTGGTAATATGCGTAGTAAGCGCTCTACCGTATCGTGACTGTTCTATTATGCGCAATAAGCGCTCTACTGTATGGTGACCGTTCTAACAGGCACAATAAGCACTCTACTGTATGGTGTACGTTCTGATATGCGCAGTAAGCGCTCTACTGTATGGTTACTGTTCTGATATGCGTAGTAAGCGCTCTACTGTATCGTGACGGTTATATTATGCGCAATAAGTGCTCTACTGTATGGTGACCGTTCTAACAGGCGCAATAAGCACTCTACTGTATGGTGTACGTTCTGATATTCGGAGTTAGCGCTCTGCTGTATAGTGACCATTCTAATATGAGCAGTAAGCGCTCTACTGTAAGTTTACCGCTAGTATGCGCTATTATTTATGGTTTACCGTTTTTGTATGCGCTATTCTTTATGTTTTACCGTTCTAGTATGCGCTATACTTTATTGTTTACCGTTCTAGAATGCGCTTTTCTTTATGGTTGACCGTTCTAGTATGCGCTATTCTTTATGGTTTACCGTTCTAATATGCTCAGTATTATCAAGCGCTCTACTGTATATTGTAATATGCGCAGTTAGTGCTCAGCTGTATAGTTACCGTTCGAATATGCGCAGTTAGTGCTCAGCTGTATACTAACCGTTCGAATATGCGCAGTTAGTACTCAGCTGTATAGTAACCGTTCGAATATGCGCAGTTAGTGCTTTGCTTTATAGTTGCTGTTCAAATATGTGCAGTAAGTACTCTGTTGTTTGGGTATCTTTTTAATATGCGCAGTAAGCACCCTGCCTTATGGTTACCGTTCGAATATGTGCAGTCGGCGCTCTGCTTTACAACTACCGTTCTTATATGAGGACAAAAGCATTTAACACTCTTCAACACGGTCCAAGTGGGTTTAACAGGAAAAAGGATTTCGCTTATTATGGTAATTAATTGATGTAAATCAAGTAGACTAAGTACTTACACTTGTTTTGTACGACTGTTGACAAAATCCACAGTATAGTAAATACAAACCATCAAAGCCTTCGTTAAAATAAACATTGTCTTCTGATCTGAGAATTCAATGAGTAAAAATGGGATATGTGCATTTTACTATTTTATTAAGCTTGGAGTTATTAATTGGAGTGAAGTCAATGACGGAACCATTGTGTGGATGTCGATCAGACTTTGAATACAAGGCTCGTATTAAATATGAATTACTTATGATGTTTCTCTCGTTTTAATGACTTATAAGTGAATTTAGTATAGTAAATATACAAGATCTTGCTTTTAATTTTGAAGGTTGCTTTTCATGTTCAGATCATTTCCTTAAGGTATCGGATGTACAAATAAACTTGTCATATTGATCGGCTCCAGCATATATACTGTTTTTTAGTAAAACTTGCGCATACATTAATTGTATTCTTTGCATTCGTTGTGGTCGGTAAATGGCAAATCACGCCAGTAACAAGCTAAACTCCGACAGTCTAGGCGCGCTAGCCATGTCTGCATGAGTTCTTTCGACCGCATGAGCAATCACTTCCCCAGTTTTATTAATAAATATAAATAAGGCCTCATTGCTATGTTTAAATGTTAGTGAAAAAGTTATTATAAAAAGGTTCTCACATTTTACTTTCATTTTGTTCGTGTTTCATATACATGTCATATATTGGCACTCAATACAAACTGCTTACAAACCGTGTGACATTTGGTGAGTCACAGAATCACGACAGTGTGAATATCCATCGTTTTACTGTTTTCTTCACCTTCCCAGACATTGATTTATTTGCGGTCCAAGAAAAATTATCAGTGCCAGCAGATATTAAACTAAAATATTTCAAATCTGGGTATTAAATTTCTTTTATTATTTAAACAATATATTATTGGTGAAGGCTCTGTATTGCTCAAACCCCTGGTCATATTAATGTCATTAAATTGTCGATCAAGTGAAGAATAACAAAAAAGACCAATTTGAACTCATTTTTAAGAGACAGCAGAAATACATTAACTGTCAGTTTTGCACATTTTCGTTTTGATTGGTATGAAGTCAAGTCAAAAACAAAAGTCTTTGATGTTCTGAAGAATGAATCCACGAAGAACTTGCTCTTCAATTGTGATGATGTCGAATACTCACAAAATAATTTACCCTTTGGGCGAAGCCAATTTTCCTGCTTAATTTAAATATGAAATGGAAAAACAATTGCAAACGAGATTAATTTGATAAATCAGCTCCTTGATAAAATTGGGGAAAAAAACATTTAGCGATAAAGTTACTTTTTACTATAATCACGGTTTGATAACATTTATTTAACTCTGGACGAGAGGCCTCGCTATCGAGAGTACTAGTATCGGGCAGCTCTATGGCACTCCAAGTTGATGTGTGGACGCCACACAGTTACTACCCAGTCTCACAGCGCTAGAAACAACCCTTACAACTGCCTACTACTGTCGTAACAATATTATAGTTTGATATTTGATATTTATTAACGCTGAATTTGGATGCCTGGTTAACCCATTTAAATGACGCCATGTGGTAACATTTAATAGACAATTCATTACTGATTACAAATAAATGACAAAAACAATTATACAGTTACTGCATTTTGTATTTTAATTTTGTAATAGTAATGGTAATAGTAATGGTGAGTTTTGTATTTTTGAACTGAAATTGGACATGAATGACCGGTTTACAATCTAAGAAGGTTGTTATATTTGTTTCGGTATAATAGTAACATTTTACCCATAGAATCGTTCCAAATGATACCAAATATGGGATCACCAAACATTAAGTCACAAAGTTGTACATCAGATGCCTTAAGTTGAGTTTGAATAGTAAGTTATATAGCGACACAAATTGCAATTTGTTCGTTGTGGTTTGTTTATGATTCGCGGCTTGTCACGATGATATATAGTTTCAATTTATATATATATGTATATATTTATTTATTTACTTTTTAAAACTGTGTATACTTCTTGATAATGCGTTGTTTTGCTTCGAAAACAATGAAGGTTTTGGACAGGATTAATAGACTCGAGCAAAGACAAGACCAACAAGAGACAGCTGGTCGGAGCCGTGATAATTCCATTGTTGGTTTACAGAATGCCATACAGACGGGTAAGAAATACGTTGATAATAACATATATAGCACTATGCATAACTTATGGCTACAAAAAAGAATGTTCTTTGTATAAGAACGGGGACAAATGTTAATTTAAGTCTGTGGAAATACTTTTGGTCCTTCAGTGAGAAAGCCACTACTTACATTCATAGTAGGGGTGGTATTCTGAAAGCATTTTAAGTGAAAACGCTCAATTGAGTGGCAATATACTGATCCTTGACGACGATAATTGTCAAAGCCTCTTTGTTTTTTATAGTTTTGATCATTTTTTCTTGTTTTTTATGCTTTTGGTTTAATGCAGTATTAGATTGTTTTTTTTTATACCTTTTATACTGTTTTATGTTTGCTGTGCGTTTAAGGCTGTGTGACGACTATTGAACCGTTCAGCAGTGTATTTATTTATTGTCTGGTCCTTGAAGATTATATTTATTTATATGTTATATATCTTTTATATACCCATATTAAATCCCTTGCTCTTTACATTCATAAACTCATGTTAGCTACAGAAAACACTTAACTTGTTAACAAAGAGACACAACTCTTATTTAGTTACATATATGCTTTTTGTTATATTCGATTTGCATTGTAACATGTATTATGGGAGGCCATTCATTTAATAAATTTTCTTTCGTTCGTATGGATCTTAACTATTTTAAAATAACTGAAAATGGGATATTGAATGCCCCTTTACAGACAAATTTATTATATATCTTTCTTTTTAAGAAACCCACACTTCATGCAAGGATGGATGGGTGGCATTCAATGGTTCCTGCTATGTATTTGGAGACAGCAACCTTAATTTTATATCAGCAGAGGTAAATGTAAGGAGTTGATTAAGCAATGAAAACTACAGGGACAAGCTCAGTCGGCGAAAATGTCTTACTCTTCCACGGCAGTTTCCCAAACATTTCTTAAAAAAAATAATGTATTCTGTCTTCCAAGGCGTTGACATCAACACTTATTGATTGCTGTTCTGTCATATGTATGTACTTATTATCACATTTTAATGGACGGGCTGCTACTTGCATGGGTCGTTCAGTGCTTATTTATTTGCTATTGTTTTCACTGACCATTCGCAAGCGGCGTTTAAACGTAGTAATGTCATGTGCGTATGAAGAATTGTGGCGTTTTGTGTCGGTTGATTGTCTGTTTGGCTTTGATCATTATGCCTTTAAACTTACAGAGTATATATATATATATATATATATATATATATGTATATATATATATATATATATATATATATATATATATATATATATATATATATATATATATATATATATATATATATATATATATATATATATATATATATATATATATATATATATAAAAGTTTGACCGCTGGGATTTTCAAAGTTATTTCCATTGAAATATAAATGCCACAATCTACACAAATATGCGTTGTGCATCTGGTGGGGATCGAACCCGCAACTCTTTTGAATTCATAGCAAGACGGTAAAATGACGCTTTATATCATATTCCCGGGTATATTGTATTTGGACGTACTTTTCACTATATCTGGTATAAGTTTTGTATCGCGGATGTAAAACACGACCCGTATTTCGTCCACAGTGACACTATTATTATCTATGTTATGATCCTTTGTGGTATGACTTCTGGTAAGTCTGTTATGGCCAAATATGATTACATAGTTTTCAATAGTTGTAAATAGATCACGATCAGGTAAAGTCGGTTTCGGCGGGGTTAAGAGCCAGAAGAAGTAACCTAATAACAAAATGATTTTCTTTCAGCTTTACTGCCGACAATATGGAGGACAATTAGTGCGCGTGGATTCAGCTGTAGAAAACGCGTTCCTGAAAGCATTTTTACTTAAACACCATAGTAAGCATAGTAGTAAATTTCGATCGCCTACTGAAACTATGGAAGGGAACCGGTGCCAAATAGTAATAAATGGACTGAATATTCCTGTTATTCAAGTGCATCGAGAAACGAAGACCTTGCATTTTTGTTCGTAAAATACGTAAACTGACTGGTTTTAACAAAGTTTTAAAGGAATTGATTCTTACAACAGAATTTTGAATTAGCTTCTTTAAGATCAAACGAAAGGTGTTTTAAATCCACAAGAACTTTTAGGATACAATCACATTTAACTTACCAACTATAACCGTTTTCTGAAGAAGTATATTGAAAAAAGAGAAAAAAGAAATAGCACGGAAAACATAGTACTGTTGTAACGCCGGGTGTAAATTTTTACTTGCTAAATTTCTTTTTCTGAAAAGCACATTGCAAAACCCCTTTAAGCACGGAAAGCATTACAGCTTTAACAAAGAAGTTAACTGTATGGCAAATGACAAGGTTGATACTAATAGAACAGCTAAACTCAGAAAGTGTATTCAACTGAAGACATGTATTGTTATTTTTAGAACAACATTCGTGGGTCGGAATTCAGGATACGGAAGTAGAGGGGATTTGGAAGCTCTTCGGCACCAACACACTGGCTCCGTTTACGGGTAAAGAAGTTGGAAAATAATTAGTCCAAACACAAACGAAACTGGAAACAAATTTATATAAACGAACATCGAAATAAACTTAAAGAATAATCAAACATAAATCGAAAAAGATTGGTCGTCATGGTATAGCTTCAAGCACAGTACAACAGTGATAACGACAAAACCATAACAATTATAATAACCATAATAATGGAAACTATAATTAATAAATCATGGTGTGAAAAACGAGTTATTTTTGATCGGATTACTCATAGTTCCATCTTAAGCCGTTTGGCTTTTCGCACTGATTTTAAATGTTTTCATAGCAAAATGAGGCTAAACATCAAAATCTACGAGTCATTAGGTTTTTTTTCTAAGAATTACATTCTATGCATATATAACAGTGCATAGTTTTAATGTTTGAAAGAAAATAGATCAGTCATTGGTTCACAAATATGGCACTGTTTTATACTCAGTTAACCATACAAAAAATGTAAAATAACAGTATCATTTGTTTTCTATTTTTCAAGATTTTAGGCCTGGGGACGGTGGTGACCACGACGCCGAAGATTGCGCTGTGTTTCAGAACAGCGACGACATGTTGTGGGTGGATGTTAGATGTAGATTTCAATGTAGACCTATCTGTGAAATGCCGTACGTTTTAGATTTTAATTACTATATTGAAGACAGTTTGATGAAAAAATGTCGTAACTGCTTAAATAATTTACATGTAGATCGATCTATACAATATGTTCGCCTCTAGCGCTAGCCTGATAATATATTGTAATCTAAATTATAAGGATTACCATTATTGTCAGTATGATTTTTGTTGTTGATATTAGAAGTAAATGTTATAGTACTGCTTGCACAAATGAAGTCTTACAAATGAATAAATTAAACCATTTAATAAAACATTGAACCATTTCCCGCTTTAAACATTAAAATCATCGTGTGTTTTTTAATTATGTAAAAAGTGTTTAATGCTTTCTCATTAAGACAAGTAAACGTGTACAAAATTATAAAACGTATGAGTCATAACGTGACTTGTCTGGTAGGTGAAACTGTTAGTTTAACAATAATTGTTAGGAACGTCTGTATAATACGTAAAACATCGTACATTATAAAAAAACTAAGGATATGCATATTCCGTTTTTTTTCCACGGTACCATTAGACACATATGGTGGAATAATTTCATATTTGTTTCTTTCTTTTCAGTGGTTTCAATTAAAGAGGAAGATGACGCTTTAAACCGGAAACATCATCCTAATCCAGGATGGAAGATATTTTGACATTATTTAGCACTTTGTATTGAACGAAAAATTAACTAACTTCTATTGTTATGTCGCCTGATCATTTTGCCCCGCGTCGTCGTCCAGTCTAGTGACACGCTTGACTATCAGTCAAATGGGTCGCAAGTTTGATTTCCCGTCGCATCACTAAAAACAATACTTAACGTCTTCCGTGAGAGACGTTAAATGGGGGTCCCGTGTGGCAGTGCTATACACTGGTGCAAGTTAAAGAACCAGGGTGGCTCTAAGCAGGGTTACATTCTGTCTGTGCACTATGCTCCAAAAAAACTAAAATGACTAACAATCTAAACGGAGAACCTGCCAAGGCCCGAGTGCGAGTATAAATAACCTAACACAACGCCTCCGATCAATTTATGTTGCACAACTTGTTGTAGAGGTTTAAAATTTGAATTATGTTCATTAGTCATGGTGAAGATGATTCCTATTGGTTTTGGGTTAAATAAGTTAAAGGTCAAGGTTATGGTGAATTTTAAAAGAAACTATCGGCATATAAACAAAGAAATATTGGCACTCCAGACAGGCGATACATTCTAATTATTTTTTATGGTTGTCGGTTATCAATAAAGCTATCCAAAAACACATTTACACACATGAACTCTCTGACCCTTTATTCTAATGAAATTACCTCAACATTCATTAAAGAACTGTTTGATCTATGTATAATCTGTGTATGTAGTTTAAGCTATTTGTTAGGCTTTGATCATTGTTGCTTTCCAACAATACATTTTACCTTTGTTGCCGTGTTTGTCCTTGTAATGTCCATGGTAATATTTAAGACCATACGTGTCATCCTCTTTTCCACAAATGCGTTTTTGGATGTGTATACTTAATCTTAGTATGGAGTTGGTGGAGCCTTTCGAAATGTTGAATTAGGTATTTGTTTTTCAATTTAAGAGAAAAAAACCCTAACGTATCAACCATGTGATGTATTCGAGTACCATTGATGGCCAATTGAATAACCGTCATGGCAGGGCGATCAATGTTTTACGGTCAATTTAAAATATATAGCCAAAACTATTGGGGAAAATATATTTTCAAAAACTAAATTAGTTAAATCCGTGTTTCTTTTTCATCTACTTTACCTCTAAGTATATCCCACTTGTAAATACTGTGGATTTTAATAGCAAACGGATATTGCATATTGTGATCATGGAAACAAACTTAAGTACGTGAAGAAAGTGTTTTTCATGCAGAAACTCTTAAAAGACAAGCAAACAATGGTGTACAAAATATAAAGAACATTCGTTGTTGTAAACATTCAATAAATAAAGATGTGATCTGTGCACTTTACTTTGTTTTTAAGCTTTGTGTTATTAATCGGAGTTAAGTCAATGACTGAACCATCGTGTGGATGTCGATCTGAATTTGAATACAAGGCTCGTATTTGACACTTATTATGTTTTTTCTTGTTTTAAACACTTTTAAGTAAATTAAGTCGTAGTAAATATACAAGATCTTGTTTGAAATTGAAAGGTTGCTTTTCTTTTCATTTCCTTAAGGTATCCGATGTACAAATAAGCTTGTCATATTGATATACCAGAAATATATACTGGTTCGAGTTGAAACTTGTACATATCTTCATTGTATCTCATGCATTTGTTGTTGTCGGTAAATGGCAAATCACGCCAGTAACAAGCTATTCACTGACAGTCCAGGCGCGCTAGCACTGACTTAGTTTGATCGACCGCATGAGCAATTACTTCCCATTTGTATTAGCATTAGTAAGGCATCATTTCCATTTTTAAATGTTTACGATAAAGTTATTATAAAATGTTATGACACTTTACATTCATTTTGTTCGTATCTCGTATATATAACATATATCAACAACCACTGCAGATTTCTCACAAACCGGTTAAAATTTGGTGAGACACATCAGATCAGTGGGAATATAAATTATTCCACTGTTTTTATTAAATAGCATAAATTAATCCAAAAATCGATTTAATCTTTGTGTTAAATGTCAGCAATTACTTCAATACTTTTGTTATCAATTTGGTGAAAGATAAGTTTTGCTCCGACCCCTAGTCATATTACTTTCGTTGAAAATGGCAAGTGAAGAATAACACAAAAACTGTGCCCAATGTGCACTCATGTTCAAGAAACTGCAGAAATCCATGAACTATCAGTTTTGAACATTTGGTTTTGCCTGCGGTTCTGCCTGATCAGTTAATTGTTGATCAAAGGATGGGGAAAATTATAGGGAGCAAGTGGATTGGTATTTTTGCAACCCAGATCAAACTAATGCAGAAATTGAAACAAATAGGGTAAGGTTTTAACTAGATAAATGTAGGAGGGGTGTGAGTAACCACTTTCTGGACATTTTCCGTGGGGGAAATAGTCGATCAGAAGCGAGCCTTGACGGATGGTGAAGAAGCTACAAGGACAACATCAACCAGTCAAATATGCCGAAGTATTATTGAAGACTTAGAATATAATGTTCATAATGTTCCAGTTGATACTATTAATGTAAATCAAACTGTTGACTCATTCAGGATACAATTTATTCTAATCATTTTGATGTGAAAGATGTAAATATAAATGGTTCATTGTCGACAGCGGTCACTTGAAAGAGAAGATTGTTACAATAACTAAAAGTAGTTCCAACACAAGTAGTTCCAGCACATACTGAACATATTCTTCAGTGCATTGAATGTTTATACACAAATGCCGATCAAGATTATCGGGAAGCGTCATGTCATACCAAGTGAAGGTGTGTGATATTACCCTTTTGCAACCTTAGATGGCCTAAAAATCGTTTTTGTAATATTTGTTTTTTGTTTAATTTCAACTTTTTTTGTTTCTTTACCCGCAGAATCCTTTCTTATGATGTCAACTAGATATGGGGTCACCAAGTATCAAGATTCACATATTTGAATAGCGGATACCTTAAGTAGAGTTTAAGTTTAATAGAACACATATGGCAATATGTGGGTGTGTGTAGGTAGGTGTGTTTGAGAGAGAGAGAGAGAGAGAGAGAGAGAGAGAGAGAGAGAGAGAGAAAGTGGGGAGAAAGAGGGTTAAATAGTTTTCTAATTAAATTGTATAGTTCTTGATGAAATTTTATTTTACTTCAAATACCATAAAGGTTCTTGACAGGATTATCAAACTCGAGCAAAGGCAAGACCAACAAGAGACAGAAAGTCGGAGCCGTGATAATTCAATTGCAGGCTTACAGAGTGCTATACAGACGGGTAGGAGATTTCGCATGTGTTTCCATGATGCTTGTTTTAAGTCATACCAACACCTTTGTTACAAAAAGTATATTTGTTGATTTCAGTGTAAGATCGTATTTTATTTCACGAGCGTCATAGAAATACATATTTTCACGAGTGGCGAAGCTTCGTGTGCGATCTTACATTGAAATCAACAAATATCCTCTATATATTTTGTAACAAAGGTGTTGGTATGAAATAGAACAAGCATCATTGCCCGAATATTTTATAACGATTAACTACTTATTCGGACATCAATAAATATAATGATAATTTTCTTTGTAAATATGTGTATGTGCACTCGTAAATTTAAGTTTGTGGAACTACTTATGGTCCTTGAGTTGAAAAACCGCTATTTAATACACACATCCATAGCAAGGGTTGTATCCGTAAAGCATTAAAAGTGGAAAAGCTCAACTGAGTGACAATTTCCTCATTATTGACCTAACCAAAAATGGGATATTGAATGTCCCATTACAGATAAACTTATCATATATCTGTCTTTTAAAGAAATCCACACTTCATGCAAGGATGGATGGGTGGCTTTCGATGGTTCCTGTTATGTGTTTGGAGACAGCGACCTTGATTTTGTATCAGCAGAGGTAAATATATGAAATTGGTTTTACAATTCAGCAATAAAAACTACAGGGACAGGCCCAGTAGTCGAGAATTCATACTCTTCCAAGGCAGTGACCCAAACCTTTATAAATAATTAATGTATGATAACTTTGTTGTTTTGGGGGATTTAATTGTCTCCCGTTTAGTGTACGTAATGCCATAACTTTCTGCCTCCATATACAGTCGGTCTTTGTTACATATTTGACTTTATGGCTTTCCCCTGTAGTGTCCATTGTATAATTACACATCTATTGTTTTTGCTTTTGATAAAAGGTTTGGACGAATGTGAGGTTGAGATCTTCAATACTAGATTACCTCACACTATTTGTTTTACTGACCATTCCAATGCGTTAACATTAACATTTATTGGGCCGTTCAGTGCTCATTTATTTGCTTTTGTTTTTACTGACCGTACACAAGCGTCGATTAAACATAGTATTGAAATATGAATGCGAAAATCTACCCAAATATGCGGTGTGCATCTGGTGGGGATCGAACACGCAACTCTTTCGCATCGCTTCATAGCGGGACGGTATAAATGCCGCAATATATCAAATTCCCGGTTACATGTATTTGGATGTACTTGTTTGCGTTTTGCTCTTCCGAAGGATTGCTTTTCCAGAATGAGTTTACCTTTCATGATGGCTGGTATTAAATGTTGCGTTGCGGGTGTAAAACACGTACGCCCTTATATTTCGTCCACAGTTTGACTATTGTCATCTATGTTATGATCCTTTTGGTATGACTAAGTCTGTTATGGTCATATATGATTACATATTTTCCAATAACACAAGAACTATTTTCCTTCAGCTTTACTGTCGACAATATGGAGGACAATTAGTGCACGTGAATTCAGCTGTAGAAAACGCGTTCCTGAAAGCCTTTTTGCTTAAACACCATAGTAAGTTAAATAGAAATAATGCTCACAGACTGAATATATCAAAATAATGTCCGTGGCAAATCTTCATACTAACCTCAGTTATATATTGAATCAATATTTTGCACTGAATATTCCTGTTATTCAATATATCGAAACGGAAGATTTTTGCTCATAAAATGCGAAAACTATCTGAATTCAACGAGTTAAAAGGATTGTTTCCAACATAAGATATTTTAGTGAATCCCTTTAAGTTCAAATGAAAGTTGTTCCAAATCCACAATAAATTTTAGGAGACAATCATATCTGACTAATGAGTTTAGTCCTTTTTCTAAAAGAAAATTAGTGCAAACAAAAAGATAAAAAAAATAAAGAGAAATAGCATGGCAAACAAGGTATTCTTGTAAGGTAAGGTGTCACTTACTGGTTTTTTTTTCTGAAAGCACATTGCAAATATACAGTACAGCTTAACTTTGAAGGTGTATTCAACTAAAGACTAGCATTGGTATTTTAGAACAACATTCGTGGATCGGAATTCAAGATACGGAAGTAGAGGGGATTTGGAAGCTCTTCGGCACCAACACACTGGCTCCGTTTACGGGTAAAGAAGTTTCTTAAATATTTAGTCTAGACACAAACGAGTTTTAAAACTTGAAACAAATTATTTAAACGAAAACGTAAATTAACTAGTTTTAATCAATTATTTATAAATCAAAATGGAAGAGCATAGCATAAAAGATTTTAAATTATCAGCTTTGATCCAAGTGTCGAGCTAAATAGTATGCTGATAGCAGCGAAGCCACAGGCATCACACCAACTTTAAATCCGTTTTACGTTCAGAATGCACTAAAATTGAGATAAACAGTGACCTTGAACGTTTTCGAGAAAAAACAACTCGTGAATCCCAAATCCCAATGCCCTCTATGTTGCTCAACTATATATATTTGATTTTCATTGTTCAAGCGTCAAATGAAAGGCCTTGTCTGTATCTATGGACTTGATTCTATGTACTAGGTTATAGAAATTTATATAAAAACTTGTTTCGATTTCTCTAGACTTCAGACCTGGGGACGGTGGTGATCACGCCACCGAAGATTGCGTTGTGTTTCAGAACAGCGCCACTATGTTGTGGATAGATGTCCTCTGTGAATCTCGATATAGACCTATCTGTGAAATTCCGTACGTTTCGATTACAATACAGTTCTCGTTACTTATGCGGTATGATACAATACACGTTAGATAAGTCGTTATGCGTGACATCTGTCAAACGCAACACATTTTAATAAAACAACAACAATACTTATACTTGTTTTGGTTATTAATGTAACCATTGGTCACAAACTGTGGTTTAATTCTCTTTTACTTTTTCAGCGGATTCAAGTGATGTACGAAAGGAAGAACTGGGTGCTATATTTATCCCATTGAATGGTCGATAGTTCAACGTTGAAACAACGTCGAAGTACGGTCGACGATTTAACGATTTGATTTTTCAACGTTGAAACCGCAACATTGTTTTGAACGTTGAAATCGCAACTTGTGTATTCATTTTTATTACGCTCCTTTAAATAAGTATACACTTGATTACAACATTGCTTTAAGAAACATGTATTAATTTTTAAATATTTCTAATTGTTTATGTGGTGTATAATTACTTTGAATTATAAATTGTGTATATAAACCTATACGTATTTTGTTGACCATAGTGTCGATTAGAATTTGGTTAAGTACGAGGTGTCCAGAACAGTTTGAAAAATTCTTTTTTCAGAGATGCAAAAGATTTTAGTGGTCTAAACTTCCTAAGATAATTATCTTCTAAGATTTAATTACACGTGTAGTAACTTTTAAGTAATAGCTAGACGACCTGAATTAAAATCTTAATGATTTAGAATGGGCGGAGTGAGCGAAGAATACAACCTCAATGGCTGACACATAAGTGCCAACGCAAAATCTGACGCAGGGTGTGTGTATCGGATGAGTGTCAGTGGGCGGACCTATAAACACACATGAACACCCACGCAAATTGAAATCTTAACGTTAATGCACCAGTCAATTGTAACCACGCCCCCCCCCCCAGGTCCGGGGTATACCGGGGAAAATGGGCCATGTTGGGCCCCGCAGTGCCGGGTGAATGCGGTGGTTTTGTCTTCGCGCAAAATATAGCGGGGAATGGGCCTTACCTTGGGTGCGGGGGCATTTGGCGGGGATTTTACCATCAGTTCGTCTCCGCAGGATGGGGATTTTACCCGGGGTTGGCTTTACCGAAAGTCAAAGACACCGCTATTCCCCGGGCCTGGGTGGGCCGTGGTTACAATTGACTGGTGCATAAAGCCTAGTACTTAGTGATTGCTTATCTGCCATTTGATTGGCTGTAAACCTGCATACCTGCAGTTGCTTCAACGTTGAAGGTAGATAACTAATTTGGCATGGTTAATTGAATTTTTATATAGTGGTCTTATGGATAGTCAAACGGAAGAACGAAACTATAGACACCCTGCCAAGATATTTGTCAGTGTTAAGTAGGTACAATAAAGCGAATTCAGAGATTAATTATCGGCTAAGACCCAGTTAACGGTTTCATATTCGTACACGCTGATTGGCTACTTATCACTAACAATTTCTGTCAACGCTTCTGCATATAAAGTAATGCCGGTCAGTGTTTTAGATAGCCGAGAGGGGGAACATAAGTTGTCCAAGATTTGAATAATCTCTGAAAGCATTTGAGTTGTACTCAACTGTTTTTGCGTTCTTAGATGTGATTGCAATTAAATCAAAATGCGAAAGAAAATAATGTATTCTTTTCAAGTTTATAATATACTGATTCACAATGTATATCCAGTTGAGTAAGATCGAACTTACATGAGGACTAGCTGGTTCTCTGACGAGCGTCAGTGTGTGAGGGTATAGCCCCATCCCCTGCATTCTGAATTCTGCATTAAAAGCAAACAATATTGACGGATTTTGAGAGTCTGCCTTCCGAATAATGTCAAATTTCGAGGTTTTATTTACCGCGCACCACCCACTCTAGTCCAGAATACGGCCATATTAAGAACTGAGATACAGCGTTCCAAATAGGGCGGCTTTATCATCAGTGTGTATATACCACGTGATAAATTGCGTCATAAATGCTACGTCGGAAGGCAATATTTTTCTTCGAATAAAGACTTTAAGCAAAGATATCTTTCCTATTTTTTCACCATTTTAAATGAAACATAGCGCAGTCTAAGCCGCTTACGGAGCCCCGCCTTCGGTCTTTTACCAGAGTTTGATTGAAAGTTAAGTTTCTTTAGACACTTCGACAAACCTTTTCACAATACTGTCGTCTGACGGAGCGCTGTCAAACAATATTTTGGAAAATGGTTTTTCGAAGTGTTTGAAGAAACTAATCACCTTATCAAACTCCGGTAATAAAACGAAGGCGCTGCTATTTAAGCGGCATAGACTGCCCTTTGTTTCATTTAAAATGGTGTTGTAAAAGAAAAGTTATCTTTGATTTAAGTCTTCATTTTAAGCAAAATGTTGCCTTCTGATGTAGCATATATGACGTAATTTATCACGTGGTATACACACACTGATCATCCATGTAATTGTGGCATTTATTATTTTCCCTGTGGACAATAAGTTTCTGCTTATGGATCTTAGCGGTGTAGGGCCGGTTATGGTGTATTGATACTGGGGACATGCGCTCAAGTCTCTCTTCTGTAAAGCGACCTTGAAGTGTCCTATCTATCTCTGTTTAATGTCAACTCCTCTTCCGAGTGTTACTGACATGAACGGTGCGCGTGGGCTTGTTAGTGAAAAAAATAAAACACTGATGAGGCAAATCACATCAGAAAAGTGTTCTAGCGATGGATGGCACATTTCTTGTAAACATGTGCAAACTTGGCGTAAGTGTTGATCAGTATGTTCAGTGGTGTGGTGGAGGACAGTAGGGTGCGGATCAGCTTTGACGCGCCAGTAACATTCTGTGCCATCAGCATTTTGATTCCGCATCGGAAAATGTTGTCTGCTGCCAACGAGGCTGTTTCCACGTCTTCAATATGTTTTAAAACAAACGTCAACAAAAAGTACTGAAAAATATGACAAGCACGTGATAATATGGATGAATCGTACGTTATAATAATACAAATCGTATAAAATATTTCACCTATGTTATAAATATTTAAGTTAACTTTATTTTTAAAATTTGATTATTTTTCTATCCGAAATATTATCTTATCCGAATTTGTTTAGTAAATTTATCTACTTATTAAGTTACTGTATATGAAATCGAGTATTATATTTAATAAGTATAGTAGTTTTTTCTTTATAATTATTCTGTGAAGAATTTTAGGGGGAAAAATTGTGTCGTATCTTTAAATTATGACTGGGAGTACTGTAGGATTTGTTATTGGTCCCAGATTATGATTATTAATTTTTAATTATTCTATAAAATATTGGGTTGTTGTTCATCAAACTCAAAGCCTCAATTGCTGCATGTAATCAGTAGTCCTTGTTGGCAGGTTTGAATCATCGGACATATTATCCCAGAGTACGATTTTTTTAATTTAAATAGTCGCCTCAATTTGCTTGCAATGATTTCTGGTAGGACTTGGTTCTGTTTATTTCTATGAAATTCGTCATGCCATGTTTTTTATCCTTGCAGTGAACTTTCGGAGGAAATTTTGTTGTTGGAAGAGATCTACATACAAGAACTAGAAGTGAAAAGAAATAGCAGGTATAAGAATGATTAATACTCATCGTATCTAAGCTTTAATTTAGAAATTTGTGTTGTCTTAACAAACAGGCTCTAAATTAAAGATTCTTCTAATCACACATACAAAGACTTTAATATCATTAAATTATTCTAT
This sequence comes from Mya arenaria, assembly GCF_026914265.1. Taxonomy (NCBI): domain Eukaryota; kingdom Metazoa; phylum Mollusca; class Bivalvia; order Myida; family Myidae; genus Mya; species Mya arenaria. Next base: position 30,094,664 of record NC_069125.1, read on the forward strand.
TATTTGGACTCAAGGTCATGCAAACACAGTGACTTATCTTGAATAAAAGTGCTTGCTAACCACTCAACCAGTGTTTACACATGTATGTAAACATTAACTGACCTATAAACCTGGTTACCTACTAGGTCTGTGACATGTATCGTCAATTAAGTTTAAGCAGGGCCCAAATGCTAAACATGGACATGTACTCTGCTGTTTACAGTGACAGCTTCAATGTCAATGTCACAATCAGCAATTGCCATGTTTTGCTTTAATTTAAATCAACAGTTTGATCATTTTCATAGTTATACGATATATACTGTGCACTCTTCAAGTTAGACCCACTTTCATCGCTCATTCTGAGGGTAAAGCCCATATTCACACGTTCCTAGGAGTGTAAATCTGTTTTCTTCGCTGAAATCCCTATAAGTTCTCTGAGATGCTTGTTTAATGCAGAGTGAAATATGAGTGGTAGCGTCTGATGAAGTGCTTCTGTTTAAGATAAACAAGAAATAATTATTTCTTGTTTTAAAGTTATTCCTTTTTATCCTTATTAAAATACTACTACAGTTCATGGATTTATTTGGAGCAACTTTTTGACACGATTTGAGAGTACCGGTACCTGTGAGTGTGATCAATAGCGTGTAATTGTAAAAAAAATATGATACTTATTATTGGTAGTTAAACTAGCTATTGATGTTTTGGGAAAAATTCCACAGAAAACGAGGCAAGAATGCTTCAAACTTGTGCTGTGAATGCTTGTTTGACCCCAGTCACTAAATGACTAACTGATTTTCTGAAAATCTTAAAATATTAACATTGTCTTTTTTTTAGGTGTACTGCATTTATGATTATACTCTACCAACATTGTCTTTTTTAGGTGTACTGCATTTATGATTATACTCTACCAAATTTAATGCCAGTAATGATATAATCAAACCTTGTCAACAACAGCAAACATCATATACTGAAATGCATGGGCAAATATGGCTTCATTCTTTTGGTAAGCTAACGTCATAAAGACTATTAACTATTTTCTTGAAAGTGGATCTGAAAAATCAACTTAAAGAGCAGAAGAAAAACAATAACAGCAATTTACTGTAGCCATCATAATAAATTGACATTTTTATTCAAATAAAATTAATTTTAACCAAGATTTTATCGAGTTCCTATGACATTTCGCGAGGTTTATCTCTCCGAGGAACGCTGTGATGTTATTTTTGGTTGCCTTATCAATTGCTGAGGGCAACAATCCAAACTCCGAGGAACACAGACTGTCGATACATATTCATTGTTTTGGTCACTAAAGCAAAATTACGCAGAGGGAAACGGAAGTAGGTCTAACTCAATGAGTGCACTGCATATATGTACAGTTATGTCCATCTCACGACACAAACAGTATTCATTGAATGATTTAACTTATTTTATTAGGATGGATTGACATCAAACTTGTTATGTCTGTAAATTAAATCTATTGCAGTGGTCGTACTGAGAGTGTGGCACTTCAGCTACACCCAGCTACCGGAGAAGACCTTGAGCAGAGATATGTCTGTATGACACTCATTTTGGACCTTCCAGAACAGGTAAGAATTGGTGAAGATTAGTTCGGTCAAGAAAAAAATGTTTTCAGTTGTCCATTATGATCAGATCCTGTTAGGACCCATGTGGTCAACTACCCATCCTCGGCACCCTAGCGTATCATAACCTATATGATACCCTGGGCAATCATATCATAATATGATTAAATATTGATTGTTTTGTGTTTAAGTATCAGGCATATGATGTAATATTGATTGTTTTGTGTTTAAGTATTAGGCATATGATGTAATAGCGATTATTTGTGTTTAAGTATCAGGCATATGATGTAATATCGATTGTTTTGTCTTTTGTGTTTAAGTATTTAGCATATGATTAAATAACGATTGTTTTGTCTTTCAGTATCCAGATGTTTCTCCAGAGTTCACCATCAAAAACCCAAGAGGGGTCAATGAAGAAGAAATACAAAGGTACCAGTATATTATTGATACTTTTTGATACTTTCATCGTTTAAACAGGCACACTATAGGTTACTCTTGATAGGCTGGGGGCAATATAGGTAACACTTGATAAGTGGGGGCACAATATAGGTTACACTTGATAGATAGATAGGGGCACAATATAGGTTACACATAGATAGGGGCACAATATAGGTAACACTTGATAGATAGGGGCACAATATAGGTTACACTTGATAGATAGATAGGGGCACAATATAGGTTACACATAGATAGGGGCACAATATAGGTAACACATGATAGGTGGGGGCACAATATAGGTTACACTTGATAGATAGATAGGGGCACAATATAGGTTACACTTGATAGATAGGGGCACACTATAGGTTACACTTGATACATAGATAGAGGCACAATATAGGTTACACTTTGTAGCTAAAGACACATTATAGGTTACACTTGGTAGATAGATAGTGGCACAATATAGGTTACACTGGATATATAGGGGCACAATATAGGTTACACTTGATAGATAGGGGCACAATATAGGTTCAACTTGATAGATAGGGGCACAATATAGGTTCAACTTGATAGATAGAGGGACACTGTATGTTACACTAGATAGATAGAGGCACATTGTAGGTTACACATGATAGATAGGGGCACAATATAGGTTACACATAGATAGGGGCACAATATAGGTTACACTTGATAGATAGATAGGGGCACAATATAGGTTACACATAGATAGGGGCACAATATAGGTTACACATAGATAGGGGCACAATATAGGTTTTACTTGATAGATAGAGGCACATTCTTCGACATGCGTTATTATTTTTAGCCCTTTTGACTTTAATGATTAAAAAAAAATATGATTAGTGTCCACAAAAAACAACAACCCATTGTTTGCTCTTTTTTAACTGGAAATTTGTAAAGTAAGTGAGTAACATCATAACACATTTAATTTAAAAACATCAACTTTTATTGTATTTTCAAGTGTAGCTTATATTGTGCCCCTTATTAGGAGTCTGACAATGTACATTTTAATTTTTGTGAAATGTGGATATAAACATTTATATCCTTTGATAATTTTTCATCAGAAATTTAAATAAGAGATGGTCAAAGCTATTACTAATAGTTTGCGCAGTGGAAAATGATATTATTATAAACATTCATTTTTTTTCAAATGAGTATCTTACTGTAGCTTTGATGTTGATTTAACAATTTAAAAAATGACATATTTTGAAAATAATTAGATTAAAATTTGTGAAAACAGCCTATACTCTTACGCAAAGTTTTGAAAGCTCTTTTCACAATCTGTAGTTTGCTGGAGGACATGCATAAACTGTGTGAGGAAAGAAGAGGTGGTCCTGTCCTGTATGAGCTGATAGAGGTCAGTGGCAGTTTAAGATGATATATTATTAGTGGTAATGGCTAGTATATCCGACTGAGGGAACCGAGGGTCAGGGGTTCCATAACGAGCAGCTGCTGGAAGATTGAAATGATATCATATCTAAGTACTGGTGGTGATGGCTGACGTATTGGACTCTTGATAAGGAGGTCATAGGTTCAATCACATGCTCATAAGCGGCTGGTGGCAGTTTTAGAGGATATCTTATCCTATTATTGATGGGGATAGCTGACAAATCTGACTCTGGATAGGGGGGTCATGGGTTCAATCACAAGCTCATAGCGGCTAGTGGCAGATTTAGATGATGTATTATTGATGGGGATGGCTAGTATATCACACTCAGAGAGTCACAGGTTCACTCGTCACTAGCAGCTTTGTCAATGTATGTAATGTTTTTAATGTTTTTTCACAGGAATTGTTAACATTTTAAATTGCTTGTTCATGATGTGATATTAAATAGCAGATTTTTTTGTGAGTATTCTCAAACAAATTTGAAATTAAAACAGTTTTACTCAAGTGAGTGATTAAGGGCCATATTGGCCATGTTTTGTAAGAAACCAAGTGAATATGCTTAATTGTTTATATTAATATGTAAGCACAATCAATTTTTGTCACTTTTCGAGTCTTATAAATAAGTTTATCATCTTATAAAGAATCAAAATTACATTTATGATTAATATATAGACTGGAAAAATTTCTTTAAACATTACAGTTAGCCAAGGAGATTTTAACAGTTGGCAACATTCCTCACTGTCCTTGTGCAATATGCCTGGAGCATTTTACAGAGGGTGACAACTTTACAAGGACCGAGTGTTACCATTTCTTTCACGAGTCCTGTCTAGCAAGATATGTTGGCCATGAAGTGGCTAAAACTCCAGAAGTTGTACCCGCTCATAGTAATCTTGCGGACATGAAGAAAAATAAGGTAAACCTTTCCAGGCTCATAACTACACATGTATTTTATGTCGAGGCCCGAATATCACGAAAATACTTAAGTACTTAAGCTCTCGCATGGTATAAAACCACTGGGGGTGTATATCACATACCCCCCAGCTACTAACAGTGTAACTAATATTACACATTTTATTACTCGTTTAATATACATTAATTAATCTACAATCATCAATGGTTATTTATGTCATATTATGTAATACTGACCAATCAGAATGATTTTTATTTCCTTAACAGCTGCAGTGTCCCATATGTCGAGAGGAGATCAGTTACGAGCCCAACAGTCTGCAGTCCCTGCTCTCTGAAGAGCCCATAAAATATGTTCCCTCACCTGAGATGAGAGCTCTGCAGAAGAAAATGGCCGCCACTCTTGAGAGGCAGCGGGCAAAAGGCGGAATTATTGATGTGGAGGCAGAGAAGAATAAATACCTTGTTCGAGACGATGTAAGAATTAGACTTAAAACAAAGATAGCTTTTTTTTTACTACACCATCTTAAATGAAACAAAGGGCAGTCTATGCAGCTTAAAGAGCCCCACCTTCGTTGAATTACAGGAGTTTGATTAGGTGATCAGTTTCATCAAACACTTCCACAAACCTTTTTCCAAAATATTTTTTGACAGTCCGTCATTTTGTGAAAAGGTTTGTGGAAGTGTTTTAAGAAACTAAAATTTCTCAACGTTTGTAGCATATTATGCCCGATTTACTTGAATATTATGTGTGTGGTAATTGTCAATTAACAAATACTTCAATGTTTAACAAAAGAAACCTTTATTGTATTTTAGTGAAAATATGTCAAGGATTTGCTTATCTGCTACAGGGGAGATTGGTATTGTTTTTATGTTTTTCTTAATAGAAGTAATGGATTTTTTTGTTATCTTTTGGAATTTATCATGACAATAGAATTAACATGATATGGTTAAGCATTATTTCAATATGTTTTTTTCAGGATGTTATTTTACTGAACCTACCTAAGACAACAGAAAATAATGATAGGAAAACTGATAAAAACAAGAGATCAGAAAAAGGAGACAAGTTCAGAAGACTTTCCCCTAGAGAAAATTCCTATTCCAAAGATGAACAATCTGGTGCATACAAGAAAGTTAAATCTGACTCTAATCTTATTGAATTTGCGGAAAGGTATGACAAAGATTATCGACCTTTGTCTGGTTTTCGTAAAAGAATGGGTCGTGGAGTAACTATGAAGGATGGTCACGCATATTCTGACGAGGAAAGGTGGAAAGAACAATCCAGAGGAAGACAGCCAAATGGTAATAGAGATAGAACGAAAAAAGATACAGGAAGCGGTGCAAAAGGCGATTCAGAGAAGCAAGGCATGTTTGATAAGAGAAAATCTGAAAGGGAATACTCTGAAGACAACGTTAAAGATAGGAAGGGCGGAGGTAAACAAGAATCCAGTAGTTCTGGAGAGTTTAAGCAAAAACAGGAAAGAAAAGGTTTTGGTGTACCGCCAAGACCAAGAAGTAAAAATGAAGAGGTTTTGAAAGAATCTACCACAGCATCTAAAAATAATGACACATATAATAGCACAAGTCTAAATCAGTCTCATTCTTGCGATCGGAAAAATCATGACAAAAAAGTGGCTACTAGAGATGACAATACAAGCATTGTTAAAGATGAGCAAACTAGACGCAACGATTTTAGCAAGAGCAAGGATATAAGGGAAGATAGAAATAAATTGAATGAAAAGCATTTAGATTCTACAAGAGGTGACAATGGTTCTGAAAAAAGACTAGGTTCTGGATATAGAAGAAGACAGGAAAGGGATTACAGAGAACAATCTGATTCTTACTACCAGAGACATTCCAATAGAGGTGGAAACAGAAGAGGTTCTGGTGACCCTAGGGGAAGAAGAGATGCAAATGAAAATAACAATAAGGATGATGATAGTGGTGGTGTTGACTTTAAAGCTACTCAAACAGCAGGATTGGGTAGAGACCTTCAAAAAGGGGATGTTCGAAATGATACAGGAACTAATTCAGATAGAAGCAATAACACAAGATATACTGGAGAGAGAAGAGGTTTCGGTAGACCACCAAATAGGAGATATACTGGAGAAAGAAGAGGTTTTGGTATACCACCAAATAGAAGGCATGACCAGAAATCTGAAGATGGTGATAATTCCAGTCATGTTGAAAACAAGAATGAAAAGAAGGAAACAAAAACTGGACCCGAAGTTGTTAATTCAAATAAAACAGGTGAAACTGGTGGCGAAGTGGTTCGTGTTTGCGAAAGTGCAAACAGTAGTACTGTCAAAGTTGAGTATAAAAATGATAGTAATGATGTTCAACACAAAAGTGGAAGACAAGATGGTAGAAAGTCTAAACCTCCAGGGTTTCATAATCAAGTAAATCAACAAAATAATGACGATGACTCTGACATGAAGGGTGACAATGATAAGATTGTTACTGGGACTAGATATAGGGGGCGTGGTCGGGGTTACAATAGAAATAAGTATCGTTCAGATGCTATGAAAGAACATAAAGGTGATATGCCTAGAAAGGAGAATGTTTTTGAAAGTTTGCCAAAGCAGATGTCTGATTTATCTGTAAAGGGTGTGGATAGTAAAGATTCATCGGTTGTGAGTTCTTTGTGTTCAAAGAAACCCCCAGGGTTTAATCGAAATCCTCCTCCAGGAATAAGACCGTCAGATAGGACTTGTGACGTCAGTCCAGTACCAAGCTTTCATTCGTAACTCTGTGATTCTTGTCTATTAGAAAATAAAACGATAATGAATTCATCATTAACCTGTTATTGTTGATTATAAAATTGATGTAAGAACAGTCGAACTCCGTTGGCTTGAACTCCTATGGATCTGCGAAAATACATCAAACCTCAGAAAATTCGAGCCAAGCAGAAATGATTACATTCAGTATAATGAAATCGGTCCTTGACATCCAGTTCGAGGCAATGAGTAGTTCGAGCAAAGCGAATTCGAGCCAACGGGGTTTGATTGTAGTCAAATGGTAATTGTAAGTACAATAGCAAGTTTTTGCACTCACAAATGGTGGCATATGGTAATCGCACTATCTTTCCGTCTGCTTTTTAGCTCACCTAAGCACAAAGTGCTCAAGGTGAGCTATTGTGATCGCCCTGTGTCCATAATCTTCCGTCGTCGTCGTCCGTCATCAGCAATTTGACTGTTAACACTCTAGAGGTCACAATTTGGCACAATCTTAATGAAACTTGGTCAGAATGTTACCCTCAATAAAATTTTGAACGAGTTCGATATAGTGTCATCTGGGTTAAAAACTAGGTCACCAGGTCAAATTAAAGGAAAAGCTTGTTAACACTCTAGAGGTCACATTTATGACTGCATCTTCAGGAAATTTGGTCAGAATGTTAATATTAATGATCTCTAGGTCAAGTTCGAATCTGGGTCATGTGCGGTCAAAAACTAGGTTACCAGGTCAAATTGAAAGAAAAGATTGTTAACACTCTAGAGGTCACATTTATAAATGGATCTTTATGAAAGTTGGCCAGAATGTTAATATTTATGATCTCTAGGGCAAGTTCGAATATGGGTCATGAGCGGTCAAAAACTAGGTCACCAGGTCAAATCATAGGAAAAACTTGTTAGCACTCTAGAGGTCACATTTATGACTGTATGTTCATGAAACTTAGTCAGAATGTATATATTGATTAGCTCTAGGCCAAGTCCGATCTTAGTCATGTGTGGTGAAAAACTAGGTCACCAGGTCAAATTCAAGGAAAAGCTTGTTAACCCTATAGAGGTCACATTTATGACCATATGTTCATGGAACTTGATCAGAATGTTATTCATGATGATCTTTAGGTAGAGTTTGAAACTTGGTAATCAGAGGTCAAAAACCAGGCCACTAGGTTAAATCATAGAAAAACTTTGTAAACACTGTAGAGGTTGCATTCTCTAATCATCATGAAATTATGTCAGAATGTTTGTGTTTATGAAGTCTATGTCAAGTTTGAAACTGGATAACCTGAGTTCAAAAACTAGGTCACGTAGTCAAATCATATGAAACATTGTTAAAACACTGTTGAGGCCATATTTTCTACTTTATCTATATGAAACCTGATCAGAATGTACTTAATACAGCAATGTAAGGTTTGCAACTGGGTCATCGGTGATATTAAAAAAAAATCATCCGGAAGGATCTAAGTAATATATTTTTTTTAATTCCAGCAGGTATAAATGTTTTGATTCCATACCTCATGATTATATTTAGATGTGAATGAGATGTGAAAGTCCTGTTTTGCACCATATAACCTGAATTGGTATGCGGTAAAGCCCATATAACCAATTCACCATCTTACTTTACCTTATATGATCTAAAGTAGCTGAAATGAAGATGACCCCTCAAACTGTGGTCTAAGGCTGATAGGGAAGAGTTTTGCCACAATTGCCCTTGCCCTGAAAACACTTATTTCACACTTGAATTGGATCAGGTGAGCGAAACAAGGCCTTCAGTGCCCTCTTGTTTGTTTATGGGCTACAACTCGTGTATTAATATATAGGTACACATGTTCATCACATGGCCCGGGTTCCTCCCACAATGGTCAATGTCACAGTTGGGGTTATTCGGCAAGTTTATGCAGTTATAAAACATAGGGTCCTATCCTGGCTGTAGCTTACCCATTCATGGGGAGACATATAACTAGGCATAATTGCTCACCAGGCGAATATAATGTGTTGACACGGGTCCATTCCTCACAGGTCAAGGTCTAACAAGACATTTAAAAGAGTACACATGTTCTTCTTGTCCGGGCTATAACTTTCTTATGTATCTATGGATTAATATATAACTTGGTACAAATGTTGTTCTCATTCAGACGATGTGCAGTGACCTTGACCCGGGTCCATATCATAAAGGTCAAGGTCACACACGAGAAACAAACGTCAGTACACACGCTCATATCCGCGCTATTACTAACTTGTGCATTGATGGATTACCATATATTATATCCTTTTATTAAATGTTCATATATATCCGAGAATATTTAGGTTACTGATCAAACAACTGGTATTTCCTATTTTCCCACTCTTGACCAGTGGTAGTGTACACTTTTGGTCAGATTCAACGTACCAGTTCGGTTCAGAGAAAAAAAAAATTCTAAAAAAACAATGACGGATATAGCCTGCCTTGTTCGAACAGCTATCGTGTGGCAGAGATTGCTTTTGTGCGTCCTCATTTCGGAAATGTTTTTATTTTCAAAAAGTTAGTCTGCATTGCAACAACAAAATAGTGAGGAAGCGCACTTCACGTGCCTTGCTCATCCGCGTCAAGGCCAGTTTATATATGAAAAATCTAAAGCTTTAATAAATGATGTTTATTTTTAGTTCGAAAAGATGAAATCGCGTTTTTAGTTAAACGGGGCCTGTTTGACGAATGTTGGTGCCGGCAGGCCGTTATCTTTCCCGTACACCGCACACTGCATGAAGGCGCACGGACTCTCGTGCCATGCGTACCTCACCCCCGCAACCTGTAACATACAAGTACGTGAACTGTTACTCACACATACGAAACTATAGCATTAACATGCGCAACGTGTAACGTACACATCAACAACCAGCTACTTGCCCGTACATAACCTGTAGCAGGTATATTCAGTATAGAACTTCTTTGGATACAATCGAAAATCCGACTTAATTACTTTTGAAGAATGTAGATGTAAATGTATAGACCAAATATTATGGAAAACTTTAGTGTGGGCACTTCTTAGCCTGCCAATGTAGATGATGTGTTAGCAAATATCGTTTATTGCTTGCGTCCTTTGCCAGAAATCAAATTTAATGCTTTAAAGCTGCACTCTCAAAGATTGAACGTTTTGACAACTTTTTTTCATTTTTTGTCTTGGAATGATCTTTTTTTTTGCGCCAATATCTGCAAACCAGTGATAAAATATTGTTGACAAAATATCATATCGCAGCTTTTCATATTTCCGCCCCAAAATTGATGTTTAATGCTTTTTTTTTCTTAAACCGTCAGTAACGGTTTAAGCCATTAAAATTGGAATGGAAATATGAAAATCTGCAATCTTTTGTCAGCAGTCTTTCTTCACAGGTTAGCAGATATTTACGCAAAATTTGCTAATTGCAAGACAAAAAAAATATAAAAAAAAGTTGGAAAAACGGTTAATCTGTGAGACTGCAGCTCTAAACGCTATTTCTAAAATAAACTGACGGCCGATACAATGTCATTTTTTCGTGTCTGTTGTCAAACCTGCAACGACAAGGAATGAGGAAATTGTGTTTGTCGACGTGACAATTAACTCATATTATGCGACGAAGCTACTTACCACATGCGTTTGTCCGCTGCAAACGTGTGTATCCATGGTAACGGTCGTCTGGTCATGGGCGGTTATCGAGACAGCTTTCCATTCAGCGGCCGTGCACTTATGGGCTTCTGTACTTCCGCAGCATACCTAGACAGTCAAACATTTTGTTCATATGAGGATTTCTTTCAAAACCCGTACCATAATTAAGCGTATGTATCAGTATGTAGTTTGTAATGTACTTAAATTCTTGAAATTTAAAAAAAATCTCTTGTTTGATATTTGAAATCCTTTTTACACACTTCCCCCTTCCACATTCTCATTAATCAAAAGATTGATAATGATAATCTAAAATGTTGTACGCATAGCATCATCGCTCTGGAGTACGAGAATGCCCCTCCCGCGCCCAATAGAGTAATGAACGGGCGGTTATTTTTTCCTCTGTTTCTTTTGTTACACCGGTTTTACAAAACCATGTCATCTGAATGTTCTGGTTATGTCTTTTTTCAAATATGTCGGGTTAAGTTATATACCTTTTGTGTTTCGTTTATATCGATTTTTCGTTATTTCGAAGTATTTCCCGAGAATTATAGTATTTTACCAATTATCCATATAAGTATGCACACCACCTTCGCACTGATTCCGAACTAAAAATTACAATGCCAGAAATGTGAAAAATTATTGATTTTTTTCTTTCATAGATATGAACTTTTTACTGTCTATATGTAAGAATATATAGACAGTACAAAGTGCATATTTATATTTAAAAATAGTTTTCAATAATCTTTCACATTTCTTATATATTATTTATAGTTTGAAATTATAAGGGTTTTTTTTTATTTAAAAAAATAATAATTTGAGTTTGAAAATCCGGTGCCAGTGGGCCTTCGGGCTGGTAAACTACCTCAAAGCCCGTGTTTGCCCGCACGTCAATGGCGCTGTTTCCGCTATCATACTCGATCGTCAGTGTGTGACCGGAAATGGACAGTCGGGACGGAAATGGGCCCTGGAGATTAAACACAACTTGTTTTGTTTCGTTACGGTTTGAAAAATTGAAGTTGAAACCCATGTTTCAGACATAAGGTAAATACCCCCCATCCCCACCCCACCATATTACATCAAAGTCACATGTCGTCATATTAACGAAGAACAAAAGTAGCAATACAGTAACTTGGCCTCTAGTCATTATTTTTAAAGAAAACCTGGTAGTCGAGGCTTGAGTCTCCGTAGGCCACGGCCCTCGCAGCCAATGCCAGGCGGGCCGCCACATCCTCCTTGAATCGCGGGTGAATCCTAAAACAGGAAGTGTACTTCTAACTCTTTAACAAAATAAAACCTGATACTTGTGGAAGGTTTCCACTTATATAGCCGCCAGCACCACATCTTTTATCGTGAGTATATTTTTAAACCGGAATTCTACTTAAATTCCATGATATCGATTAAATATTGAATGCTTCAAAACTAAGAAAATACGTATCTATGAGTTCGCCATACTGGTACACCGAGTTTAATTATTTATGCCTTATCGAAGTCATTGAGCGGAAACCGAATTTTCTATTTTAGAAAGGGAAACCGTAACCCTAGAATACATCTTACATTTTCAACCACTGATTGAAGATAAGCAATCATTAAGTACTAGACTTAATCATGTAGAATTTTAACTTTCGCGGGTGTTTAATGGTCCGCCTATTGCCACTCATCCGATACACAACCCCTGTGTCAGATTTTGCGCTGACAATGTATTAACCAAGGAGGTTGTATTCAAAGTCAGTTGATGACATGGAGTAATATCTCGATGAAAAGGAATGGCTCGTTCGCTACGCTCTCTCCTCCCATTCTTAATTATTAAGAATTTACTTCATGTCATCTAAATAGTACCTTACCCTGCCATTCCAAATGCAATACCCAAGTACGATCTAAAGTGAGCTTGCTATATACAGCAGTTTTGTCACAATATGCCAATATTACATTATTGAGCAAAATCAGTTTATGCATCCCCCAAAAAAGACAATTTCATGTTGATAACACGTCGCTCGTTAAAAGAAATAAACAACTTCATGAGTGATTGAAGCTGAATCGTACGCTCCATGGGGTGATTCAAAGTCAGGCAAATCCATTGCGACGGCCATAAACACGGCAGAGAGGCTCGGGTTGGGGACGTAGCCGTAGTTTGCCGTCTGCGCCCATCGGATCTCCGAAAAGCCGAGTGAAGATGATCCGTTACGAAACGGGGCGAGCTGAAGAAATATATTGTCATCAATGAAATATTGTTTTAATCGTTTCCGGTGCGAAAGGACGAAAATGCGATAACCCGCCACTTTCGTTTTCGTCCTGCTACTTGGCCTTTTGCATCGAAAAGGTGACCTCACAAACTGACAAGAAATCAGCCACCATACCAAACATTTCAATGATTGTAGTGGGGTTTTTTGTGAATTCAAAATTCAGATAAAATGTCCAGACTAGAATGTCAATAGAATTTACATCTTTCCTGCTGCACAATAATCTAATTTAAAAAAAAAATCGACAAAAAAACAACAATCAAAAAACAACAACAACAAAATAAATACATACTATTTTCATGCACTAATTTATTTTATATTTGCGCTCTCACATCCAAAGTTTATTTATGGGACAGTAAATACTAACACCCAATTGGATTGAAAAGGGCTGATGCATATTGCATCTGCCGGAATTTATTTTGAAAAGGACTGGTGCATTTGCAACCCAGTCCGCATAACTTGTATAATAATGATTACATAATAGTGTAAGTAATGGGTAAAAGTCCCATAAAGTTGGACGTATAAGAAAGTCCAATATAATTAATGTACATAATCACAAAGCAAATTGTACAGGCAGAGAGGAGGCGGGGAGGGAAGGTGGAAAAATCGACAGCGAATTTGCAGCGTGCAATCTGCATGAGCTTGGAAAATAGAAAGACCGTAATGCGCATGCTTGCCATGCTGCTTCCGTTGCGCTGAGGTTATTTTACACTGATATATGTTTCGTTAACAGAACCCAACACTGCTTTTCCTCTCAGCCTGTCCAAACCGTTATCAAAATATACACATGCACAATATAAATCAATTTATATCTCCTTTGTCATATAAATTATGTTTTTATATTTGCGCTCTCACATCCAAAGTTTATTTATGGGACAGTAAATACTAACACCCAATTGGATTGAAAAGGGCTGATGCATATTGCATCTGCCGGAATTTATTTTGAAAAGGACTGGTGCATTTGCAACCCAGTCCGCATAACTTGTATAATAATGATTACATAATAGTGTAAGTAATGGGTAAAAGTCCCATAAAGTTGGACGTATAAGAAAGTCCCAAACCAAGTCCAACCAACGGAAGGGAGAGCGCAAAGATATTGACTAGAGTAAGTTGAATTATGGCCAAGAAAGCAAATGCCAAATGTTTAACATATTTGTATATAAATAGAAAATACAACAATGTACATGTAATATTGCCTCGTGATATCAAATATGAGCACATAACAAGTTGACGCAATGGTAAATGACCAGAAAAGGTTAAGGTAAATTATAAAAACATGTAAATGGTACAGTATACAATGACCACTTCAAAGTAGTATTACACAGTATGTTCAAAATTTAGTATTGCTTTAGTTATTATAACAATAGACAAGTAAGAGGAATAACAAAGAAATTCCATGCTGACTAGAAACAACTCAAATTGCATATGAATTGTTGATGCACTACCAACATCAACAGAGTATTATGGTAAAGGCAAGTGGTATGAGTATACTGTAGAGATACACAACCAATATCTCCATAAATGAAAAGGTATTATGTGGAGCAAATCCTGTTCATTTTGATGCACGACCAACACCAATAGTACTAGGATGTAATTTTTGAAAGTCTAATGTATTTTCTAAAGGCTTTAGATTTCCATCTTCCTAACAGCATGATCTCTTGTTCAGATTTTCCTGATATAACTGCTTGTGTACAAGCTCCAATCCGAATACTGTGGAATTTGTAGTATTTAGGTGACAGGTTGACAAAGTGCAAAAGTTTCATGAAATGTGTTTTGAATTTTCCCAGTGTTAAAGAGGAATTGTTTGCCAATATGAAAAGTGGGCCCTTACTATTCCCTCTCAGACTGAGGTAGCTTTTTAAGTAGGTGACAGGGCAAAAGGATTTAGATGAGGGGATGATTATTGAACATGGTGTGCTTGTTTTCTTAGTTTTGTGTCGATGCAGTCTTATGTGAACAGATTTCTTTTTAAATTCCACATGTTTCAATTGTACGACTTGATGGTCTTTGCTGCTTTTAGAAGGGAGAAGTTCGCCCATTCGAAAAAATCCATGAAAGGATATCAAGAGAATCGCTTGACATAACTGTCTCAAAAAGGGATTTGTTGCAAATACAAATGCTGTGGCTTTGCAAAGTTTCTTTATGTCCTCGTACAGAAGAGGTTTTCTGCAGTCAGATTTTGAGTTGGTTTTGTGTGCGCCTAGAACCATGCGGCGTACGATGAAGGAATTACAAGGGTCAGGATTAGTTGTGAGCTGATGTTGATACGCTATTGCTGAAAGGTGACTGCTGATGGTCGACGGGGAGTATTTCAGTAAATGTAGGTGGGCCACAAATGAGGCAACTGTGTCGGATGTTGCTGGTAAGTAGCTTCTTGATTCTGGCATATTTGAAACAAAAACAGTAAACCTTGACCAGAATCTTTTATATGAGAGCCTTGTTGACGGAGCAAGAGATGCAGTTATTAGATGAGTTTTCATTGCAGCAATGCTAGTGGGCTCATCTGGATTGGTAATGGTAGCGGTGTTTTGTTCAGATGTGGGGCTAAGGTCAGTGCTTCTTGAACCTGTAACCGAGAAAGTAAGTCACAAATTGTATTTTTCTTTGTGCTAATGTGTTTGGCCTGGAAACAAAAATTGTTTTCCAATGCGGAGAGAACGATATTCCTAATGAGCTTCATCATGGTTTTGTCCTTAGAGGACTGTTTGTTTAGGCAGTACACTACTGCCATATTGTCGCAGATGAAACAGATGTTAGTGTTTTGCCAAAGATGTCCAAACATATTAACCGCCAGGGCAATGGGGTACAGTTCAAGAATGTTGATATGATGTTCTTTGACTTTTTGGGGAAATATACCGAAGGTCCAAGATGACCCGTGGGTACATGCGAAACCTTTTGACCCTGCTGCATCGGTGAATAACTTAAGAGTTGTCGAAGTGGTAAATCTATCCCCTGTTAAAAGAGTACAGCCATTGTAATCATTGAGAAATGTGTGCCATAAAGCTATGTCAGCCCTTGTTTCGCTTGTAAGGCGGATATGATGGTTTGGTTTCGTACACCCAATAGTTAAGTCGTAGAGGCGGCGCAAGAAGCACCTTCCCGGTTTGATAACCTTACAGGCAAAGTTGAGGTGACCCAAGAGGGATTGCAATTGTTTCAGGGTTACCTTTTTACGCTTTTTAAAACTTTCTAGCAGTGTGCGTAAAAGTTGTACCTTGTCGGGTGGCAAGCTTGCTGTGAGAGAGTTGGTATCTACAAGAATACCATGCACTTCAACTTGGGTGTTTGGGAAAACTGTCTTTGAAGACTTAATTGGCAAACCAATTGTTTTAGCAAAATCTAAAAACATTTGAAGAGAATTAAAGCATGTATTCGAACCGGCATGACCGACAAAAATAAAGTCATCAATGATGTGAGATACGTAGTTTATGTGGAGTTTGTGTTGTAGGATCCACTGTATACTAGTTGAGAAAGCTTCAAAAATGGCCACTGAAGATGAAGCACCCATTGGTAAAACGGTGTCAAAATAGTACTTGTTTTCAAATGTGAATCCCAATTTGTGATAATCCAATGGTGATATTGGAATTATGCGGAAAGCTTCCTCAATGTCAGCTTTTGCAATTGTACAGTTTCGGCCACATTGAAGAATGAGTGATGCAACATGGTCAAATGTTTCAAGCGTAACCACAGAATTATGTTTTGGAATAAGGGAATTCACTGATGGCATTGCTTTGGATGACGGGAATGAAAGGTCATGAATGAGTCTGAAGCTGTTTTTGGTGCGTTTTGGTACCGCTCCAAGGGGACTACATACGAGATTTGGCAGAGGTGGTGTAATGTAGGGACCCTTTATGCGCCCACGTGTAACCTCAGTGGCTATTTTGTTTCTGACAAAATCGAGGTTTTTATGAACTGAAGAATGGTTCTGTGATACCCTAGGAGGAATGTAGTCAGCTGTTCCTAATGAAAATCCCTGATTAAAACCCTTAACCAAGAAATGTGTTTTGTCTGTGTCATATCCATCAAGGTAAGGTGCTAATGTGTTGATAAGAACGGGTGTAGGCAACTTAAAGTTCTTCTCACTGTTTGGTTGAAGAGTGGCCTGATTTTTGAAAGTTTGGTGTGTTGAAAGAGTATCTCTTTGGCATATTAAATGGCTTTGAGCAACGTGAAGCGCCATGGGGTCCTTCACAGTTGCTACAATGGTGGGCGACAGTGCACTTTGGCTTTCTGCATTGCCCAGACTGTTGGTAATCCCAACAGTAACCTTTTCTGAACATGATTTTGTTTGACAGAAATTTTGAGTTGTTGTTAGAGGGGCCACGAAAGGGCTGGTTCAGTATTGAGCAAAATAGGTACGTCTCTGTGTGTATGATGCCCCAGGGTATGGAAGGTGAGACAGTACGTAGTTTTCTGAACTTCTCATCATAGAGTTGCCAGTGTTTTGATGTGTTTGCAAGGTGTTGAATGATTGACATGTAACGAAAGAGATGAGGGGCTTGAGTAGGGTATTTTGCCGAGTAAACGTCAGCATACATTTGGAATGCCCTATTCCATTGGCCAATTTCAGTAATGGGCTGTGGTGATGACTTTTGTATTGAAGTAATGGTGGCATTGTTTGTTTTTCTGATGGTTGTGGTTTCATTATTGTGATCTTTGTTTAGTAAATATGGAAAATCCACAAACTCTCCGTTTGTTATTTTATCAATGAGTTTTTGATCAAGCGGGGGATGAATAGCTGAGAAAGCCCCTAAAGAAATGTCCTCATATGCATAGGCGGTATGCATAGATGTTTCACTAACACTCACGGATGTACATTCGTCATCGGACGACTCGGATGATATAGAAGGAACCTCCGTACCGTCAGCCTTGTTCTTGTCCTTATTCCCCAGGAGTTCGCCGATTTCGGACAGAATTTCGTCATCCTTGGAGATGGCGTCAGCTAAGAGGACTGCTAGGCGGCTCTGTTTATTCCCCGTGTTTTGATCCTGGACTGCCTTTCGTTTACCCGTTCCAGCTGTCTTGGGGTTCTTCTTGGGCATTATGCTAAAATTAATGAGATTTGTTAATTTGTGTGTGTATTATGGTACAGGCTACAAGTTGTTACCTGTACACACACTGTGTTAATAACAATCATATTGGTGATAAGAAAGGTAGGAAATAGGCACACAACCAATGCCCGAAAATCCATATTTGAGATGATGTCACATAAGTGATAATAAGGATAGGAAGTAGGCACACGACCAATGCCCGAAAATCCCTCCATAAATAAATGTCACATTAAGTGATAGTAGGATAGGAAGTAGGCACACAACCAATGCCCGAAAATCCGTCCATAAATAAATGTCACATTAAGTGATAGTAGGATAGGAAATAGGCACACAACCAATGCCCGAAAATCCATCCATAAATAAATGTCACATTAAGTGATAGTAGGATAGGAAATAGGCACACAACCAATGCCCGAAAATCCGTCCATAAATATATGTCACATTAAGTGATAGTAGGATAGGAAATAGGCACACAATCAATGCCCGAAAATCCATCCATAAATAAATGTCACATTAAGTGATCATTAGGATAGGAAATAGACACGCAACCAATGTCCAAAAATCCATCCCTAAAAAAAGAAAAAAGATGTCACATATTGTGATAATAGGAAAGGGAATGGGCGTATAGCCAATGCCCGAAAATCTGTCCCAACTAATTAAATAGTGTCACATAAAGTGATAACCGGATAGGAATAGGCATACTAGCATTGCCCTAAATTCTTTCATGAAATAATTTCACATAAAAGTGATAGTAACATGACACATAGTTCTGCAACCATTAAAGCCCGAGGTATCAATATTGTATCTTATGTAACCAGTACTTATTTAAATAGCTGTTCATTCGAACAATATATGGTTTACTAGAAAAGTAAAACCTCATGGGTAGTATCTTTCCAAAATTAATGAATAACTAAACACCATACAAAGGCGATAATTGATGTACATGTAAGAGCAAACAAAACCAATCCCTGTGGATACAAATACCTAGGGTGTTGCTGATATGCACTTCACAGGAAGGAGGTGCAATTGATAGAGTGTAGCTGAACCCAGGTACGGCAATATACACACTGCAGATCAGTTCACCGTGTGACAAGTGTGTTCTGAAAAAATAACTAAAAGTTATGAAAAATGAAAAGATCAAGCCCAATGCTGGGACTATTGACCGAGGCAGCAATTTAAATTCCCACACGCCTCTCCGCGAAAAGGATTGCACTTCGTACTGACATGTAATATCTTGGCATCCCACGCACTTGATGTACGTGAACTCCGTCATTGGCAGAGAAATCACGTACAAACCTTGAATTAAAATTGTTTCTGCAATGAGACCAAAAAAGTATGTTGGCAGTGTTCTGACATCTCAGCCGTATATACATATTGGATTGACGTACTTTGGAATTAAATTGGTTGTTTCCCCGACGCTCCAGAATTTCAGAGAGAACAACTTTTTTACATCCCATCCTTATAAGGGAGGATGCAAATGCAAACAAATTCTGGACAAAATTTTCAGCAGAACAATTTATGTCACATAAATCATTACTGCCTATGTCTATAAATGCGATATCTATGTCAAGCTCAGCAATAAGATATGTTGATTGCCACAATGATTTTTCCTTATCGGCGGGAAGGAGAAATCCCCCTCCAATGCCATGCCAGAAAATTTGATTGCGTTCAGTTGACAAATTCATGTTAATTTTTTTGTTTACTACGCACCAAGATTGGAGACGTTTCGTGAAGGAATGTCCAATAATGAGAGTAGAAAATGGCATCGTTAAGCTGATATAAAAATTGTGGTTGAATTTTGCCACAAGTAAACAAAGGAACAAAGAACGCGGTGAAAGTAGGTCACACAGCGGAAAGATGCTAAGTGAAAATATACTTACAGTTCCAATGTCCCGATTATAATTTTGATGCAATATCAACTCAAATAATTAATGTAAAAGATACGATGTACTTTTAACCCGAAAATTCACGATGAACCCAACTGGTGAAGGAAAAAATCGACAGCGAATTTGCAGCGTGCAATCTGCATGAGCTTGGAAAATAGAAAGACCGTAATGCGCATGCTTGCCATGCTGCTTCCGTTGCGCTGAGGTTATTTTACACTGATATATGTTTCGTTAACAGAACCCAACACTGCTTTTCCTCTCAGCCTGTCCAAACCGTTATCAAAATATACACATGCACAATATAAATCAATTTATATCTCCTTTGTCATATAAATTATGTTTATACCTGTACGAAACCGAATGGAAATTGATTGCTTGTCTGCGAGTGAGACTTTGCGTGGAACTTTGCCCGCCAATCTTCGATCATCGCTCGGAACTGACATGCGTATAGATGCGCCTTACCAGCGTTCGCCTCGCCTATTGGACACATCAAATTAAAGAGTACGGTAAGTTTCACTACGAACACACATTGTTTTTAAAGGCTATACGAGCCTCTGACATACCGCAAAAAAACTTTATCTTATAAAATTCGAAAATATTATTTTTTAAATAAAAACTGAACTTTGAAAAATAAATGTCATCTCCACAAAAAAATTATGAGAAATAAGACCCATGGCCAATTTATTTGCTTTTACATAAAACAAACCTGGATTTGACCTGACCTGGAATCAAGAGTTTCTTACATTTTTCGCGTTACATGTACGCTAAGTAAGGACATAAATATACCAAATACCTTGGTACCAGATAGCACCATATATGGTCATAGGAAGAAGAGGCGCCACCATGCCGTTCCACAGGGCGGAGGGCGAGTGGGCGTTTACAGCACTGAAATATGAAGATATAGAGCAGGCGTCAATTGACCATGAAAGTGCTTTTAAATATATCCAATTGATCAACAAAGCAAATGTTTCATCAATATATACTTTTTTTTGTCGAACGAAGTAAAAATGTATTTATTATCTTCCCATAAAAAAACATGCAAGCTATACCAGTCGCAAAATAGGCTTGTTCAATACGGCCCTCGTTCGGAGACATATTTCGCTGTATGTCAATTTATTTCATAGTCCAATTAAAGCACTCCTTACAGAAAGAATATTGTATTTTCCCCGAAATTGAATGATAATGAAAGTTCATTGAGTGTATATTCACCGGCGTTTGTGTTGCGGGCACTTTGCGAGGGCGTCAGGTGAGGACCAGGCTTCCACGGGGGTACCACCCCAGTTTGTTTCAACGAGCCCCAGTGGCCGCTGGAGATGTGGGGCTAGCTCCAAGGCATACATCAAGCACACGGCGGAGAACACGCGGGTATGGGCGTCGTCTATAAGGTTCCCGTATATAACTCAAAGTTATGTTAGCAAAGCCGACAATAAAATATCGATAAAAATATTAACTTTCTGATGGAACTGTGCAATATTTTATGAACGTCAATTAAATCGCTGAGTGGACACACCAAACCTCAAACCGCGGTCAAAATTTTCATGATCTAGATCGTTGACTTTGACCTTGACTTTTAATCAAATGACGCTCAGCCAAACAAATATAGGGGTTAAACTGATAACGGGCAACCCATCATCGCGGTTGGATGACCCTTGTTTAAAATCGTTGTTCAGTTATGGTGCGGACAAAGTTTACATAAGACTGTTGACCTATTGATCTAAAAATAAAAGGGGTTATTTACCGGTCAAGGACACCCTACCACTGTCTTTTCACGGTTCTAGGTCGAACGTATTGACCTGAAAATTAAAAGGGTCATTAACTGATCAATGACACCCTACCTCTGTATTTTTATGGTCCTAGGTCAAACCTATTGACCTAAACATTAAGGAGGTCATTTACTGGTCAAGGACACCCTACCACTGTCTTTTCATGGTTCTAGGTCGAACGTATTGACCTGAAAATTAAAAGGGTCATTAACTGATCAATGACACCCTACCTCTGTATTTTTATGGTCCTAGGTCAAACCTATTGACCTAAACATTAAGGAGGTCATTTACTGGTCAAGGACACCCTACCACTGTCTTTTCATGGTTCTAGGTCGAACGTATTGACCTGAAAATTAAAAGGGTCATTAACTGATCAATGACACCCTACCTCTGTATTTTTATGGTCCTAGGTCAAACCTATTGACCTAAACATTAAGGAGGTCATTTACTGGTCAAGGACACCATACCTCTGTCTTTTCATGGTCCTAGGTCAAACCAAGTGATGGTGCGGGCAATGTGTTCATAACTTCTTACACTGTTGACCTTGACTCTTGCCTTACTGATAAACCGATCTACCGGTTTACCGATCGACCATTAGACCGACCGACATTTGCAAACTTATATACCCCATCTTCAAAAGGGGACATATACACATAATGTAATGCACACAAGCCACATATTCAAATGTCAAATTAATTATATGTTAAGCGTCATCTGATTGGTAGGTTAAGGGTCTTCAAACGAAAACAACATGTTTCAACATAGAAATATAGAACGAAAAAAAAAACATTTATGAACTTATTATTTGAACAACTTAAGAAATATATTAATATACAACAAAAAATAATAACCTTACTACTTAATGAACCTACGATCACTTAATTGAGTCTGTAAGTCTTAAGTTGGCGGATTGCTATTTTGATTAAGCTGTATATATTTTAAAGAGGTTTAATGTTTGGTAATGTGCTTGTTTTTCTTGACAGTTGTTTGTTTTTCTCGACTTGGTTGGTATTCAATATGCAACCTGAATTAATCTTACGGTCATACATCATTGACTTTATTCACTCTAGTTATTAATAACAAGTAATCCGATTAGCTACACCGTTCTTAGATCCAATTAAAACCAATATTGAATACCAGCCCAGGTTGATAGGTTTTGAAAAAGACGCTCGTTAGATATAGTAAATATTTGGTATGGTCTTATGTACGTACGTTGATCTGGTATCGTCCATTGTGTGTTGACCACAGGTTCAACCTGAGGGACGTCGGTGGCCTTATGATTCGTCCGGAACAACCGGATGTTGTGTAACGATTTGGCAGCATCGATATACGCGGTATAATTCGATATCTTAAAAGCAAAATGAATATGATCACTGCATAATTATGTAAACATATTCACCAGGCACATAACTCGTCTTTGCTTATGGTTAAAATAAGAAAATGTCTTACCCCACTCAGCGTATACTCCATGTTGCTCTGCCCGGAACACACCCAGACGTCGCCGAACATGACGTCACTCAGCGCGGCGCCGCCGTCACTAGAGGTAACCGATACATTGTGTGGTCCTCCTGCCGTGGTAGCCGGAAGAAGCGTCTTCCACACGCCGTCAGCGCCAACGTTGATAGTTGAGACCACGAGGCCGTCAATTTTCACACTGACGGCAACACCGGCGGTACCGAACCCCCAGATGTTCGCCCGCTGAGGAGCCCGTTGTAGGACCATGTGATTGTTGTAGTAGTTTGCGAAGCGAATAGCGCCATCTGTATTTAATTTAGGAAATGTAGTTTCAAGACTGCGACTTAAGTGCTTTGTCTACAGGTTAAAATTCTGAAATGAGAATAAATACCTAAACGAAAACAAGAATGGTACAAAAATTAGAGAGAAAAAAAACATCACTACTCACGGCATTTAGTAAAAATTGTGCAAAAGAGCACAACAATCAGTGTTTCTTTGACTTTCATAATTCGAACATATGACCAGTTTAAACTGCACTCTTCAAATGATGACAGTTTCCAAAGTTCAAGCTGATAGCAGAAAATAGGACATGAATAGTGCACGTATTTATTGTGTCCACATGCTATGAAGCCAGGTGTTCGGTGCTTTTAAACAAGTGCGTATTTCCAAATGAATTTCCCATATTGATAACATTGGCCGAAATCTGTGCAACGTCGTCGCGCAACCTAAACTTATACTCTTTTTTCACAGTGTGTGTATACCACGTGATAAATGACGTCATAAATGCTACGCCGGAAGGCAATATTTTTATTAAAATGAAGACTTAAATCAAAGATAACTTTTCATTTACTACACCATTTTGAATGAAACAAAGGGCAGTCTATGCCGCTTAAGGAGCCTCGCTTTCGTTATATTACCGAAGTTTGATAAGGTAAATAGTTTAATCAAACACTTCGTCAAACTTGTTTCCAAAACGATGTTTTGACAGTGCTCCGTCAGATGGTCGCATTGTGAAAAGGTTTCGGTTGTCGAAGTGTTTTAAGAAACTTAACTCTCAATCAAACTCTGGTGAAAGACCGAAGGCGAGGCTCCGTAAGCGGCCTAGACTGCGCTATGTTTCATTCAAAATGGTGAAAAAATAGTGAAGTTATCTTTGTTTAAAGTCTTCATTCGAAGCAAAATATTGCCTTCCGACGTAGCATTTATGACGAAATTTATCACGTGGTACACACTGTTTCAATTAGTTTCTAATTTTCAAAACGGACAGGAAGTGCGGCCGATTTGAGGTGTGCTGTGAATCCTCTGGTAAATTTTATAATATTTAATTGGTTGATGTTATTATCAGTTTCGCAATCCCACTGAATTATTATATGTTAAATGCAAAACTTTCACATTTTGTAAATTCTTTAAAAAAAAAACAAAAAAAACAGCGAAGCGTTCACATTCGCTCTGCGACGCTCTTGTTTAACTATTTTATACCATCTAAGTGAACGTTCAAACTTGAAGTATATCTGTAAATTTTTAAAGTTGTTTCTTTCTTTTCAGGGTCACAGATATTGTATCTCATTGATGCTGCGATTGATTAAGCTGCGATGTGGGCAAGGGGGCAAATAGTATGGTATATATGCTGCACCACCATTTCCAACACCTATCCTATGGAGAATAATCTGCATGCCTGCGCATGGACAAATGTTGGCAGAATAAGAGCAATGCAGTCATTGGGTAAGATTGAAAACAAAAACAACAGTGTTTAAGTGCATCCCTTGTGCACTGCATATTGAAACATGATACCATTACAATAACAAAACAATATAACATTGTTTTACTTGTTTTAAAAAGTCAGTACTCTTTTATCAGTAATTTCAAAATATTCATTAATCTTATCAGTAAGTTCTGGCTAAATTCTGTTCTTCTCCAAAATTTTCTATATGTCATGATTTGAAGACAATTAGTTCAATAAAGTGTATGCACTTCTATGTTCAAGGTATTGTGCCTGGTGCATAAAAAGGGGGTACATAAATACATTGAAATAAATTAATTTAATGGAAGCTGGTCACACAAAGTTTAGTCTGGACTGGCATTTTGGTCTACAGAAGGTAAGTTGTAAGATTGAATTTCTTATTTTTTTGTGCTTTTAATTTTGTTCTGTTGTAAAACTGATATTGTTTAACGTTACCCAGATTTTGAAATAGTGAAATAACAATTTTAAATGTGTCAATATTTTGAAACTTTGGTCGGCTATCACCTCGAAACTAATCGTCAGCATACACAGGGCTATTTCAATAATTTCAACTAAAAATGACCATAGGTGCGTAAACGATTAAAAGCTTTTCTGAATGACTATGTCATTGTATATCTAAAACCTTATTCTATCTGTGTTAAGATAAATTGTATTATAAAATAATATTTACGACATGGTTATTTTTGATAGAGCAAATGTAGGCAGTGCACTGCCCAGACAATTGAAGAGGTAGCTGATATAGTTCGATTCGCCCCACGCAGTAGTGACAACATTCCACAGCTGATTGATGATCCCGACAGAACAGTTATATTGTTTGACTGGTTGTACAATAGGCGACTCCTGAAGCCCATTCCAAACTTGAAGAAATACCATCACTTCAGGTATAACAAAAATACTGTAGGCAGTTTCACTGCATGTGTATGTTATACTATGAAAATTTTGTTATACAATACCATATATTTATTCAGAGGTTAATTTTGGTGTTAAAACTAATGTTGCAATGTGCGCGATTTATTCAAAACACCAGGTAGTGTATGTATGAACATTATTTTGCAGGATTTCAGCTGACAACCCATTGAGTGTGATTGTGAGGGAGCATGCAAAGGACAGTGAGATTGAAGTTCAAGTTTGCAAACCCACAACGATGGCTCAGATATTACCCTGAACGCATCCAACTGAAAGGACACGACGCAAAAAGGATCTGGTACTTGTACGACCAGACTGCTCCCTATTGTTTTAACACCAGTGTTTGTTCCATACCAACAGTACCAAAACCCGTAATTAATTGAACAAAACTGTAAAACACTTGATGTCAATATACTGATAGATTGTGATCGTTTATAAACTTAATTTAATATTTGAAAATGATTCGTTCACTGATCAGATAAAAAAGGTACTGTATCACTGTTTTATTGACAAATATTTTAATAGTTGCAGTTTGGTGTAAATTTAACCTACCAGTAATTTCAAGTAATAAACTACAACTTTAGTCTAACTAATGAATTATAGGAGGGTTCTTTACCTTGTCCATTTTTGGTAGTACCCCTCTGTCATAAGGGAGACCACTATATGGTCATAAATATATACACAATTTAGTTAAAGGCTTAAACTACTTCAATTAAAAACATTTATAAAATTGTTTTGTCAAAATTATTATATTTAAGTTCTTCACAGGCCGATACAAAATAACGTTTAAAACCTTGCCCAGGTTGAGGAATCACGTGACTTCAACGGGGTTCTCACATGGGTCACCACGGGTCAAAACCGATGTCAACAAGCAAGTGTGTGACGTTAGTTTCTAAAACAAATAACTTTTTTTGACAGAAAAGATATGGAAAAAATATCAGCCTTAAAACGACTATTGTCTGCTTCTACACGAGTGAAATATTTTAGATTTGCTTGTATTTTAATGATGCAATCATTGGCCTAAATTTGATGGATTTATTTAGAACGATGCAACCCTGTGTGCGCTGTGATTCTTTGTTTTGTATGTATTTCTTAGTAAAGAGTTATATTTAAATAGTCATTCATGTGTTAAAGCGTAAGTTTTTTTCATTATCTTCATAGAAATATATAATTTTTCATGAATTTTCTGTCGAAAAAGTTATTTGGAAATCAACACCATTTACATGTTTGTTAACATCGGTTTCTATCCCTGGTGACCCATGTGAGGACCCCGTTGAAGTCACGTGATTCCTGACCCTGTTACCACCCTTTACATTTCTCTGTAGCAGTTTCCATTTTAAGCCCTGTACATATTTCATATTTAACTTTTATCTATGAATAAGTATTGCGATACTAATTGCTCAGGTATGTGTCGCCTATTGCATACTTCTTTAAAGTACATAATGAATTGTACATGTTTTGTAGTTAGTCTGTTATAATTGTTACAATTGTTACGTCTGCGTGGCCTAGTGGTTAAGCGTCCGCCTACGGAGCGGAAGGTCATGGGTTTAATCCCTGGCCGCGTCATACAAAAAGACGTTAAAAGTTGATACAAGTAGCTCCCTTGCCTGGCGCTCGGCATTTAAAGGGTAGTGCTCGGAAAAGAGGTGTACTCGGTACTGGTTTAACCCAGGAAATTTGTACCCCGTGTATCGGTGTTCTACACCGAGCACGTAAAAGAACAAAGGGGTCTCTTGGGAAAAGAGCTAGGCTATCGCACCTGGACTTCCTTGTATCCCATCACTGTCTCTTCAGCGTGTTGTCTCTTTAGTAAAAACAATGAACCCCGTTGGAAATAAGTGCTTGCACTTTCACGGGTTATCCTTGACCGCAAGGTCTAAAGAAATACATACATACGTACGTACGTACATACATACATACATACATACATACATACATACATACAATATGCCAGTTTATTAATTGATCTAATTATACAATAGTGTAAATGATTCAGTTTGTAATATATTTTCAGTTTAAAGAATATTTACCTTCATTTCATGTTTAATGAGCGTTGATTTATTATACCCAAGTCACATTTTATTGGTATAATTGTAAAATTGGTGAACATATATTTTTGTAACCTGTTGCTATGGTACCATTATAAACACCACCCTTTAAGATCATTCGCATACGTTAAATTATTGTTGACTTGTGTTAAGTGGTAACATACTTTACCTTCTAGATGTGCATTCCATTCATTGTTTTTACTTTGAAAATTGCCAATGAACTATCATGGTACTTTTCGAACGTTTTTCATTTATTCTGGCACAATCAAAAGGTTCAGTAAGGTATCAGGATATCAATTAACGAAGATTTTATCATTGAATGCTTAAAATGACATGTAGTGTATGTTTATATGAAAATTTGGCCCCAAAATGCAATAAAGAACAAAACAAGACATGTAATCTTTAATGTCGTCTATTTTTCTTTCGAAATGAATATTAAAGCGCGTGTTTATTGAAATGGTCCCTGTCGAAGAAATGCTGGCGCTGGCAGGCCGTTATCTTTCCCGTACACCGCACACTGCATGAAGGCGCACGGGCTCTCGCGCCAGGCGTATCTCACCCATGCAACCTGTTACACACACATATAATGATATATTAGATGTATTTAGTTCTTTGAGAATAATCGAAAATACGACGTTTAATTTAATTACTTTTTAAAGAATGTAGATGTGTTGATCAAACGGTTAAAATACTTTAGTGTTGTACAGTCAAAACCCGTTGGCTCGATATCCAAGGGACTTGCCAAAATACTTCGAGCCTCGCGAATATCGAGCCAAGCGAGAATGCTTACTTAGCGTAAAAATAAATCCGTCCTTTGAGTTTGAGCCAACGAGGAAATCGAGCCAAGCGATATCGAGCCAACGGGCCCCGGGTTTCGACTGTATAGGCAATTTCAACGCCATGATTCGACCCGGCGACATATACCAGTCAATGCAGATGAAGTACCAAATATTGAAATGAACGGACTATCAATACACGACAAGTCAGAATCTTCGTATCTGTTCCCATGCATGTTGTGAAGATGTAACTGTATTTGTCTCTGTGTGTCAATTTGACAAAGTTAACTGCGTTAAGGTACAAACCACATGCGTCTGTCCGCTGCACACTTGCGTATCCATGGAAACGGTAGTCTGATCATGCGCAGTTATCGGGACTGTGTTCCATTCAGCGGTCGTGGTGCACCAGTGATTGACTGTGTTTCCGCAGCATAACTGTAGAATAGACAGTTTTGAAATGATTTTTCGCATGCTTACTTGTTTTGAATTTGTTTAATAAGTCGCGCCAGAATTAAACATATAATAACATTGTATATACACGTGAATAATCTATTAACAATTCAGTATTTCCCAATATTCTGTACGGGATATCAGTAGCTTAAGGGTAGTTCCGGCTCATATTGGACGAATATTTTTTGAAATCGTTAATTGTAATTTAATCGCAATGAAAATAATAAACAAAATGCTATTCTGATGCTTCAGTATATCGAGTAAGAATTGTTCAGGTAATTTCTGAATTGAAAGTGCTTTAAAAATTAAGCAATTTCGCATTATACATTTTCTGAACTTACAATGAATTGACTAAATGTCTAAAACTCGAGCCATTTACAAAATCATGTCCTATTTTTTCTAGTATTTTACATTTTTTTCTTTATAAATATCCTGAATACCTCAAACCCCGTGTTTGCCCGCACGTCAATGGCGCTGTTTCCGCTGTCATACTCGATGGTCAGGGTGTGACCGGAAATGGACAGTCGGGACGGGAACGGGCCCTAAAGGTTAAATTGAACTAAATTATTGGCTGATTTTGGTCAGAAATACGGAAACCTTTATGTTTTATATTTTATACTTTGCTTCAGAAAAGAGATCAAAGGGCCGTCATACACATAAAGAGCTTTTATATTTAACTCAAAAGTAGAAAGCCCTATGTATTCAAGACATAAGATTTCCACTACTTTATCGCCGTTTTATAAATATTAATGATCACTCCGAA
This sequence comes from Mya arenaria, assembly GCF_026914265.1. Lineage (NCBI taxonomy): Eukaryota > Metazoa > Mollusca > Bivalvia > Myida > Myidae > Mya > Mya arenaria. The sequence continues at coordinate 30,124,391 of NC_069125.1, forward strand.
AGCGTGCATCTAATCACAATAACAACTGTCTGCATAACAAATCCATTTGAGTCAACATTTTCCGTAAATTAATCCAAAATACAATGTAAAGTATTTACCTAAACAAATCAAACATCGGAATTTCTGTGGCAGAAATCAGTTGTATTATTTTTCCCTTTCTATTAAAACGAGACATGTTGCTTTTGGTATGGTTAACCGTCCGTCTGTCTGTCTGTCTGTCCATCACAAAAGTGTATTGGCCAGATTAATAAAACATTACATGAATGTTAAGCAACATGCCTCTACAGTAGGTATAGAGTAATGGCCCTTGATTAAGTCAAAAGTGATATAAAGGAGCATGTAAGCTTGTGTCACAAGTACCACCTAACATATTTAAAAGCCAGTGGGATGAAACTTTACATCAATTAATAATTAAGCAGTTTGCGAGGATGTGGACCTTTGGTTGTGGTTCATGTATGCACACGGTATGTTCAGAGTTATGACCTTTGGCGAAGTTAGCATATAGAGCATGCAATCTTGTGTCGCGGGTACCTCCGAACGTACATGAGCAAGAGTAACACAACTGTAAAAGTATGTTTAGCAGCATGTGAAAATGTACAACTGAAGTAATGTATACGGCTGCACCCAGTAAGTTCGGAGTTATGGCCCTCGTCTTTGTGAAATGATGGCATATAGAGCATGAGATATTGTGTCGCACATATCTCCAAAAGTATGGTAGCCAGAGAAACTTTATAGGAATGTTAACTAGCATGTGGTATAGCGTGTGATTGTCTCTGGTATAAGTAGAGTTATGGCCACTGACTTAATCTAACATTACACCAAACGCATTGACTCTTTTTCAATAAGTAAATGAGCCAGAGCTATGAAACCTGATGGGAATATTATGCAGCATATGAAGTTGTGCATCTGGGTTTTTTTGTGTGACTTTGCACAACAGATATATATATATATTCCTTGACCTAATAACATTAGGTATATTATAAATCATGGACTTCAGCGTTACACTTATTTATAAAAATGTGCACCTGGGGTCAAGGTCACTGTTACTAAAACAGTGTTACTTCATATCGTTAAATGAAATTAAACTATAGTGATAAAAAATGATTGCAAGTTTATTTCGAGGAGGAAAGATTGATATTGCCTGTTTATGCTCCAACTGTTCCGTTGTGCAATAGGTATGGTTAATGCACATTTATCGGCTATGGATGAAATAATCGGCCTTGTTTTAGTGACCAACTCGGTTAGTGGTGGGATCTGTGCGTCCTGGCCATGGACACATTTATAGTTTCTAATGCATTAAATTTTAGCTAATATTCAGAATGAATAACATTTCTAGTTTAAATGAAATATATATTAAAAAATCCACAGCCTGTTCCCACGAAAAAATATTTTAAAGAAAACCTGGAAGTTGATACTTGAGTCCCCGTATGCCACGGCCCTCGCCGCCAACGCCAGACGAGATGCCACATCCTCCTTGAATCGCGGGTGGATCCTAAAACAAAAAATCTACCTCTTTGATATTATTTGATATAATGCCAAATATACACGTTCGTTTCCCGATCAACAATTTTGAACGATGTCGAGTCTTCAAACGTAGTATGCACATTGGTTATGGTCAGAAAATGACCCTATTGGTTCCAAAACCAATAGGTCCCTTGCCATGGTAAGCTTTACGAGAAAAAATACTGGCGTTTACGGTCAATCAATTTAAAAACGACCTGGTATATAGTCTTAAAACTTGATAATCACATTGGTCATGGTGAGTAAGCGACCTATGTTGACATATACTAGGGCAATTATGGGCGCTCCTGACGAGTGATACATTCGATTCTCAGAATTCTATATTCCATTTAAGTAACACTATTTCAGTATCAATGACCTTGATATGACCGATCGCAACTGCATTCCATAACTAAATGGTGTGTATTTACAAGAGATTGCTGCATACCAAGTGTCATGACTATATTCATCAATTCTTGCTCAAGTTATTCAGCGGAAACCTTTTTTGTAACAGTGATTCTGACCGATGATTCCTGCCGACGCCAAACGCAAACCCAAGATATGTCTCTACATGAACTAGCAATACACCAACTTTAACCATTCCAATAAAGGTAATTTAGGGGTAACTAAGTTTCTATATTACTGAGAAAAAATACCTAAACTGAGCTTTTTATGGAACAAGTTTCATCACAATGCGCCACTCAAGTTATTTGACACCCGTCCACCCAATGACATAGTCGTTCTTGTAATCCGGATGTTGTTGAAAATCTGTTTGAAACCATAAGTGGCAGTGTCGGACATGAAGGAGGATTTTTTTCTTCTGTATTTCTTTGTGTCACAACTATTAGGTATATGACGGTTGTTTCAGTTTCAGATATGCGATAAATTTTACCGAGTGAATACCAAAATTAATATTTCAGAAGTGGCTTTTCCACGAGAGAACTATTCACTAGGTGATATATATTGCAATCTTACACAGAAACAAACATTTTTTCTGTCTATTTTAAGCTTATCAATAAACAAAAACAAAATTTAATTATTAATTTATAGGAAAGCCCGTGCAAAAAAATCAATAAAATGAAGTTTTACCGGAAACGAAACTAAATGGCGTAATTGAATGTTCTTCCCGGCATCGCTTCACCTATTGGACATATTAAGACTAAAAGGGGTAAAATCTGAGAAAATAGTGAAATTATATTTCGATAAACTCACTGTTTCAATCTTCTGTTTTTAATCATCCGCTATATTTCAATGAACCGGAAAGCAAAAAAGGTAATAAAGATATAAAAATGTTTCACCATCCCCGAAAGAAACTTTCACGTATGGTTTAAGTAATAAATTAACTACAGGAATGCTTGTATCGGAATCTTACGCTCCATATGGCGACGCAAAGTCGGGCAGGTCCATGGCGACGGCCATAAACACGGAAGAAAGACTTGGATTAGGAACGAAACCGAAGCCGAACGTCTGTGCCCAACGGATCTCCGAAAAGCCGAGTTCAGCTGTTTGGTCGCGCCACGGTGCTAGCTGGGAAAAATTGTCGCTAAAATTAATATAAATAAATGAAAAATAACAACGGAATTTGTCAATATTGCAACGAATATTGACAGCTTTTGAAGGTTAATATATTATTTTCAAGAGGAATGTGCAATGATTATATAATTGGGAACAACGTTTTATTTTAGCAAATAGGTATAGTTGGGTAAAACGAAGCGTCCACGAAGCCTAACTAAAGCTTTTGATCGTGTCTTAATTAGTATATAACCGAAGAGAGAATTCGATCATCCTTTCATGCCAAACAGATTCAAACTTCCTCAAGTATCAAGTTTATAAACATCTCGGCCTAAGAGCTTATTACTGATTATGGGGAATGAGCTAACAAAATCAATGAAATTGATGGAAGTATTACATAATAATCTTTCAAAAAAGGCAGGTTTAACTAGTTGGTTTTTATCTTTACATTTCATAAGTATTTCAAATTTTAACACATTTTGATAATACTGCGGTACAAAGTTAGTTCTTATATAATAAAAATGATTACAATCTATCAGATAGTGGTATTCATCACTAATGACATTTTTATCACAAAAACCACAAGTTTTAATGTTTTGTACAATATCGCTGCATACACACTTCGACTGTGATAATAAGAAACTAGGAGAAATTAGTATGCTCGCGAAATTAATGAAACCATGTATATCAGCAATACTTCTGTAATCCTTAATTTGTTTTTATTTGCTGCTTTTAACAAATCCGAGTTTTCGTCGAAGTTTTTAATTATTATATCCACAAGTAATAGTTCTTTACCTGCACGAACCCGAATGGAAATTGATTGCTTGTCTGCGAGTGGGACTTTGCGTGGAACTTTGCCCGCCAATCCTCGATCATTGCTCGGAACTGACATGCGTATAGATGCGCCTTACCAGTGTTCGCTTCACCTATTGGACATATTAAGCTAAAACCCATGATAAACAGCACATTCGGAACGACTCGGCCATTTTTCATCGAAAACAACCTCCATGTATATGGACGGTTAAAGCTGTTAAACTTAATGACTTTACCCTTGGAAATCTGAACTATTCATGCAAGAATACACTTCACTGGCAATCAATTTAAACTTAGTAATACTACGTACACGTTAAAACACTACAATAAATTAATACTATAATTTAAAATTTTACTTACAACTTTACTGATGTTAAGGCATACATCCGAGGTTGATTTCGATGGAAAGTGGTCTAGGTATTCCGAATGTAAACAGCAATACTGCATGTTTTATTTCATTAAAAATGTTTCAATAAACCAGTCTTGTTTGGTTCAGCATAAGAAAGCAACACACTTCACCGAGTGAGCACTAAAAGTTGTATATCACGAGTGGCGTAACCAAAAACTAAAGCATTATGATTTTCTTAACGTTTGTTATTAACGGGGATTGTCTATTGGTGATAGATTCAATATATATATATATATATATATATATATATATATATATATATATACAAATTCAACCTTTGGGATATTTTGCCAATTTGAACAACCTTTGGAAGACATTATCATTAAATGCTATATATCCTATATTAATATATCCTTTGCATTTTCCTTCATAAAATATGCATATATAAATGTAGTAAAGCATTATTAATGATGCTTTTTTTCAAAAATACTAGCCATCGAGAATATACAATTTTTGGCTGTCGCCTAAAGGTTAAGCGCCGGATGTTCATGAAAAAGTACAACCTTTGGGTTAAGTACCCCAAAGGTTGTACTGTATATGTCGGCAAAAGGTTCAATAATATATAATGTAACTTAACTACTTAACTCAGTCGGTAGAGAGGCCTGAATGTCTCGCGGCAGACCCTGTTCGAATTAAAGCGGTAAATAGCGGTTAACCTAATAGTTTAGTCCTACTGACAACGTTAAGATGCCAGTTCGGTAACCATGATTTATGTAGCCATCTCCTCAATCCTTTCAATATATTGTCAAATTATTATTCCTTGCATTTTGTTTGCTGTGTTCATGACAATATTTGAAGTTAATTTTAATTCAAAGTCGGGCTAGGTTGTGATCTTACCCTCACACTAAGACGAAGGTTTATGAACCTTAATAAACAATAACAACAAAATCTATGTCACTATTATTAAACCACATACATGTTGCTTGTCCAATGACATACTCTATTGCCGTTTTCATCATTGCATTACTCTTGTAAAAAAGGAGCATTGTTTGCAATTATGACGGGGTTGCTTAATTGCTTCAACCACCCGTTGGTGTGTAAGTTTCTTTACACTCGCACTCGGGCCTTGCCCATTCGACGAGAGCTCTGGTAAGAGTATTAGTTATTTAAAATATTTCGAGAATGGTGCACAGACACAATACAGCCCTGGTTTGAGCCAATCCAATTCTTTGACGTGCCGCAAAGTACAGGACTGTCACACGGGACCCCGATTAACGTCCATCCCGGAAGATGATAAGTATATTAATGTTGCGGTTGGGAATCGAAACTGCTGTCCCTGGATTGACTAGTGTGACCACGGAACCACCCGGAAAACGTTGACAAGCTAGTAACAGTGTATTTCGGTATTTTCTCAATATATATGGCGATACCGGTGAGCAATGATATGGTTGTCGGAATACATCCTTCGGCGGGATTATGTATGTCAAAAACGTGTCCACTGTATCCAAAAGCGTAGTTAGCAGCTAGCCTTGTTCATTTTCGTGTGCTGGAAGAACATCAATAATGATGAAACGGGTATAAAAAAATACATGTTATTATGACTATATGTACATTGCAGCATGAATGACTCATTTAAGTAATAGTTTAATACGAAAAGTTGAAATTGTTGTGTATGATGCCTTAATTCTGTTATGCCAATGCCAAAACGAAATGGTCTGATGGAGGCCCAGACATCGACGACCCTATACTTGGAGGAAGAATTGGCTATTGGATTATATATGTCTCTGGTGTAATGTCGTCTGCGATTTCATACGTTTTCTTCTCAACTTAAACAGACGTGTCGTTACAAACCAACTGTTCCTGTACTTTCAATAACAAATAGAAACTACTCTTTGCTAATATCTACCGTTGTGGCATTCCTTAAAGTACAAGGGACACACGTAGTGCACGTGCGTTTTTCAAAATCATTTCAGAACTGAAGTAAGAGTGAAATCTATATACAATGTAAACTTATTATTTTTTTAATTTGAAAAGCTGAAATGCTATGAAAATATGTACATATTCATTTTGATTAAGTTTCACTCGTATCTGTTTGATTGTTAAACCATTCGAATTAATTATATGACGCTTTTTCTAAGAAAATAATGACTGCAAAACAAATCAGTAACGTATTATTTCACTTGAGAAACAACCACCAGAAACTATACATTAAAATTACACTTAGAAAAATGATTTGTTTTAATGAATATAGTGCAGTTAATCTCTCCAAAAAAGATTTAAAGGTGCACTTGACAATTATAATTGAAGATTTGATACTGTATAAAGCGGTAACAGCAGGAGAAAAAAAGCACAATAAACGATAGGAAGGTACAACATTCGCTCCAGGCGGTAGGTCCCGGCGCGAGCCCAAGACTGTCTGCACATCATCTTTCCGCTTATCTATAGCCCATTTAAACAAAGCGACACACGAACCTTCCCTAGATTGAATAGCAAACTGATATTGCCACTAACCGTTGTTTTCTTGATTCCATCGTGTATGCGGTCGAATAACTTCTTCCATGTGTCGATCTCTTTGTGGTTGATAAAGGAGATAGGTTGCCCCTCTTTCCCATTTCTAACCTACGCCCCTTAAAAGGGGTTTACATACTTAATTATTATACGGCTCCAGTTATTAATTAAGTAGAGTCCGAAAAATTAAACAGTGGCGTATTAAACAGCAAACCGTTTTAAAACTGTGTTGCTGTATTTTAAACTTTGGCATAACACATGTAAATGTGGGGTAGCCGATGTATAACAAATATAAGATATTTTGAACATTACGTTTGAGATTCAAAGATTCGTTTAAAATATGTATCAAAATGAATCTAGGAACATTTTAATTCATTCAAAAATGTAAAAATATAAAAAGTATTTCAATTACAAATCGAACTTCAGTTTTTCAGACGTACTCATTCGTTTTACGATGTCTCTCCCAGAGGAGTCCGACTGCAAATATTAATTGTTCAGATATAAAGAATGTGTTCATTGGTAGCACGACACCTAGTTTACTTTCAACTATTTTTACTATTTGTGGGATTATATTGTTATAAAGTGGGGGTTGATGTTTTCACTTAAACCCAGGTTATGGTTACACGATAGAAGTCGAGACAACCGTTGGAGTATAAAAAACCCCAAAAGGAATGAGGTCACAGAAGCGGAATTTTAAACGGGATAATGAGGCTTAAATTGAAATTGATTCGATTATGTTTTTTTATTGAAATCCCGATAACGGAAAAAGATTTATCACAAGTTCAGAAAACCTATTGACTATTTGACATAATATTTTGTTTAATTTTGACTGACGAAGAGGTGTATCACTGTTATATTATTAAAAGGCATTTACTGCATGTTTTAAAGACAAATTAACACATAACAAGCAATTTGCAAACACATCCTAGCAGTAAATGCACAGTTGTTTTTATGTAAGGTTTCTTCGTGTTTCTTAACATGACTTTTACCTCAATTATACACCAATGATATATCTGAATCAATACGTTGAATAAATAACGTCGGAATCAAAACGTATGTTTTATAATTATCAAGGTTTAAACAAAATCCCTATTGATTTTACATGGAAAAGAGCTTTCATATGAAATACGTTTAAGCGACATGCAATATACATTGATTTTTATTATTACTTCTTCAGGAAGGATCGCTTAAGATCATATCGTTATTTACCTGAAGCTTACAAAGGCCATTTTTCCTGTAAAATAATAGAGGGAAGAACAAAACAATAACACTAACATAATTTTACGGAATATTTACATTTGTTTGAATTTTATTCATAATTTACACTGAGCAGAGATTATCGATTGAAAATTTTAAAAAAATGCACTTTTGATTTCGCATAACTTGACGTAAGAACGTGAAGGATTCTGTATTTAAGACACAAACGTTTCATTCATTGGCAGGTATATTGTCCTTAAGTCTATAATAAATTCATATAATGTACTAGATGCCATTTTTTCTAAATCGAACAACTTATAGAATATTCAATGTTTCATATATATTTTACTGTTTGAAATTATGGAATAAAACGAAAAGGACTTTATGGACTTATGCATGGCATAAAGAACGATATATTAATCAACTTTTAACCCTACCGAGCCCGGTAAACAAACACTCACTATTACAATTATTTTGATGATGTATTATCCACGTTGTGGTGACAAAACTTTTCTTTTTCTTTTCTGATTTCGTTTTTACATGAAAGGATGAGGTATTTCAGAGTATGATTTTACATATCGGTCTAACCATAAACTATTAAATACATGTCACCACAAAAACATAACGTCAAACGAACGAACGCATCAAGAAAGAAAATGTCGGAAAAAATGTATATGTTATAAACAATTTTTCAATTCTTCTCATTTAAAGCTTGTACACCACCATTGTACTAATAGAAGTCCAGAATGATACATGGTGTATGCTATGCAAGTTGATGGTGTTATTTTGATAAAGCTTCGGGTCCAAGTACATTGTAGGTTTTTGACCCAAACCTAATTCATTCAATAACAAATATTCAAATATAGAAAATAAATTACATTCAGTGAAAAAGAGCATACACTGGACTAGGGGCGACATGTTTATGTCTAGATAGTCCAGTATGGTTTATAATTATCTCGTTTTTGAATACTTAATTGGAAAACAATCGAACGCGGGCCGTTTGAAAAACAAAAACAAACAAAAAACAAACAAACAAAAACAACAAAAATATGTAGATAAACATTTGAAAAAACAATCAGAAAAATAACTCAATAAAAAATGTCAACATATTCTTTGGTATTGAAGAAGTTTTAGAATTCAGATAGTAGTGAGGCAACTGGGAATTCAACAACAAAGAGGTCAGTTCACATTATTATATATGTATACACAGTGGACGAAACGTCCTGATCTCAGAACACTCTCTTGCCAATGAACTGTTCACGAGTCTTACTCATCCTTTAAAAATATCAAAGTTACAGTACTCTGGATTTTAGATTTTTAAGACACGAATGCTATCCAATTTCTAAATTACAACAAGTCAAGACCAATGAAAAAAAATATCCAAAATTCAGAGCTGTGGGACCACATATTTCATTTATAGTAGAGCCCGCAGTTACTCATTTGGCAAATTTCCCACAAACAAATGGGATTAACCCTCAGCCTCAGAAATATGTTTCAGTCACACTTGGGGCTGTGACGGAGTCAAGCCATAACGCAGCCTCTATAGAGTGCGGGCAGACCTTTCTAAACTCAACAACGGCAATAATAGACGCCAAGTGGCGACATGTCAAGCCAGCTAAATAAGCTTCGGACACAGTCAGACTATTTTCCATGTTATTGCAACACAGACTTACATGGAGTTCAACAGTAAGACGAAAACTATTTATATTTAGTATGATATATAATTTGGTAACGATCAACTTTAAAATTTAACAAACTCGAACATCTCAATTTATTGTGTACTCAATTAATTAATATTTGAATAGAACTATTTCAAATGTTGACCTCTCAGTGTTACCTTAAGGCCTGGCTGATGTGTGTGCTACGGCGCCTTATAATTGTGAAACCGTTTTGAAAATCCTACTATGAATGATCAATACAGCCAGGACAATGTTTGCTCAGGATCAGTTGAAGTACTTTGTGTACGTACGTTTTGTTGAAAATGCTAGTATACATGGTAAAGTTTCAACCCGGACTAAGTTCAGTCAAAATAAGTTCCATTTACAGTATTCATTTTGATATTTAACTTGAATTGTGTCCTTGACATTTGACATACAAATCATTGCTGTGCGTTCATACCGCTTGTAGGCTCGTACTTAGGCGGGATTCCGATCGTCCAAACTTCATAAACAGACAAAAAAAAAGGCACATACATTATCACTACAAAATCGTGGCTTAATAAAATCAATTGTGTTTCTTATGATCCGCTTTTCTACGATCATTATAATTATCAAATCACTATTGAACCCTCGGACAAATCCCGCAAATATGAGATTCTGCGATGACCGTGATAGTATGTAACTGACTGGTATGTTTTGCTTATTAAGCGAAAACAGTAATCTAAAATCTACAGCGTGCTTAAAAGATGAAAGAGTCATTTAGAAACGTTTAAAATTATAATCATATACATATATATGTTATAGCACGATAACTGATGATAACATTTTACTGAAAATAATGTATATATGCCATATTCTAACATGGCACATACTACTCTTACTGACAATATATTTTCTGATCCCTAAACTTTACTGTTAGGCAGAGATTATATATAAATGTCATGCGTAGGCAATTAAAAAGGCAATTTACTTCTATGTCCTTTTATATTAAAATGTGTTAACACCTCAGAGGAATAATGAACCCACAAAAACAAAAACAACCAAAAGTAAATAAAAAGCAAAAAAATAATAAATGCGATAACATTAAATGTAAAAACCCGTATGCAAAACTATATTCCTTTTTTAACACAGTGACTTTTCGGTAAAATTTTCTGATCCTAAACAAAACTTACTTTTAGGCAGAGGTAAAATATTCATGTCATGCGTAGGCAATTAAAAAGGCAATTTACTTCTATGTCCTTTAATAATAACAAATGCGATAACAGTAAATATAAAAACCCGTATGCAGAACTGTATTCTTTTCAAACACAGTAAATTTCGGGCAAAAGAAAATTTTGTCATCTGGTAAAATAATTTCATGTCTCCCAAAGGTTGTTGCGATGTTACCCAAAGGTCGGATTGTGTTAAACATTTCGGACACTATATACAGTCATTTTCTTGAAAGGTCACTGTTGCTCTTCATATGTTATGAGGAATAAATGTCGCAAGTGTCAGGTTCAACGCGGGGAAAGGGCAACTTCTTCAATTTCAAACATGCAATTTATTCATTTGTTTTGTTAGAATGTTTACTATATAGTGATAAAATACCCGTGTATAACAACAATACACGACAGCCTAAAGCGTACAGTCGATATTATTTATAAAGTTATGTGACTAGAATGTGACCTCATCCTACAGTTTGTGATCCAAGTTGGCACCTAACAGGTCAAATCAAGTCCTAAGTTGTGCAAAAAGTCACTCCGGTTTCTGGTTGATGCCATAATATATACCTAATAAAACAATAATGTCCCGAACAGATCATTTAATGTACTTTGCCATGACAACGCGGCAAAGTAGTCAAAATATGGGGAAAAAACTGGTACTCAGCTGTACACAAAGTGTCATCGCCCAATAAGCACATACTAGGAACATACGAGATATGACCTTAGGCTATTTATGTGATGTTCAAAGTTGGGGAGCGGTAAATATTTAATTTTTATGTATGCAAAATATTCCTCTTTCGTTAGAATGTTCATTAAACAATAATAAACAATCTCTGTGTATACAATTCATGATTTTCTAAAGTGGACCCTCGAGTCTCTTATAATGTTACATCGTGTGACAACAAAGTACTGTTTGTGGTCAAAGAGAGCACATAATAGGAACAAACTGGCACATCACCTGACTCTATATTGATCTCCGCCTACTGGTTGTCGCCCTGATATAAATATTAAAGCGTCTTGAAAGGAGCATTAAGTGACCTCTGCTTTCTTGTGTTTGCCCTAGTAGACACATATTAGGGACATAATAGGCACGAAGTGAACAGATTATGTTTTATGTACATTATCTGAACATATAGTGACCTCCTTCTACTGATTGTCATGTCATGCGAGTGTTGACATCCAATGTAAATGGCCCATTTCTTAAATCTTATATAAGGCGAGTTTTGTAGCCAATTAAAACGGAGGAAAGTCATATTAGCCGAGTTATGTTGATATTGGCAGAGTTTGGTCGATATGGAACGAGTTCTGGAATATATTTACTTCAATTATCTGGTATTGCTACCGCAATTGTCTAATAGTGATAGTTGATTAATAATCAAATGTATACATGCCTTGTTACAATGTTATAGAATAGTATATAGAAAATCCCAATTTTTGATATAATATTATCAATTAGGTGATATCATAGTGGCCTAGTTATTTGTCCGAGGTTAGATGTATTTGCCTGAGCCCAAAAGGGCGAAGGCAAATACATCTGACCGCGGACAAATAACTGGGCCATTATGAAATCACCTAATTAATAAATGTTTTATTAATTGACTTTTACTATTTTTGTTAAAAACATTTTTATAACTTACCAATTCACATTGAAGCCATAGTTATCCCTTATTCATTCATGGTGTCTGCTTTTCTAGAATCGACTATGCTGATTTTGACATTCATCTTTAAAGTGACATTGCAAATGCTTATGAAAAAAAAGCTCTGTACATTATAAGGAAGCATTTCTTTTTATCTTAATTTCGTAAATCGTTAGCCAAATGTTAAATGTTTTACCTTCGTCTATTAATCAACTATTACTATTAGACAATTGCGGAAACCCGTTATGTGCGCCAAAGTGTCAGGCTGCAAAAAATTGTGCTCTTCAAATTTAAATTATTGCGATTTAACTACTAACTCTAGAATACTGATTTTTGGCATAGTGTTTTATTAATATATTGGAATAAACTCTGTGTGGTTTTAAATTGGATTGATCTATTCTTTGCTGGATTTTATTCTGAAACAACTTGATATATAGTGAGTAGACAAATATATTATAAATATACATGCAAGGAGTGAACACATTCTCATGATTAAAAGTTGAATATATATCAATGATATAACAATGTGCTTTATTTGATACAATAGAGAACAATTACTGAAACTAGCAACTATACCTAGGGGGCATAATGGACTGGACAATAAGACCATTCAAACTTTAAAGGATTACAAGCTTTTTCAATATAGATCTTCTAGGGGTGGAAAAAAGCAATACACTAGACCATGGGATACCAATCAAGGGATAAACTTAAATAATTTGAAAGCATTGCCACACGTAATAGAAACTATTAAATTGAAAAGACAAAATCAAGGGGTCGAACCTAAAACAGTGAGTTCAGAAACACATAAGTCTGATAGAACTTTAACACGAATAAAACTAAATTCACTATCCGTAGTTCAAGGACAGAAAAAACTTACAGTATGTTCAATTAACTGTCGATCGGTCAAAAACAAGACCCTCGCAATCTGTGACTACATACTGTCAAATGACTTTGATCTTGTAGCAATTACAGAAACGTGGCTCGGAACAAAAGTGGATAAAGTCTGTGTTAACGAACTTTTGCCAGATGGATATAATATAAAATACAACTGTAATATCAAACCGTAAAAATGGTTCAAGTATTCAAAATAAGTTAATTCGATGCACACAATTTTCAAAACAGTCAGAAAACGGAAAACACAGTAGCTGCTTTAAAAATGATTTCTAGCATATTTCTCATAATAGACGGGTTTCGACAGCCAATGAAAATGACCCATTTCTCAAATCCTATATTAGGCGAGTTTTGTAGCCAATCAAAACGGAGGAAACTCATATTGGCCTAGTTTTGTTGATACTGGCCGAGTTCAGTTGATATTGAGCGTGTTTTGGCGGCGTAAATTGTCTTCAATTGTCTGGTATTGGTACCGCGTTTCCTTTGTATCTCGTCAAATACGTAATAGTTGATTAATAACAACCAATTCCAATAAGTGACTATTAGGGTGACGACCGGTCGGCTAAAGTCACTATGTGTTCGGCTTGGACATGTTTGCCTATTTTAATGGTGACAATCAGTAAGCGTAGGTTATTATTTTCAGTTCAGAACTATTATGTCGCTATCATTATTATTATTTTTTAATTTAATAATATTTTATTGCATGAGAACACATTTCACAATGAAAATATCAATACAAATTTTAACACAATATTTAGACCGACATTATAAAATCAAGCATGCAAAGGGATTGGGCCACGAGTTATGCCAACATCATTTACGGCCCTCTCCCGTTGCTATCATTAGCCTACTTATGCGACAAGCAGTAGGCGAAGGCTACTATTCCCTGTTCAGGTCTTCAGTGTCGCGTTTAAGTGCATTCTAGGACGGTAACAAGAAAGCAAAGATCGCTTTATGTTCAATTCAGGATTTATATGTCCTTGTTATATTTTTACAGGGACTTGATTTACATTATGAATGCATGCATGAGCTTTAATTTTGATTTACATAAATTTCAAATAAAACAAGTATAATCAAAGTTACTTGTTATTAATTAAACACTGTTTCGACATAATTATATACTGAACTATCACTCAACTAACATACATAACGGTGTTAAGGTGTTGCACATTTTCACGACTTTATGTTTTATGTCACTAATAAATCGCGCATGCTGTTTTGTCTATAAATTGTTTGTTCAACATACCGTCAATCCATATCCCGACTTAGGATTAACGGTGTATAAATGAGTATATTGACATCGTCTTACCGATTATTGCCCTAGTAGAAACAAACCCGAGACATGCTAGTACAAATCAGAACTGAACTGAACATAAATGGATATACGCCATGACTGGCAGGAAAGAATTCTCATAAAACGGACATAGTAAACATCCACTATACATTAAGTGTTGTAGGCGATCTATATCATTCGAGGTTTAAGAACTATGTTTTGAAAAATACAAGAATATGAGGATAATGGGGATATATAGTACATGTGGAAAATAGAAATATTGGAAATATATTGTCATAAAGTTATTAAAAACTATCGAGTATACTGACGAGAAGGAAACAAGTCAATGATTATGAAATAGTGTAGAAATCTAACTGCTATGCGATTTGGGTCAAAAGAAACGCGTCAGTTGGAAACTAGCATTATATGTCTGAAGATCTCAGCAAGTTGACACCAAATTCTGCAAAAACAGTGATATCTTGCCACCGAACGTTTGGAATCGTTCCAAATTATCCAAATAAATATGTATTTCTTGTAGCACCATAACTTATGATAAAATTTTAATCATTATTAATTATTTGATACTAGTATATATTATAGCATGGCAAATACTTATTTTACCAACCTATTAGGCTGAGGTTAATATTCATCTAATTTTTAGGCAGTAAAAAAATATTATCTTCTCCATCCTTTAATAACATAAGTGTGTCCACATATCATCAGAACATTGCAGCTACATAAAATATATTATATTATAATTTAGATATATTGGATTACACAAAATGTAATGAAGCATATGCCAAATTATGTTTTATTAAACACAATACCTTTTGGGCAACATGCTATTTAACCATCTGATAACAAGTACAAGTTTCCCAAAGGTTGCAACCATGTAACCCAAAGGTCGGATTTGTTTAAATATTCTGTAGACGATTTACAATCTTTTTCTAGAAAAGTCACGGTTGCTCTACTGCTCTACACACGACAATTTCACATATACCATGTTGAAAGTTGATGGGGGGTCGACACTCTATTTTCCTTTTACTGTTGCCTGAACTTACAAAATAGTGACATCCATCTACTAATTGTGGTCCGCGTATTCACAAAATAGTACTAGCACCCACTGGCCGATGCCCTAGTAGACGCATGAGACGTACTTGTCCTGAATAGAACATAATGTGACATCCACTATGACTTTATGCCCTAGTGGGTTCATAAAAGGAACAAAACAGAGCGAATTCAGCTGTTCATATAGTGCCATCCGCATACAAATTGTCATCCTAGTACGCACAAAATATGAACATGATATGCGTGAACTGATTGTTTATTGACCTCCGCCTACTTGGCATCACCCTGTTACGCACATGCTAGAGTTAAATGCAATAAGAATTAATATACTTCGATTAAAGAAAACAAAAAGCTGAGACTTTTGCCAACCGGTTTTCATCTTCGTAGACGCAAAATAGCGACCGAATAGACATGATAGTGATCGCCCCTACTGTTTTTTCAATAGAACGCAAATAATAGGGACGGACTATTTCTAGACTATAAGGCAAATTATAGAAACATCATAGACGTGAAATGTTCATTATGACCTGCTTGTGGTTCTTGCACTAATAAGCACCCAAAAGGGCTAAGCGGAACAAGAGTGACCTCCTGCTACTGGTTATCGCTCTTGCCATAGAAGGGATATTTAAGGGACATTATTGGTTTGAACTAAACACACAGTGACATTTCCCAACTTGTTATTTCCCTAGGACGAACAAAACAGGGACATATCGGAGCTGAACTTTTCATAAAGCGATCTCTTTCTATTGGCTGCCACACTTGAAGGCACAAAAGAGCGACATACACGCCCTGAACCAAACTGGACATAGTTACTTTTGCCTACATTTCGTTGCACTAGTAAGCACTAAAAACGATATACGAGCTGCACACATATTTCTGCATAAAACATTTCAACATAACTTCTTTGGTTTAGTATAGCATGGCACGTACTACTTTTACTGACCACATATTTTCTGAGACCTAAACAATGCTTTTAGGCCGAGGTTAAATATTCATGTCATGTCTAGGAAGTTAAAAATCAGATATACCTTTATGTCCAGTTATATAAAAATGCGTTTACACAACATTAGAACCATGGATTTACAACAACAAAACAATAAAACACAAAAAAGAAAGAAATGCGATAACATTAAATGTAAAAACTCGTATGCAAAACTATATTCTTTTTAAACACAAAACTAACTTTCGGAAAGCAGAAGATTTGACCATCTGGTAACATCATTTCATGTCTTTCAAAGGTAGCAACAATGTTACCAAAAGATCAGATTGGTTTATATATATTTTAGACATTATAGAAAATCATATAAACAATCAGCCTCAGCTGAACACAAAATGACCTCCATCTACTGGTTGATACCCTAGATGGCATATATCTTAAACCGCACCATACTATTTCTCGCCCGAGTAGGAACATAATAGCGACATTTTATCCCTGAATAGAAGACCAGAAGACTAGTTGTCAAAAGTTTGGGATCATAAAAGGGACATTTCAGTCTTGAACAAAACATGTACGATTGTTTACCTTAATCAACAGCGGTCTTCATCATGACCTGGCGCCCTATAAAAACATTCCCTGGGCCTGAAGAGAGTATATAATGACCGCATACTTCTGATTGTTGCCATAGTTTACTCATTATAGGGAGTTACTAGACGTGAACTGGGCATAAAACTGCATCAAACTACTGGTTATCGCACTAATAGACACGTAAGTGTGACGTATTTGACCTAAAGTGAATGCGCAGTGACCTCTGCATGTCCTAGTGCCGTAGCGGGCATATATAAGGTCATCATTCAGGCTCAAACATTAGCAGGCCATGCTGCTTTATGCACAAGTATCTTTATCATTGGAACATACAGGGCCTGAGTAAAAATAAATTTGCCTGCACGTACCAGTTGTCGCCCTCATGTGCACATCTAGTGAATCAGCCTACTTGTTGTCACCCTGTTCGGCACGAAAAAGACATACCAGGCCTGATTTGATCACATAATTAATGACCGCCGCCTACTGGTTGTCGCCCAGGTAGGCATACAATAAAGACATATGAGTCCTGAACTGAACAAAGAATGATATCCGCCTACTTGTTACCGCGCTAGAAGACACAGTGTAGGGATATACTAGGCTTGAACTAAACAGATTGTTGAAAGTCAATATAGTTGGATCACACAGTGTCATCCTCGTTATGCCTGACGCCCTAGCATATGCATAAAAGAGACTTACTAGTCCTGTACTGATTGATTAGTGACTGCCGGCATGACCTTGGCCCTAGCTTATACTAAGCCTAATCTGAACATAGGGTGACCGCGCCTACTTGTTGTCGCCCTAGTATACACATATAAGGTAAATACTATACCTGAACTGCATTGTTGGCACATATAAGAGGCATAAATAACCTTGGAATAGGCTGAAAATATAGTAACCTCCGCCAGCTGATAGTCCACTGAGTAGGCACATGCTATGAACGGCTTGGGCCTGAGCTGAACCTTTGAAAACCACCGCCTGCTAGTTGTCGACCTTGTTCTAAAAGCACATAACAGGGACCATACTAGACGTGAGTTTAACACATATTAACCTCTACAAACTAAACGTCGATCTTTTAGGTACATACTAGGGACGTGACCTCATGTGAACTAAGCTATGTGTTCTTTACATTTGACTTCGAAATTATATACCAATTGAATAGATTACATGGAACTTCCAATTATTTTCTTAGCCGCGTACCAAATAAGACGTTTTTAATTATCTATACGGTCGAACCCCGTTGGCATGACATTTTCATTAACAGATGTAGAGCAACATTAAGGATATACTCAAAAAATGCTTGTAAATAATTTCAAAAGTATTTTTTTTAAATACAACCTTTGGGTAACATCGTTGCGACCTTTGGGAGACATTGAAAATTTTCACCAGAAGGTCATTTCTTCTTCTCGCTAATAGTCAATGCGCGTTTAATAATAATAATATAATAATATACGTTTTTATGCAACATGTTTTATTATCCCAGTTGTTATTTGATAAGTATATTTGAGTTGTTGCTTTTTAACCAACGTTCTGATAAAGTGGCTACACACGTTTTTATACGGACGGAAATTGATTTTTGCTTATTTAACTCCTAAACATCACACTTCAATAATTCTTTACTAAGTACTTAAAAATAAGGCATCTTTTATTGTAACAAACAAATATGAATTACATGGTACTTCAAATTAAATTTCGTTGACGCGTACTCAAAAAGATGTTTGCAAATATCTATACAATCGAAACCCGTTGGCTCGATTTATCAGGGACTGGCCAAAATACTTCGAGCCTCGCGAATATCGTGTCAAGCGGTATATTTGTGTATATTTAGACGTTTAAGAATGACTTGTTAACCTGGTTTGTTGTTTGCTACGTTATATACTAAAGCGTTATTATTACCGTGTGCATATCGTACAGTTCACAACATGACACATTTGATAATATGAAATAATTTGACTTTTTCTTCAATTTATTTAAGCAATACAAATATAAACCAATCCATAAGAAAGCAATAAACAAGCAAACTTAATACTTATTAAGTAGGAATTCTTATGAAGAAAAGTGTTGTATGTGAACCCAATCTTAACAATTAATATAATGAAACATAGAATAGCATTTTGACGATTCATGTTTTCTTAACATAAACTTATAAAATTGATTAAGGTAGTTTCAGAGGCATCGATAATGCAGAGAGAATGTGCACAAAATAAAATATGAGTACTGTCGAAACAGATTATCATTTTCTGCTAGTGGTGTGTCCATATTATAGATATCTGAGATCTTCATGTTTACCAAGAAATTATTGGTCTTGGCCAACTTTACAACTTTACATGGATTTTGATATTTAATGAATAGTTATTAAGTAGGTACGCTAAATGAACTAGCAAAATGTATATATCTAGCATGTGACCAACGTTATAATTAAGTTGTATATATGTTCACATTATTGTTTTCTACAAATGAACTAGAACAACAAGGTAAAGTGTTACAATTTAAAAATATAATACATCAATATATAAATCAAAACCAGAATTAAAACCAACATTTAGACACTAAAAAGTCTCATTCTATTAAACATACACAGTTAGCGATATGTCAAACACAAAATCCTCGCGCACGTTCTTTTCAATGCGATATTTTTTATGTCAAATTTGTTCTTATATTCAACAATATTCAAACCATATAATTTCGTCAGGCATGTTATTAACAAACATAAATTATTATTGTGTAAATGGGAAAGTTATGGATAAATAAGATTATTCTAGTTCGCTTTTTAAATGTTTAAATATTAAACAACATAGTTTTCTTATTATTAATAGGTACATTTGTGTGTGTATATAAATGACTTGTTCACCGTCTTTAAATTATATTATGAATAATAGCAATGCCAATTTTATGTTTATGATAATAAAACTGAAACTTGACTTTCACATACTTTTGACGTCTGTATTCGTGCCAATTAAAGTGAAAGCATGTTTGCTCAAACTGTTAAACCATTTGAATCTGATAATGATTATAATACCAATCAAGCGAATTAAAAAAATTAAAAGTATATATACAGTGCTTAGCAAAGCAAACAAATCAAGGTGTGAAAAATGACATCGAGTAAAACAAACAAAACAAAAGGCTAAATTTTTACTAAAGACCGCAATATGACATCAAGCGTTGAGAAATATTTAACCTCAAAATACCAAGCTAACCGATCAAATTTTATATGAACATATTGAAAAAAAACAAAAACTTTAAATCTTGTTCGAGCCAACGAGGATATCGAACATTGCGATACCGAGACACCGAGTTTCGACTGTAATCGAATATTTATTCATTGGCATCAGTGGCCGATCTGCCGACATGAAAACCTATCATATTTATCATTTTGTCACTTCCGATTGCACTTAAATTTGGGTCGCAATTTTTACACCTTATCTAATATATTGCTTATTGCTATGCCTCTATATGATTTTTATATTTACTCGCGTCACCACGCGTTCAGTTATATATTGGTGTTATTATTACCCTCCCTCAATGACTCCGGGTATTCTGCGTTATTTAACATTATGTTTTACAATTTGAGCAAATTTAGCGGAACTCATTGCAAATAAATTCTTAAAAAAACGCCATTAACATATTGTTGCCGGGGCTTTTTCGCTATAGAAGATATATAATTTATAAGTTCTGATTCCGATATTATCCCATCTAGCGACTCATATGCCTTAAAAGGCACATTGAATTCTTTTTCATTATTCGCAGCACCAAAAGGTTTTTAAAATGCTTATGCAACTCATCTATAGATAAGCCTTCTGAGCTGGGTATACTTTTCTTGTACTGAGTTTTCAATTTTTTCCAAACTGTTTTGTTGTTTTATTGCCATGTTAGCAATTCTACACCCTCATTTTATGTTACAATAATTATTATTATTATTACAATCATTTACCGTATTTCTATCTTTATTCATTGTGTTTTAGCACAATTTGCAATATTTCAGTAAATGAATTAAATGAGTCAATATGTTTGTATTATAAATATTGTCACACAACGAGGTTAATCGTTATATATTCTAGCATGGCAAATACTACTTTTACTAACCTATTAGGCTGAGGTTAATATTCATCTAATTTTTAGGCAGTAAAAAATTATTATCTTCTCCATCCTTTAATACCATAAGTGTGTCCACATCTCATCAGAACATTGCAACTACATAAAATATATTATATTATAATTTAGATATATTGGATTACACAAAATGTAATGAACCATATGCCAAATTATGTTTTATTAAACACAATACCTTTTGGGCAACATGCTATTTAACCATCTGATAACAAGTACAAGTTTCCCAAAGGTTGCAACCATGTAACCCAAAGGTCGGATTTGTTTAAATATTCCGTAGACGATTTACAATCTTTTTCTAGAAAGGTCACGGTTGCTCTACTGCTCTACACACGACAATTTCACATATACCATGTTGAAAGTTGATGGGGGTCGACACTCTAGTTTCCTTTTACTGTTGCATGAACTTACAAAATAGTGACCTCCACCTACTAATTGTGGTCCGCGTATTCACAAAATAGTACTAGCACCCACTGGCCGATGCCCTAGTAGACGCATGAGACGTACTTGTCCTGAATAGAACATAATGTGACATCCACTATGACATTATGCCCTAGTGGGTTCATAAAAGGAACAAAACAGATTCAGCTGTTCATATAGTGCCATCCGCATACAAATTGTCATCCTAGTACGCACAAAATATGAACATGATATGCGTGAACTGATTGTTTATTGACCTCCGCCTACTTGGCATCACCCTGTTACGCATATGCTAGCGTTAAATGCAATAAGAATTTATATGAACGAACTGGTCTAAGGCCGGACATACATTGACATCCAGGTACTGGTTGATGGGCAGACACCTGATAGAGACAAATTTGTTTCCAAATGGGTTTATTGTCACGTCCGCCATTCCTCGTCGCACTATTATGCACATAATTGAGTCAAACGGTAACATATATTGCCATCTGTCAACTGGTTGTCATCATAGTAAGCACATAATAAGAACCTACCGTACATGAACTAAATTGTATTGACCTCCGGCTACTGGTTATCGCCCTGATAAACACATGCTAGTGAATGGTTAGTCCTTAAATGAACATAAATTGGCATTGTCATGAACCTACTGGTTGTCGTCCAAGTTAACACATATAACACATATAAGGATATAACAGTCATGAAGTGAACATGTTATGACCTCCACGTACTGTTTTTTTTTCTATTAAACAAATGATATACATTTGCTATTGGTTTTGGCCCGGGTAGGCTCATGATAGCGACATACTAAGTATGAGCCAAAAACAGAGTGATACCAGCCTATTGACATCGCCTTTTATTATCTACCTTGTCGGAACATAATAGGGACTTACTGGGCCATATCGGAACACATGGTGACCTCCGCCAACTGGTTGTAATCCTACCAGCTGCATGGTAGGGACAAACTAGACATACTGTAATCATATAGTGAACTGCACCTACTGCTTGTCGCCATAGTAGGCGAAAGAAAACGACATACTAGTCCTGACTAAAATAAGTGACCTCAGCCTACTTGTTGTTGCACTAAATGGCACAAAATAGGAAAATACTTCGATTAAAGAAAACAAAAAGCTGAGACTTTCGCCAACCGGTTTTCATCTTCGTAGACGCAAAATAGCGACCGAATAGACATGATAGTGATCGCCCTTACTGTTTTTTCAATAGAACGCAAATAATAGGGACGGACTATTTCTAGACTATAAGGCAAATTATAGCAACATCATAGACGTGAAATGTTCATTATGACCTGCTTGTGGTTCTTGCACTAATAAGCACCCAAAAGGGCTAAGCGGAACAAGAGTGACCTCCTGCTACTGGTTATCGCTCTTGCCATAGAAGGGATATTTAAGGACATTATTGGTTTGAACTAAACACACAGTGACATTTGCCAACTTGCTATTTCCCTAAGACGAACAAAACAGGGACATATCGGAGCTGAACTCAACATAAAGCGATCTCTTTCTATTGGCTGCCACACTTGAAGGTACAAAAGAGCGACATACACGCCCTGAACCAAACTGGACATAGTTACTTTTGCCTACATTTCGTTGCACTAGTAAGCACTAAAAACGATATACGAGCTGCACACATATTTCTGCATAAAACATTTCAACATAACTTCTTTGGTTTAGTATAGCATGGCACGTACTACTGTTACTGACCACAGATTTTCTGAGACCTAATCAATGCTTTTAGGCCGAGGTTAAATATTCATGTCATGTCTAGGAAGTTAAAAATCAGATATACCTTTATGTCCAGTTATAAAAAAAATGCGTTTACACAGCATTAGAAACATGGATTTACAACAACAAAACAATAAAACACAAAAAAAAGAAAGAAATGCGATAACATTAAATGTAAAATCTCGTATGCAAAACTATATTCTTTTTAAACACACAACTTACTTTCGGAAAGCAGAAGATTTGACCATCTGGTAACATCATTTCATGTCTTTCAAAGGTTGCAACAATGTTACCAAAAGATCAGATTGGTTTATATATATTTTAGACATTATAGAAAATCATATAAACAATCAGTCTCAGCTGAACACAAAATGACCTCCATCTACTGGTTGATACCCTAGATGTCATATATCTTAAACCGCACCATACTATTTCTCGCCCGAGTAGGAACATAATAGCGACATTTTATCCCTGAATAGAAGACCAGAAGACATCAGCCAACTAGTTGTCGAAAGTTTGGGATCATAAAAGTGACATTTTAGTCTTGAACAAAACATGAACGAGTCTTTACCTTAATCAACAGCGGTCTTCATCATGACCTGGTGCCCTATAAAAACATTACCTGGGCCTGAAGAGAGTATATAATGACCTCATACTTCTGATTGTTGCCATAGTTTACTCATTATAGGGAGTTACTAGACGTGAACTGGGCATAAAATTGCATCAAACTACTGGTTATTGCACTAATAGACACATAAGTGTGACGTATTTGACCTAAAGTGAATGCGCAGTGACTCTGCATGTCCTAGTGCCCTAGCGGGCATATATAAGGTCATCATTCAGGCTCAAACATTAGCAGGCCATGCTGCTTAATGCACAAGTACCTTTATCATTGGAACATACAGGGCCTGAGTAAACATAAATTTGCCTGCACGTACCAGTTGTCGCCCTTATGTGCACATCTAGTGAATCAGCCTACTTGTTGTCACCCTGTTCGGCACGAAAAAGACATACCAGGCCTGATTTGATCACATAGTTAATGACCGCCGCCTACTGGTTGTCGCCTAGGTAGGCATACAATAAAGACATATGAGTCCTGAACTGAACAAAGAATGATATCCGCCTACTTGTTACCGCGTTAGAAGACACAGTGTAGGGATATACTAGGCTTGAACTAAACAGATTGTTGAAAATCAATATAGTTGGATCACACAGTGTCATCCTCGTTATGCCTGACGCCCTAGCATATGCATAAAAGAGACTTACTAGTTCTGTACTGATTGTATAGTGACTGCCGGCATGACCTCGGACCCTAGCTTATACTAAGCCTAATCTGAACATATGGTGACAGCCGCCTACTGTTTGTCGCCCTAGTATACGCATATAAGGTAAATACTATACCTGAACTGCATTGTTGGCACATATAAGGGACAAATTAACCTTGGAATAGGCTGAAAATATAGTAACCTCCGCCAGCTGATAGTCCACCGAGTAGGCACATGTTATGAACGGCTTGGGCCTGAGCTGATCCTTTGAAAACTACCCCTGCTAGTTGTCGACCTTGTTCTAAAAGCGCACAACAGGGACCATACTAGACGTGAGTTTAACACATATTAACCTCTACAATCTAAACGTCGATCTTTTAGGTACATACTAGGGACATGACCTCATGTGAACTAAGCTATGTGTTTTTTACATTTGGCTTCGAAATTATATACCAATTGAATGGATTACATGGAACTTCCAATTATTTTCTTAGCCGCGTACCAAATAAGACGTTTTTAATTATCTATACGGTCGAACCACGTTGGCATGACAATTTCATTAACAGATGTAGAGCAACATTAAGGATATACTCAAAAAAATGCTTGTAAATAATTTCAAAAGTATTTTTTTCAAATACAACCTTTGGGTAACATCGTTGCGACCTTTGGGAGACATTGAAAATTTTCACCAGAAGGTCATTTCTTCTTCTCGCTAATAGTCAATGCGCGTTTAATAATAATACTATATTATTGCTAACGTTTTTCATGCAACATGTTTTATTATCCCAGTTGTTATTTGATAAGTATATTTGAGTTGTTGTTTTTTAACCAACGTTCTGATTAAGTGGCTACACGCGTTTTTATTCGGACGGAAATTGATTTTTGCTTTTTTAATTTTCTAGACATCACACCTTATTAATACTTTACTTAAGACTGTAAAATAAGGCATCGTTTACAAACAAATATGAATTACATGGTACTTCAAGTTAAATATCGTTGACGCGTACCAAATAAGACGTTTTCAATTATCTATACAATCGAAACCCGTTGGCTCAATATAGCAGGGACTGGCCATAATACTTCGAGCCTCGCGAATATTGAGCCAAGCGGTTTTGCGTATTGTATGTGTATATTTATACGTTAAAGAAAGACTTGTTAACCTCGTTTGTTGTTTGCTACGTTATCTCCTCAAGAGTAATTATTACCGTGTGCATATCGTACAGTTCACAATATGACAAATATGATAATATGAAATAATTTGATTCTTTTTGAAATTAATTTACTCAATAAAATTATATAAACCCATCCATAGAAAACATAAACAACTAATCTTGATACTAAATTAGAAGGAATACGTGCGAACAGCTTGGTTTGAACCGAGTCCTCTCAAGATTGCCCACCATTTGACAGTTGTATTAATTCTTATATTTGGAGAAACCTTCAGCGCAATAATTTTATCTGAAGACGCCTGATCAAAACACAATCAGATTTATACATGCACTGACATTACCATTAAAACGCACATTACATGAGTTTGGACAACATACATGTAACATAATGCAAATGTTACGAAAGTTGAATTGGAGATGTTAATCCAACGTGTTTATGATCAATGCGTACTTGTTGGTTTCAAGATGTTAATAATAGTATAAAGCTAGAAACGTATGTGCTTATGAAAATAAGTGTTGTAAACCCAATCTTAACTATATTCATATAATCAAACATAGAATAGCATTTTCACGATTCAGGTGTTCTTAACATCAACTTGATTAAGGTAGTAAGGTAGCAGAAAGACTGTGTACAACGTGAAATATATATGTACTGTCGAAACAGAATATCATGTTCTACTAGTGTGTCCATATAACAGATATCTGAGATCTTCATGTTTACCAAGATATTATTGTTCTTGGCCAAAATTACAATTTTACATGAATTTAAATATTTAATGAATTGTTATCAAGTATGTACGCTAAATTAACTTGCAAACTGTGTATATCTTGCATGTGACCAACGTAATGCTAGTAATTAAGATGTAAATATGTACACGTTATTGTTATCTACAAATGAACTAGAACAACAACTTTTACACTTTAAAAAAGATAATCCATCAATATATAAATAACAACCAGAATTCAAACCAGCATTTAGACACTAAAAAGTCTCATTCTATTAAACTAATACAGTGGGCGATTTGTTAATCATCGTTCACGTTTTTATCAATGAGATATTTATGTCAAATTTGTTCTTATACATGTATTCAACACTATTCAAACCCTTTTCGCTTTTCGGGGCTCTTTTCGCTATAGAAGATATATAATTCTTATGTTCTGATTCCGATATTATCCCGAAATTAAGAGTTTGTTGTTTTTTTGTTGTTTTTTTTAAAAATGCTTATCCAGAACGCATAGTAACATACTTTCGCGAGCGTTCTTAGAATCGTAAAAATATTTTATGCGCGAATTTTATTTGCTTAAATCAAAATTCTAACATTTTTGTATGAACACTATACCCATTCAATTCTAACATATCCAGTTCGCATTTACACCTAATCTCCAATTTTCCAAAAGTTTTTCTTAACGGTGGTCTGTGGTGGACATTTAAATAAAATAACATTGTTTTTAATGATACTGCTGATGATCTTACAAGTATCATGATTATAAACTTAGTTTTCAAAAATGAGTAATTATAGAAATATCGAAGACTAAACCAATATATTTTTTGGTTAAACGAGAAATTTAAATCACATTAAAATGAAGTTGTTTTAAGACAACACTAACAATAAATTTAAAAGAAGATGGATTAAGTAAAAAATAGTTGTAAATCTTATTACGTATTTTAATACTGAGATAAGGTTGTTGTGCACATATCTTGAATATCTGAAATACGATCAGTCTAAAATGAATTACATTTCAATCGACACATTAAATAAACGAGAACAGCAGTACGAGTAAGTCAAGTATTGTGCTAATGAAAAGTCTGTGAACCTTGGAACTGTTCATTCATAATCGATGGATATCAGAAAACTGCATTGTCAATTATCAAAACGTATTGATCCTGCAAACACTGATATCTTAAAAGAATTACAGTGACCTTTCAGAAATTCAACTTCTAGTGTTGTTTCCAAACACTAAACCTGGTATTTGTTTGGCTCGAACCATTCATCATCATTACTCGAAAAAATACTTTAAAATGATCAGATGAAATGCTTCCATGTATCACTATCTCCGACAAACATTTTATATTATATATGCTACAAATGTGTAGATCATTATAATATTATTTTAAAATAAATACTGTTTAAACCAAATGCACGTATCACATATTTAATGATGAATTCTTACAACCTTATATAATGCCTAGTGTGACAGCTAACAGTAATTCCAGTTTTCGCAGTTTGTCTCTATTTTTCTTCAATTAATGATTTCTTTGATGTGAATGTTTTTCTGAAAACAAATATCAGGTAAATTTAATATGCAAATCAATATAATTTAAATTATATACAAATATTAAAACAATAGAGTTTGAAAACAGTCATGGCGAAAGAAGAACAAGATTATGACGAATATATTATAACAAATGTACCTTTAAAGTACATGCAAAATAAAGATTTAATGAATACAGACCGTATAAGATTCAATTTACATCAATAGTACTTTGGTGCCGATGTAAAGTTTTGAAAAAATAAATAAAACGAGACAGTCAAACGTTTTGAAATTTTGTGTGATTTTCTGTCTTAGAGCTAGATGTTTTGGCTGTTGGAACAGTTATGAACATAACAGATTTTTGTGACTTAAGCATAACAGGTCATCGTCACATTACACAAATATAAAACAAAAATATAAAAAAACACGCACGCATGCACGTACGCACGCACACAAGAACAAGCACGCACGCACGCTCGCACACACACACTCACGCACGAACGCACACACGCAAAACGCGCGCACACACCCCGCCACACAACACAAGCAATCAAAACTTATATATTTACATTAGACATCGTATTGAATGATTTTTGTATCAACAACTGATTTTTTAGAAATTTCTCAAAAATGGAAAGAAAATGAAAAACATCAACCACGTTACACACAAATCAGTGTGCAGGATGGTTGCTATGAAAGTTAGAATATTTGATATATATTATTTAACACATGAACCTTGAATATAACAGAAATAAATAAAATGAAATAAGAAAACAGAAGCAATATTTCCGTATATAAAGGCACCTGATACATATAGATTGGAGATACACCGTTTGTGATAAAACAGCAACAGATAAACACTTACTTATGGAAAATAAGACTGATTGTATGTTGTTCGTTTTAATCATATGCATTGCAGTGCGTTTTTCAATTAATAATTTGATTTATACTTCTAAACGTTTCCGGTCAGAAAACAATAAGAGTCATTTTTTTATTAACGAAAACATCAAAACACTCTTGAAAAACTGCAAACCTTCCATTATTTGATTTTAACGAACCTAGCCATTACTTTGTGTCATTATAACGTCTTTAAATATAAACAATGCGAGGG
Organism: Mya arenaria; assembly: GCF_026914265.1. Classification (NCBI taxonomy): domain Eukaryota; kingdom Metazoa; phylum Mollusca; class Bivalvia; order Myida; family Myidae; genus Mya; species Mya arenaria. Next base: position 30,153,582 of record NC_069125.1, read on the forward strand.
ATTTGAGTAATAAACGCCTAAACCAAGCTGACTTAAAATACCCATCACAAGACGGTAGGCGGAGTCGAACTAACAAGACCGACCAATCAACGATCCGAATCCGCTACAGAGATAAGCACCCTGTATCGAAAAATGTACTGGACGCGTGGCCTCTGTAAACACCCACGGGGATTAATGGTCTTATCTGATAAACAAATACACAACCACATACTACAAATGCATTTGCGTATACGTTTGGAGAGGAATTATAAGAAAGTTATTAGTATGATTATATTTTTTTTCAATTGCTAAAGTGAATTTGATGTTATATTTTAGATACTTAGGGCATATGGTATCTTTATAAATATAGACATAATTTAAAATAAAATCCTTAAACGATATTAATGTCATTTCTGCACACGTTTTTGTTTTTGATTCTGAAAATTGATATGGTTTCCGTTAATGTAGGTCTTATACATTTGATTTAATCATAAAACATTACAATGAGGCATTCATTTAATGAACGCTACAGAACAAGTATGTGTTATTTAATATCATTGTAATGTCTCAAGACCTATTTCAAACCTTGTTTTAGTGACAAATGATCCCCGGCCCGAAACTCGTGTGAATAACTTCTGGGTATTGATCTTTCTTTCAATTGTCCTGTGTTCCTTTTTTTACATAACATTTATTGAATGCAATCGCTACAGTGATCTATGTTTGTTACACCTGAACGAAATAATTTCACGTCAACCATGATATAGACAGTAAATTATCCATTCTAATGTCCTCATACTCTAGGAAACTATCCAAATATATTGTAAATGACTACCTGAAAAGACGAACTATTATGTACGCTTAATGTGATATTTGATCATTTAACTATCGCTCCTGGAACTCACATTGTATCTCCAATACCAACTTTGTTATGTTACTAATCAATTTATGTTATATACCCTATGTTACTTACATTACACTTTACATATGGTGACCTATAGACTCAACGGGTCGGGTGCAAATGTTTGTATATATGTTATTACTACTTTGTTTGAATTGCACATGTCACAATAATAAACAATTTACTTACTTGCTTATTCAGCATTAAATAGTGTAAAAATAAGCACCAGTAGCAATATATGGTGAACTAGAACGGCACCCTCTGTATGTTACTAGACCTGTACGAATTGTAAAATATGTTCTTAAACTGTATCAATTTAAAACAGACAATTGCATTTTATACAATACATTGCAAAGCCTTCGATACGATGCGGAAAATAACACAAATTCAAACAATTGGTGTTCTAATGTACGCACTGTATTACAAAATGCAGGATTCAATGAAGTATGGTTATATCCGGAGTCGATTAATATTGATTATTTTATTCCTTTTTTAGAAGAAGTTTAATCGACTCATTTATTGGACATTGGAAAAATGATATAAACTCATTAAGTTCAATAGTGTTAAATGCTGAAAGAGGCAGATATGTTAATATTGAAAGAAATCAACGTAAATGTGTTTTATGTGTTCATAATGATATCGAAGATGAATATCACTTTGTTTTAAATTGTCCGAAATATAATGACAATAGGAAAAAATACATAACTAAAATTTACTATGCAAGACCAAGCATGTTTAAATTCATTCAATTACTAAACTCGGAAAATGCTGCATGTCTATACGAAAACTAGCTTTGTATTGCAAACATACTTTTAAGCTACGATATACTGCTTTGAATGATAATGCTTAACTTTTAACATGTTGAAATCATTGATAGTTTATATATGTATATATGTCTAATACACTCTCGCATTTATCAACTATTGCCATGCCATGTGTTATGCTATTGTAACAACGATAAACTGTAAATGTTAAAGTTAACAATAAATGTTCTGTTCTGTTCAATGATACAAAACGTTCAAAGACAAAATGCAAAAAACATATGAAACAAATCATCGTGATATCATTTCAACCATCATGCACGCTGAATTGTGTGTAACTTGGTTGATATATTCTTTTACTCTTTTATTCTTTCGATTTCTGAGTAATTTCTAAAAATTCTGTCAATGATAAAAAAATCATTTAAAACGTGTTATACATGAAACTATATATAGTTTGATTGTTTATGTGTGTTTTCTATATTTCTGTTTTGTATTCATATAAAATGACGATGAGCTTTTTATGTTTAAGTCAAAAATAAACTTTCTGTTCTGATTTTTTCTATCAATAGAGAAATATACTATACATCATAGTATCAAATTCCTAACTTAATAATGTTCTCGATCGTTACAAAGATACATACTATAAATATTTACTAACTTGGCATAGTTTTTTTCCGCTGTCTGAGGAAAAGGGTTATACATTTTGTTTTGTTGGCCAAAAGCAAAAATATGGTTTACAGAAATGATTTCGTAGATTATGATGTTTTTGACATACAAAATGATATTCATCTCGATTGCATTCATATTACAAAAGCTACATATTCTATTTTTTCTTGGAAAGAGATGATGCCTTCCTGTTTCGATTGAAAGGTCATGTGAGGAAATGTTGTAACGACCGTTCTATATTTATTCATGTGCATACTGTCTAGATATTTTCATGCATTTTTACACCAGCGATATGTTTCTAGTATGTTCGATTCATTAATATCTGCATTCCATATATGTCAATTATTCTTTGTCTTATTATTTCGATCACAATCATAATTGAATGTAAAATATCAATAAATCATAGACTTGCCTTTTTGAAATTGATTTTAAATATCTTTATTAAGACTGCTCCACATCAGTCTTTTAAGAAATATTTGAGAATTAAAGATCGAAAAATACAAAAGAGAGTTATTTTTCTATGGTTCTTTGGCTCGTCTTCATTGCCCCCTTTAAATGCAGGTACTAATAATCCCCCTAAAAGGATCTGGGATATTCTCCTGTGGTAAAGATGCGATTTAATAGTTTCAATAGAAACGGTGATATATCTGTGAATATGGTTTTATAGATTTCAGCATTACAGCTTCATTAATCTGCCAATATTACCATTTTATCAAGATTCTCATCGCAAATGTTTATCTTAAATTTGAGTTGTAAGTATAATCAGAAGTACTTTATAGTGTTTTGTAATGATCATATAACTCCGACGCATTTTGATTCTCAGAATTTGGTTGACATTTTTATATTCGTTTTTATTTTATTTCTAAATATCGTTAGGGTTTGATTTGCTCAGGCTCTAACGGCTTTGTGGGAAGCGATTTTCTAGAAGTTGTTTCTTTCTTTTTTGGCAGACCGACACAAAGACGAATATTGAATTATCTGTATGAACGAAATCGTTGAACCATCAATGTTTAATTAGAATCTAATTGTTCTACAAATCAAGACAATTGGTTATATTTGAATGACGAATTACTTTTAAGTTCCTCAATTCTGGATGGATTCCATTTAATTTTATTATTATTATTGATATTATTACACTTACTATTATTTTTGGCATTATTATTTCCTACCTGCTTATTACAAGCGAAAACGATTCATAATTGATTCGAAAATTCGTTTGGATCTTGTATTTGAAAGTCTGAAACAGAAAATATATTTTGAAGCTGAAGTATTTAATAATCCAATACGACTGATTGATTCTTTTTAAAAAAAATGTATATTCGCCCATACCTGATCGGTGTGCAGTCGACTTTTTTACAAAAATATCAAATTTGGATTAACATAACTCGATGAAGCGTTTACCTTGTGTAACTAGCACATAATCTTTTGAATCACGTGGTGGAATGTAAGCACAATCCGACAGCTGATTACCCGTCGAATGTTAGGTAATCTATGATTTAGAGCTAAGGCCATAAAGATCCGCTGTAACCAAACATTTGTTAAGTTGGTAATCCTTTTCAAAACCGAAAACAATCAAATTGATCATATCATAATAGTTCACAGTCACTTTATGGGTTTTTCTCAGCAATTTCAAAATATTTGCTAAATGATTTGTGATGATAATATTCATTTCACGCGTTTCGTTAGTATAGCGTGAAATATTTGTCTTGGCGAAATGATAGTATTTGAATACAGTAGTGGTCAGTCTTGCACGAGGAGTTCGTGCTATATTGGTATATAAGCGTGAAGAGTCATTCTACCAGTCGACTTCACTCAGTTCACTTCAATACTTTTAGTGAGTTTGTTTCACTGTTTTATATCCATATTTGAAACAAGACAAATGAATGAGGTTCGACATTCATACGTTGTGGATCGACACTTGGCAAAGGAACACAGGTTTCCAGAGTTAACCGTCTCTGGTTTTGCCTGGCCGGTCGGTTGCACTGCATAGGACTTTGCCAGTGAATTTCATTGTGTACACAGAAAATGGGCCCTACTGTTACACCAGTGCGATTAACGCATGAACCACAGGATGGGTTAATAATGATAAACATTTTTAAACTAGTCCTTAAGCACTTTAAAAATGACAAAGTTTGCGCACTGAAATGATTCTCAAATTGACAAAATGTGGTATACAATACAATGTTTACGTTTTCTAAAATAAAGACGGGAACCAAGATTAGCAGAGCGTATTCATAAGACGTCAAAATTACGCGGTGTACTTAAGTTATAATATAATATAACGTACTTTTCTTTATATTTCATCATAATAGTGGCCATCAATATTAAGTGTTAGAGGCTTTTATACATCTTAGCATATGCACAAACCCTAAAATCTCTGACTGGTAAATACCAGCTAACGTTTTACGGGCGTCATCATCACCTCTATCTAGTAGTTTAAGCTCCCAACATAATTCCCCACACTGGTATAGAAACATCTGCGGTACAAGACCATTTATTTATTTTTAGTCAAAAAGTAAATCTACCCAAAGCGCCTTCATTGGTTGGGATCAGGTTTGAGCACTAGATTTCCGCTACGTGCCTTTGTCCGGTCTTCGGGTGCCACATCGCGTCTTTATAATAGCATGAAACCCATCTAGTGTCAACAAACTGGCTTATAATAGAAAAATACGTAGTTCTCTAAGCTGGCCCTTGTTTGCTGATATAAGATGGTAGTTCAAGTTGTCCCCTTCGTACCAGTATCCGGTCTTAAAAAGTCAAACCACATCGTTCTAGTATTATGAACCATATTATTCTTAACATATACTATTATATTATATTAATAACGAATGTTAAGTAATTCACAATTCATCAGCCTTCATAAAATATTTCCTAATTTGCTGTTACGGTAAGATTATTTATTAATACCTTGGATATATGTTATATTTCGACGTAACCCGCATAGTTATTTGTTTTAAGCTGCGTTATTTATTGTTTTCATTTTTATCCGTTATCCTTCGTTGGTTAAAATAGGGCCTATATAAGGTTCATGTCGCACACACATGGAGTGAACCTCAGTTACAGTGATTTATAAGTTGACTGCATTTTTAAAAGTTTCTGTAGATGCTCACTGTCATGCGATACACATTAGTCATTACTGATATCGAAGAATGAATTTAAATTTAGCAACTAAGCACTCAAGTTGATTGAAAGAAGATATTGATTATAACTGTTTTTTTAAGTATAGTCGACTCAGGTTATTGCAGATGTACGTGTATTACGTATTAAGTATGAGTAACTACGTTTTTTGTCTTCGAATGAACATTTACATGTTAAAATATTATTTTGGGATAAAATATTTGATCTTGAGGATTTGGGAAAACTAGTTAGATATGCCGCTTGTAAACCATACACCATCAGATTAAAATGTTTGTTTTTGGTGAGGAGGTTTAACCCTGAACTGATTTTGGTTTATCAGTACATGATAACACATTTCGATGTATTTTATGATTTTTGCCGTCCATTTGAACAAAAGATTATATTTGCTTAACAGATTTCCGCTTTTATGTCGGAATAATTGATTACAAGACGTTTCTTCGGGTCATGTTTTATTTCAAGTGTTTCGTCTGAAATTTTTATCTAGTAGTAACCCAGAGCATTTTTATCTAGACATGAAGAAAACGTCTTGTTGTTATAAAAACATGTACCTTACTTTAATATATGAACTCATAGTAGATTCGTCATTTTGATGTTATTCTAAAATGTAATCAATGCATCAATATAAATGTTAATCAATACAAATAAAACATTAAAACAATTCTATATCATTATCTGAAATTTACTCTGAAATTTAAATCAACTAATGATAAATGACTTCTCTTAAATTCTAAATGTTGGTCAGTTATAAAAAGGCAGGAAACTTGAAGCAGGAAACGACATGTTATATGTAAACCTATTTGTACCAGCATCTAAGGATTGAGGAGATATGGCGAAGTTACTGTTTACACTGCATATATCAATAGCAGATATTTGTTTATCTACTTTGCAGAACATGCGTATCCCCTTGAGAACGAAACATTCTTAATAAGCTTAAACCAACCTTATCTATTAGAACTGAGTGATGGTTTTATGCGTTAGATTTTAATTGTTAAACCTTTGATGGATGAGAATAAATGCAATCCAAATTTCTAATTACATGACCAAAACAAATCCGATAATCCATTCAAATTATCGCAGGAAAAATATCATACGCCAAGAAATTGATTTTGTTGATCACTGAATATATATGTAATGTTATCACATAATTGCTTTATAAATCAATATACTTTTGTGTCTTGGCCATAATTAGATAGTTTGTAAATGGTCAAAGGCAAACATGCCGATTCACCAATAAACTCTTGAAACTCTTAATCACGAAACTCTTAAACATCAATTAAAATTACAGAATTTTTGCTATAATCCCTTTAAACATTGATTTTGTTTTTGAACGACATTCATCAAATTGATATTTTATATTCAGGAAAATTTATAAACTCTTTAGTTGACCAATGGTCCAGTCTGGGACACCTCATGTTTTATATATATAAATATATATATACATCATATTCATTCCCTTTGAAATACAAAATCTGATTGTCTTGTATATGGATTGTGTCTTACCTTATCATAATAATTAACGTAAATGCACAAAAAATTAATGTACGTAGAAACTATTCTTGCACAGCATATCCGAGTGGTGCGTATCGGAAATAAAAGCTATCACGTGTGAAGAAAATAACTAGACTTTAACTAACAGGTCCAAACAAGTATATTGCTTAGTAGCACAGATTTAACGTTTTTACAACCTTTTTTATTTTTTGTACAGAAATGAGCAGAATATTTTGTAGTACTAAATATCTGCAAACCAGCGATAAAAGACTGCTGATAAAAGACCGCAGATTTTCATAGTTCCGTTCTTAAGTTTATATTTAAAGCTAAAAGTGTTACTAACTGTTTACAACAAATGCATAAAACATCATATTTCGAACTAAAATAAAAAAAAAATATCTGGGACCAATTTCTGTCTGAATTCTTATATGCCTTGTTTACATGCATTTTCACATAATTTGGCTCGTTCTAAAACAGTTGTCACAACGTTCAATCTGTGCAATAACAGCTTTAAAACGCGAATAAGAATTGTTTGAAAAAATAAAACGGATTTAATATATAAACCATTGGTAGTATCAAACAGCTGCATTTGAATATAAATCCTTACTAAATCGTCACACTAGCTATTTTTGAGAAATCATTACTATATCTTATACTGCAGCATAGGACATCGTCTCTAAACGAAGAAGATATCGCTCATTTTAGGCATACAAAACAATAGAAGAAACACATGCTTGTAGAATAAACGTTTAGAACTTTTACGAATTGATAAACATAAATCTAAAAACATGTAAGAATTGCTTTACAACATCAGATGCAAATAAAAAAATGGATTTTTGTGTAAATTCTGTTAGATACATATTAACAGATAACCTTTAATTGTATTTACGATATTATAGTTGTATTAATTGACCGATATACTGTCTTAAATTCATTGTATGTGTTCCTTAATTTACTGTAAATAGTTTATAAACATTTTATGTGATAACATGATGGTATCGATGGATCGATACAAAATGGTGTAATCTGTGAGTGTGCATGTGCGCGTGTGCGAGCGTGTGATACACGCGGGCATTCATATTTCTTATAAATGATTGATTTGTTTAATTGAAAATGTTTTATTGGACTAATTGACTTGCGTTTTGTTTGTTTGTTATGTGATGCTAGAAGTAGCCGGGAAAGCTGCGTTATTGACCGATAGTATTGATAATTCTGATTTTGCGGTCACAATGGACTGCATATGCAACAAAATCAAGTATCAGTGTGACGTTATATCTATTTTTTAGAACTGCACAAGTTGAGCTCACTATGGCAGAACCAATTTTATATATACTACTCGTATCAGATGATGCTTAAAATTAAATATAAGTTAATTAAAATGTTCCTCATACAAAACGTATTGTCATTCAGGAACGGATGTTGTATATTGAGCAGAAATAATAGCCTAAAATCATAGTAAAACTTCAAAAAATCAATCTTTAAAAATGTATATTGATTGAGATAATGAAAAACGAATAATAAAACACCAAGTGTGCAACTGTTTGCAGTCTTTTTTGCAATGGAAAACTAAAGTATATTTTGTCAAACTATCTTTGATTGGTACAATATTTAGGATATATTCAAGGAGCTTGAAATATCAAAACTTATAGTCCTCGACGTTTTGCTGAACCAGTGTTGAATGGTCCATTGTGAAGAAAGTAAAGTTTACTGATAAGTAAATTAACAGTTTTCGCAATCAATGTAAAATAAGTAAGACCCATATATTAAACAGTGAAGGCGTGTCACGTTGGAACTGAAATATACGGATTTCAAAACAATGTTTTAGGAAACGCAACATTTTGTGTTGTTTACCATTATTTTGATTCCTTTGATGATAAAATTTCAGCCAACTTATATACAAATCAAGAACACTACTAGGCGGTCGGTCTCATTAGTTCTGCATTAGCTAGACTTAGCTAACTTAATTTGTAGCCTAATTGTTTGTTTTGATATTTTGTGTATATGTATTGTAAAACACATTTGAACGTATATTGCCATATGACAAGAGTGCTATATAAATCAGGTATAATAATAATAATAATAATAATAATAATAATAATAATAATAATAATAATAATAGTTGACTATCAATCAACTAGTGTTTGATGAAATCCGATCAGGCGTTAACGTTCAATGCTGCTCATCTCTTTAACACAAAAGTATGTTTGGTATCATAGTCGATAAAAGATATATTAAGTAATTTAGTTTCATCCTAGATTTCTTACAGGTAACCAATGGTTTCTACAACACTTTGAAATGATGTACTGACTACTGAATGTAATATAATTATGTGCTTACTATCATGATACGAAATTATGTTAAATAAAACCAGTATCTCTATACTATGTTGATCTTAATGTGCGATTGCCTGTAATTATACATTTGGCTTCATTTAGTAAGAAACCATAGGCATAAGTATTCGTATATATTTTTAAGATTAATGCCGTTTGACTTCACGAAACTGTATTCATTTTATTGCATGTAATATTTTGTTTATTCCACGTTATACACGATTGGTGTAAAAATAATATTCGTCAACATTTGTTCAAATTGCTCGTTGTTTATATAAATAACAAAATTTAAGACGTCAATTTCATCCGCCATGCGGCCGTTAAAATAGCCATTTAATGCAACTATGCCAGCAGTGCTATATATTTCGATTCCCTGTTCAATAAGATCGAATAAATATATTTAAAATGGTTTTAAAATAGTGGAATTACTTGGTGGTAAATATAGACTGCATATATATAAATCTTCGAATGCTGAAAGGACACCTAAGCATATTTTAGTCTACAAAACAACATTTTTATGTATTTCAATAATTGTAATATTTTCTCTAAAACTATCCTTAAAATAATTGGAGATACCTCCCATTATAACGATATTTTCTTGTATTTTTATATTTAGTACCAAAGAAAGGCTCATAATGAAAATTTCCTATGTCTAAAGTTATAGTATGTTTTTCTGATTGGCATGTCTCTATTAAAATTATATCATATTCACATATAATGTTAACAAATTTAGTATCGCCAAGTTTTCTACGAAGTCCATTTATATTTCACGATCGACTGCAAATTACAAGTACTACTAAATTGGGAGCTATGTTTTGTTATATTAACAATTACGGATAATCATTAAGTCGTAATTATATAAAAAAAAATAACTTTTGAAATTATCACTGGACCTTTGAAACTGTGCAGATAATAAATGTTTTGCAAATCAATAATTAACTTACAACGTAAAGAAATCTTGAATAAGCATACACATAACGCACAATGACTATTGGTAGAAAGAAGATATGACCTTCTGGTGAAAATTTTCAATGTCTCCCAAAGGTCGCAAAGATGTTCCCCAAAGGTCGGATTTGACCAAATACTTTGGACACTATTTACAAGCATTTTTAGTATTTTCTTACTGTGGCTCTACATCTGTTATTGAAAGTGTCATGTGGGTGATATTTCGTTTCTCATACATGCAAAATATTCACGTAATAAAAATATAAACCCATCCAGATGAAAACAATAAACAAGCAATCTTGATACTAATTTAGTACGAATATCTTAGGTTGTACCGAGTACTTTCGAGATTGCTCACCATTTGACATTTGTATTAATTCTTTTATTTGGAGAAACATTCAGCGCAATATTTTTATGTGATCATCAATACGCCTTATCAAAATACCTTCAGATTTATAATGTCCATACAAGTAAAACGCTTATTAGATGAGTTTGACATACATATATGTAGCATAATGCAAATGTTACGAAAGTTGAATTGGAGATGTTAATCCAACGTGCTCATGATCAATGCGTATTATGTTGGTTTGAAGATGCTAATAATAGCAGAAAGTTAAAATCGTATGCAGTTATGAGGAAAAGTTATATATATGAACCCAATCTTAACTATATTAATATTATGAAGTATAGAATAGCATTACCACGATTCAGGTGTTTTAAACATAAACTTATGATTAAAAAAGGTATATACAGAGGCATCGATTGAGCAGAAAGACTGTGCACAAAGTGTAATATGCGTACTTTATGAAATATGTGCTGAAATATTTGTATTTAAATGTGCTATGTAAACTTTTTATATGCAATAAGGCCAGAGTTTTTTTTTTTCGTTTTACGGGAAAGTTTTCAAAGTTAAGCGCCATGAGGAGGGAATAAAATTAAGAAAAAGATGTCGAAAAATGAGCGTCGAGAAAAAATAAATAAAAAAAGATGGATTTTTCGTATTTTTTTATTTTTTTCGGAAACATTTAAAGAATGTATGATTTGAAGTTGTGCACTCTTGTTTCGTACTCCATACTGCCTGTTGTATAATAGATCTGTATAATAATGTCAAAACAAGAAGTTGTTTTCACAAGTAGCCTCAATCATGCACCATTGAATTGTAACCAGCCCCTCCCCCAACCCAGGTCTTGAGAATAGCGGAGACTTTGACTTTCAGTCCAGCTATTCCTTGGTAAAACCCTGTCCTGCGTAGAGACAGACGACAGTCTACTGGTCAAATCCACGCCATTTCCCCTTCACCCTGAGGTAAGGCCCATTCCCCACTATTTTCGGCGCAAAATTAAAAAATACCGCATTCTCTCAGCACTGCGGGGCCACCTGGAAGGTAAATAACCGCTCATTTCTCTCGTTATCCCCTTTATACCCCCGGACCTAGGGGCCGTGGTTACAATTGACTGATACATAACCTGGTGCATAATGCACGTTTAAGGAACTTATTTCAACATTAATTTTGGATATTCATTTTACTCCTAAACGCCACAAGTCAACTGATTCACACCATTCATGTAAATATATTCTTCAACTGTAACTCCACAGTATTTAACACTGCACTTTTAAATAAAAATTAGTAAAATTACACATAAATTATTATATATGCATGCTTATAATATGAGCATATATACTTTTGTCGTGCATTTTATAGTCACTGAAACTGCACCGGCAAAACATAAGGCATCTGGCATATTGTTTGTGTCTAAAAATGTTGATTAATATCATTGTGGGACTACATATATTGAGATAAACAACGCATCTGAACAAATCTAATGTCTTTGATATACAAGAAAAGAAACAAGGTATGTAACTCAAACTTACCAGAGGTCACAGTAGAGTCCATTTATTTCAGTTTCTTAATCAACATACAAACAATCCATTTTAAAATGAGTGACATGGAAAGAGGAGCCAATGCCCATTAAAATGGTATGCGATATGTTGGTATAACTTAATTGTCTTTAGACAAACAAGCCAAATCCAATGTCACATTTTCGTCTTTTTCTGTAGTCGGAACATGTACAGCAAATTACAATTCTCAGTGTATCCCCGTGTAAACAGGTCTACACACAGAAATATTTTAGAGATCTTATGCTTTGGTATAAATACCACAAAATGACAAACGCACTGATTTTATAAACAACAGTCTTCAAACTAAATCCACTTTAAAATTTCGTAAAGGCGGCCACTTTCCTTGCAATCGCTTAGATGATGATAATAAGCAAGTTTCAAGTTTTATTTTCATCATCACATATAATATGCATGTGATATCACAAAACAATGAAACATAATTTGTTGTTGTTGTGAAATTAGCAATAAGTTAAAAAAACACTAAATTTTATTTTCTATCGGAGATCAAAAAACGGGCGGCGGAAAAAATAAAAATAAAGTTAGGAATTTGAATCTTTTTCTTATTTGGGTTTTGCAATATTTAGGTACGGCGCTCCCGTAAAACGAAAAATCAAAAAAAAATCTGGCCTAAGATATGAGTAAACCAAACAGGCGGGTCCGTGTAGATGCGTACGTGCGTGGGTGCGTCAGTGTTTGCGTAAGTGAGTCCGTTCGGCTTATTAACACTATAAGTTGAACATGCAAGGAGGATAACGAGTGTCAAGATTATAGTCTTAGCTTTATAATAATGAACATTTCTAGAAATAGCGAAGAATGATAATTATTTTGGTTAAACAAGAAATATATATCTCAACACATTAACATAATTATAAGACAAAAAGAAAATAGTAGCTCGATTAGATAAAAAGGTCTTTATTATTTATCACGTACATAAGTGCTGAAATAAGTTTATTTATGCAAAGATCTTGAATAGCTTAAACACCATAGTCATTTGATTCTTTTAAAAATGATAAATTACACTTTAATCAACAAGTTATTTATTACAGCAGTACAAGTAAGTCCAGTATAAATGCGTACAAAAAAACGCTATGGCGTATAAAAAAGGATAATTTCGAACAAAATATTACAAAAATGCTATTCAAAGTACATGCAAAATACAGATATAATTCGTTTAGTCTGTATAAGATTAAAACAACATCAATCTTATTTTGGTTACGATGTATATGTAGTTTTAGGTGTCAATATATTTCCACCTTTTTTTGTGGCGTCTCTTCTTGTGTTCTGGCTTTAAGTGACGTTAAAGCTTTACGATCACTTCTGATTTATCTCTTGCTAAAATCATTTTTCATACAACATTTAAGAAACATAGCAATAAGTCTTATAAAGAAATATGCAAAACATGTTTTGTGGCATACTTCTCACTAACTACATTCCCTGCTTTGGGAGGGTTTCTGCATGTTGCCTAAAATTACATCAAGGCAAAATCTGCATTTTTAGTAACGTAATAATACTGCCCTGTATCACACATAAGTCTTATTTATTTCATTATATTTCATTATATTACTGACAATTTCTTATTTCAATATGAGATATTCATGAAAACACACACCTTCTACACCATTGTTTTGTTTTTGCTGCCCGACATTTTTAAGGAACATTTTATGTGACTGCGCAAAACAACTGGAGCCAGCCAATTCTTTGAAGGTTTGTGTAATTTTCCGTCTTAGACTTATGCTTTATGGCTGGTTGTTGGTACATTCATGTTTTCTGTTCTTTTTAATAATAGTCAGTGTTCTCTGTGACATCTTGTTAGGAAGAGGCAGTGCATTTTTTCTTTAAATCATATAAATTTGACTTCCCAAACCTTTTCGGTCAGAAACGATCACAATCAATAATGAATTAACCAATACAAAATACTGCCATCTAACTGTTATGCTTTCATCAAGGCTTTAAATTATAAACAATATGAAATATTTGAGTTATAAACGATTAAACCCAGCTGATTGTGAAAATGCCGATCACCAGACGGTAGGTGGAGTCGAGATAACAGGACTGACTAATCTACAACCGTATCCGCTAATGCGGTTTGCATCTTCTTATAAAGAAATCTATGTAAACACCCTGAGAGGTATAAAGCCTTAACCAATAAATCAATATACAACCCCATAAAAATGCACTGAAGATAAGTATGAAAGTTATATTATGCAAGTTCACTTTTTATGCTTTATGGCATTCGAAATCATTTTTTTCTTTTGCTAATAAAAAGTGAATTTGCTGTTATATGTATCTTTATAAATGTATATGTATTTTGAAATATAACTTGAACTTATTTTTTTTTGCTTTTTCTTGTGAATAAAAGATATGGTTTTCCTATTCTTTGTCTAATACATTTGACTTAATCATTAACCTAATAATAAGAATTTTAATGTATGAACGCTTCAAATATATGTTTATTTATTTGCATTTAAATGTTTCAAGCTTATTTAGATTGAACCCACTATAGGCGCTATAAAATGCTGTTTAAATAAAATAAAATTATATCGTCCGCATAACAATGTTTACATTTTCTAAAACGAAGTGGGTAACCAAATATAGCAGAGCGTACTCATAAGGGGTCGCTGTTTAATAATTACTTCCTATACGGACGTCAAAATCACACCAGACGTACTGGAGGTTATAATATACTACTATTATGGCGTTTCCTCCATATTTTATCATACTAATAACAACCATCTTCTAACTAGTTTAAGAGGCAATTCTAGTTCTTCACATTTGCACAAATGCGATTGTATCTACTGGTAAATGTTTAACCAATACTTTGAGCGAATAAGCCAGGACACGGTGCCTTTGGGTGCCATTATTCGCTTATACCAAGTATTAGCCCTAGATGTCCCATACGTACCGGTACCCAGTCTTTAGGCGTCACACCACCCCATCTAGTAGTATTTACCCCAAACAAAAATCCACACCCTGGCTTATAAAGGAAAACTCTGTGGTCCTTGACACTTAAAGTCATTTTGAGTAGACCTACCCGATCCTCCCTTATTGGTTCGGGTCCGGATGGTAAACTAAACGTCACCTACCTGCCTGTATCCAGTTTCCGGAAGTCACATTGCGCACTTATTATCCTCCCAGCCCAGAGTCTACATACTCGCGTATAATAGCAAATTCCGCGGTTCCTGACATTAAGACTCATTACTAGTCAACTTGACTCAAAGCTGGCCCTTATTGGCTGGTATCAGATGGTAGCCCTATATGTTCCCTACGTACCAGTACCCGGTCTTTGTGCGTCACATCACCTCCATCTAGTAGTTTCAATCTTAAAATTTGCATATATACCTATTTCGTTTAATTGTGTAAAGGATAAATTTACACCGTTGCCCATATCGCTATTTCTGAAAAGGGGTATAGGCGTAGACAACTTTTGTATATATATCTAATATTCACATGTTATTTAGCAATTCACCATTAAACAGTCTAAGTCATTTTTGTCTAACTGGCTCCTACGATGATATTATATGCTAATAACTTGGTTATACTTTTTATTTCGGCTTATCCAATCTAGTGATTGGCTTCTGGTTGTAGTTATCATCTTTTTCATTTGTATCAGTTATCATCACTTGATCAAAATTGGGCCTATTGTTTCATGTGGCGCTTGTACCCCCTTAACATTCAGCTCAGTTTGAAGTTTAAAGGTTTTTTCCTGAAATAATTAAGTTAAATCAATACAAAATGATAAATTCAGACGGTTGCCTTCCTTTTAGACAATAAATTATGCTTGGGAAATAAAAGGTGCAGGGGCTGCTGCCCAATTAAACTGCATGTTTAATTTAATTAAAAAAACAACAGAAACTTATTAAGTTATAAAATGTAATCGAATCAAATGCATGATTATTTTATTTCTGATACAAAAGTCAGCTTTTAAATTAAGCTATGCATGTAATTTTGAAAATCTTGTTGTTCAACTGTACGACTTGTTAGGGGGCATTTCTACATCTTAAATCAAGAAAAATCATTACAAATGAACTATATATGTATGTAAAAAATAAAATATAATATGCATGCAAAACTTGATTTTGAACACATTGGTTTTACGATTCGATTTGTGAACAAAGATCTGTGCACTTAATTAAAACAATACCCGATTAGTTTTAGCAATATTCTAATGCATTCAATTAGACCACTTTTTTCTAATATAATAGTTAATCAATATAAATACAACATAATATTCTCGATTGTTATATCTAATATGCAATAACACCCTAATGATGGCTGACTTCACTTTAATTTGTAATGCTTATGTGTAAAACAGCTAGGCTGGAAACTCGAAGCAGGAAACTAACTGCTAAATGTATCAACTTATCTGTACCAGCATCTTAAGGATTGGGGGAAAATGGCGAAGTGTATGTTTATACAGTAGATATCAATAACAGTGTTTGTTTATCTACCTTTGAGAACGTGTCAAACCATTTGAGAACGAACCATACTTAATCAGCTTAAACAACCTAATCTCTTTACCCAAGTGATGATGCTATGCGTTAGAAATACCGTTATCAAACCTCTGATGAATGAGAATGAATACTAATCCAATGTCTAATTACATGACCAAAACAACTCCAATAATCCTTTCGAATGCAGACAATTGATTTCCCCATCCGGATGAAAATATCATAGTATTTGAATAGCTTAATCACGAAGTTCTTAAGCATCAATTAAAATATATAATTTTTAGCTATAAGTCCTTAAAACATTTAATTTTGTATTTGAACGATAGACATCAAATCATTAAGCTTGAAATGAATATTCACGAAGATTAATAAACTATGTAGTTCTCCATTCTAGGACTCATCATGTTTCTTATGCATGAATGTAAATAGCATTACATGTACCTTTGAAATACAAAATATGATTGTCCTGTATGCGGATGGTATTACAAGCAAGAAATTGAATGTTTGCAGAAAATAAACTTAAACAGCTTGTTTGCTGTTTTTTTGCAATGGAAAACTAAAATATATTTTGTCAAACTATCTTATATGTATTGCTATGTTCATTATTCGGGAACTAAGGGACAAATTCAGAACAGCCGCTCACACTTACACTCAAACCACATTCCCACAAGGAACACTGAAGTGACTTAAGTGGTACAAGGGGGATGAAACTCAAGAGATATGTTCGTAATCACACGCCTTACTAACACTCCACTTCATCACGTCACCAATACAATAACAAATACATGTACTTGTTCATGATCATTTCGGATTATGGTGGTGTTTTCAGTAAACATAAAAAAATTTGTTTAAATAAGATTTGGGTACCTTATTGTTAGAAATGGTGTCAAATAAAAGACAATTACTATTATAATTTCAAATTAATATTTTAAAACAATCGCTTGAATAAACATTTTGGAAATACACAAAATGATGCAAAACGCATTGAAATGCACGTGTTTGTGTGTTTTAAAATGTAGCCGTTATGCAATGTATCACGTTAATTAATGTGCTTTCGTGTATAAATTTATTTTTTGTTTGTTTGCAAAAACTGTTTTTTAGCGTTTAAAAATACTAAATGTTAAGTCGAATACACATGGACAGAATGGGCGAATGAATCGGCTTCGGGTGTGAAAATAACACATCGGAGTGAATAACAACTCAAGTGATGTAGGATTTTTTTTATAATAATAAATATAATAATAATAATAATAATAATAATAATAATAATAATAATAATAATAATATAAATGCCCTGACCACGCTCTGTAATAAAAATGTTGCGTAAAACCTCAAAGCTACAATGTACGTGATGTAAGCGGTCTATCGGCATATCGGCCAAGCGGCGTGAAGTAAGCGGCCACCTAAAATTGCTTCCTAATTCAAAACGTTATATAGGCGCTTTCTTCTAAAACAATAATTAATCTTATGTTCCTATTCACAAATCAATATCCTTAAGCGAATACCGGCATTGTCCCTAAATGGATTGGTGATCAAATTTGTTTTATACTCGCTTTAGAGTGTTGATTGTTTCGTAAACAAGTATTGTTTAAGAAGCAAACACATATAAAAATGATTTGTGTTAATCTATGAATACATATGCTTTGATTAATCATTGTTTTCATAAAATGAAACGAATGTTCAACTGCATTGAAGTAGAGAAGTAGGACGCTAGGCCACCACTCCGCAAGGCCGCTCGTTCCCAGATAATATTCAAGAGACCGGGATAATCCATTGAAGTACATTTTACTTCAATAACGTGGACTTAAAAAAAAAATCAATTTTTCAAAAGGATGCAAAATCACATATTTGTTTTTTTTTTGTGCTGATCTCAAACGCTCAGCAAACTTGATGGATGCAATTCATCGATGGCTGCAATAAAATGCAGCTTCATGTACGTGAATTAAGCGGCGAAGCGGCGTGAGGTAAGCGGCCAAGCGACGTAAATTAGCGGCCTTGCGGCCTAGCGGCGTGAAGTTGGCATCCTAACGTCCTAAATTTTTACTCTATCTCAAAGAAATTGTGCATGTGTTTAATTGGAAACTAATGATAAATCAATGTTTTATTCACAATTATATAATAATAGCGGCCTTATATTATTTCTGATTCAAAACATTTTTATATTAGTTTTTTCTAAAACAATGCTAAAACCATTGGGTTTTTTATGCAAAATGCAATACTCTGGAGCGATTATTAACATTTGTTTGAAAAACTTGATCGAGCAATCCAGCGCCATAGCAGCGTAAATCTTGGGGCCTGACGGCCTGGTGGCCTAGCGGTCTAAAATTCCGATACAACTCAATCCAGCAGCCTAATAAATAAGGAAATATGCTAATATGTTCGTAAGAACGTTGACCTTTGAATAGAAACATCGAATTTATCATTGTTGAAAAGAACGCATATTAAAAGTTTGAAATATTGAAATACGAAACATTGTTAGGCCGCTAGGAAGCGGGGCCGCCAGGCCTCAAACTTCATGCTTCTAGGCCGCTAACTTCACGTACATGGTTTTACGCAACATGTTCATTTCAGACCTTGGTCAGAGAAATAATATGTATTTTCCAGCCTACAATCAGTTGGATTTATGTTATCATTATTATTGTCATATAGTGATATTATTATTATTATATTTATCATTATTATTATTATTATTATTATTATTATTATTATTATTATTATTATTATTGTTGTTGTTGTTGTTGTTGTTGTTACCGTTATATTTAAAAAAACAAAAAAATAAAACAGAAAACGAATTTTAACGAATTTTGGAACTGTTCTTTTAAATATTCACAATCCAAAACAGATGTTAACATTAAATACTGTAAACACCACCATAGTGAAAAAGATAATCCGATATGATCATGAAAACATACATGTATTTGTACTGAATTGGTCATTTGATGAGATGGAGTGTAAGCGAGGCGTTTGAAAACAGAAAGATCTTTTGAGTGTCACTCCATTCATTCAACTCAAGTGATCACTTGAGTGTTCCTAACGGGATTGTGGTTGGAGTGTGAGTGAGAGTGCATGTTTATTCGGCCAAATTTTAAAGAAGATTTTTAAAATAAGACTAAAAAAGAACATGGAAATCCTTGTACCACACAGGGCCTGTCTAGAGAGCAAAACCTTAATTTGAACAAACTGTGTAAAGCACCATTACACCATGCTCAAAAACTTTATTTCAAGGGTCTGCGACTTGCGGTTTCAGGAAATTTTCTTTATTTTTATTACTTCAGACGCTATTTACTAAGGCCAAGGCATGCTTTGGCCAAAGGAATATTATTTGATTTTTGTTAGTTAACAGCAAAAATATGAGGCTACATACCACTTATCAAAATTCTTGCCCTTGTGATTGAGAGACATCTTGGGCAGGCCAATTTTTGGCAACAAAGCAATCATTTTATGTTGTTGTTCAATTGGCATTTAAAAACAAATACGCACGGAAGAGTGAACACCGCCTCCCGCACTCATCCATCAATACTTGCACGTGTCTTCTAGGGGAAGGCCTTGATCTTAGGTAAAACCAAACACACGTTCAAAAGCATGCCAATACGAATATCTTAGTGTTTGGTTTACAGCCATGGTCAGGCGCGTAGCTAGCCCTCTATTGATGAATGTGCTTGCACCCCCCCCCCCCTCGGAACATTTGTAAACCACCGTGCAATCTGGTTAATTCTGGTCGTTCTGAGGTGCTTTATTAAGTATTTTGAAATAAACATCAGGTAGTCAAGTATGCGTATTGCAACGTTGTCTGTTTTGTGTCAATATTATATGGATTCAGCCGAGTACTCGTATATCTATATTTACGCGCCTGATAGTCCATTTAACTCTGAATTTTACTAACCTGTGACGGATATCGACCGACACTTGTATCCGAGAACAAGATGCTGGAAAACAAATATATGTGTATAACGTCCAAAATAGACCTACAGTACTACTGTGAACATTGCAGTGTAAAGGGGATTTGAACGTATGTACAAGGTAATATTATGATGCACACCAATTGCTTGGTCCGGGGTTGTAAGAATCCAATTCAAGCAGATAATAAGTGTCATCTTCAATGTTACGATATACACTTTTGCAAAGAATGGTTGTTATTGGGTTGATTGTTAAAACAAGAAGTGCAAAATGCATTGTTTGCACAATATCACAGACGGCGAATTTTGTCACCACATTTTCACAACCCATTCCTGAACGTAGTAGTCTGGATCTGTTTCAGCATTGATTCAAACCCGCCACTACTAAATAAAGTTGAAAATGCGCGAAATTTGAATTAGCCCGTGAGACAAAGACATTCTGCAGGTCACAACTATGTTTGGTTGTACCTGCTATAACCCCGTTATTGCACTTTGGATACTTATTCATCAGAATTTTATGAGGATGTGTGTACTGTTGCATTAAAAATCATAATGTGTTCATACTTTAAATGTTATATCTAATGTGCATGCCCTACTAAAACGGGCCGGTGTTTTTTGAGTGACTATTTGACATGAACAATGATGACCTTAACCCTAAACTAAGAAAAACATGAAAGTTATTTATACGGCCGCTTTTTAGAGTCATGATCGCGCCATGGATTTAATAAAAATAAATACCCTGTTAAATACATCTGATAAGTTCAATTCAAATTGACGAAAGTTGTGCATTGATATATTAACGCAATTGCATGCATTCAGAAAGTCTCTGACGTGTGGCTGAACCAGTGTTAAAATGACCATAGTGAAGAAAGTGAAATTTACTGATTAGTTAATTAAGATATTTCGCGCTAATTGTACAATAAGTATACAGTGAAGGCGTATCACATTGGAACTGAAATATATGGATTTCAATACAACTTTTGAAGAAGCGCAACATTTGGATTTTTTACCATTATTTTGGTCTTTGAAGATATTATTTTAGCAAACTTTTATACAATTATCTAAACGAAAAAAAGCTCATTGTGATAAGCATACAGATAATTCCCTTTCGAATTCCCAAAACGCTTAAAAGGGTAAAATGGCACAAATTAAACCAAACAAAAAAATCGGCTGAACTTAATACTGTTTTAAGGGACTTAAGATGTATCGAGCAATTGGGACCGGAGGTCTAAAAATGGTACATGATAAATCTGACGTCACAGTAATATGGGACCCTGATTTTATTATCGAAGATTTAATCGGCTGACAACGCGATCTGATTATTTTGAAACTTATATATCGCCCATGTGCATTTTAGTCTTAGCAACAATAACTGTTTATTCGTCGTATTGTTTAAAATTCGAAAATCATATCACAAATAACGTTTGAAAAGTGAATTCTTCGACAGTGTATACTTTTGAAGTTCTTTTTCGGGCGGATTCATCTTTCCTAAGGAAATTATTTGGCTTTTAATAAAAACGTGGTTTGAAATATTCATTTCAATTTGAACATCATAACTATTGCATTGAAATTGTAAAAAATAAAATAAAATAAAAAGTTCATTCAATAATTTTTCATAGAAAACATTACCGATAAAAGTAGGAAGATCAACCATAATTTATGTCCACTGCCCCATGGGTTTTAGACCTATATGCGTCAAAATGAGAAATCCTGAGATGAACTGTGCGGCGTCTGCAGTCTGCTAAAAATAACATGTAATCATAACAAAGGAGATTTCGGCGCATCACCTTCTGCTCTTAAGAAATGGTTTGATCAGTCCCACAGAAGTACCACAAAGCTTTAAAACAAGCTTTACACTGAAGAGCTGGCCGGAAGGATAAGTATTGAAAATGTATTTGTTAACAAACTTTGACATTGACTCTTAGATGTGAGTGCGAGGTTGGTGCCACGACACTTGAAAGTGACGATAATGCAAATGGGGCAATTACCATATAAATATAGAAATGAGTCATTCTCACCATGCGGTTGTGCGGCATAGTTCTTTCGCAAGAGACCCTGCTTCGAATCCTAATCCCGAGTGGAACTATTGCTTATCTAGGAAACATAGTATACTGGATACTTAATATTGGACCGTTTAGGGGCCATTTTGAGTTAACAGTTTTTGGTTTCTGACTTATATTGTCTGAAGGTTGCAACTAAGTTAATCTTATCACTTTCAGCTGTTAAATAAAGCTTAAAAAGGTCATTGCTTGGGTTCGCGTCTAGGCCCTCACACTTAGTGACCGATATTCTATACTGTAATAATTAAGAAAACCCAAAATATTTTTCTTATAAAGATTAAACATAGTTGAGAACCTAAATGTTGAGAAAATGCATATATCAATGTTATCAAAAAATATCATTCTGTCGGTATAGAAGCTAGAAGCACATACTTGTACAATGCACAAACCCCCCTTGACCTACCATCACGCCCACTGCTTCATTTTCAGAGATTCTATCGACATTTCAAGATATTTATGGTGTTTTTCACATTTCAATTTAAAAGTTAACTACTGTGTATTCCAAAGTAATAAAACACGACTTGCATGAACATATATCCTTATATACTCGGTTTTAAAGTCATGCTAAAACACGTTTAATTGTCAACATTTAAAAACAAGTATCTCTAAGACACAAGTATTATGCTATTCTTGAAAATGTTAACTCTTACTTACGCTTATATAAAGGCAATTAAGTATCCATGAGTTATTTACAGCGACTAAAACATACATGATATGAGTAAAGGGTCTGGCATTTAAAGACTATTCATTTGCATATGGTAGACATATTTCATGCATTACTTGTGAAGTGGTAATGCAAACAACACAATGGAACTACTCAATGAAGTCCGAATTCCTCGGTTTAAGTGTCAGCGGCCAGTCATTGTCAGACGGGACACTAGTGTTGTCTCTACGTCGTTCAGTTCAGGATTCAAGCGATTGACTGTTGAATGTTCGCAAAAATCATATTTTAGTATTCTTAGAATTGGACTTTCTTTGGACATTAAGCAAGAGAGGACTTCTGTGACATTTCATGTGTTTTAAATTTAGTTGAATAGTTACTGACAAAAGATCTCATTTAAAGATTCACTCTCACGCCCAAATAAGAGTAACCTCAATTGAAAGAAGTGTTTCTATTTATCAAAATTAAGAAATATAATTAAAAAATATAATGAAGGACACCGTCTTTAATATGAAACAAAGGAGCATAAAACGGTATTTCTTTTATGAGACAATACTTGATTACTGTTATTATCCTAGGACCCACCAGTCATTTATGTTTTGTACGGTTTTAGCTACTGAATATACGTTTATAATCTTGTTATAAGTAAGAAATATTTTTCATAAATGCATAATTTCGCAGTTCGTTTCGCCGATAATAGTTCACACATATAATTACAGGGAAACAGCCAGTCATCTAATCATTCACTATTAACGCATCATTACGCGTTAAACAGTAAAGTAACAGAATTAAACTTGTGTTTTACTTTTTTATACCGTTCTTTTTCTAAAGTAATATGCATATATGAACTGAACCTGTAAACCAATAAACAAGAAGTATAAATTGAAAATAAATACCATATTACACTTGTTTTATTTCTAATGATTTCGGCAACATTTGTTGACAACGGAAATAGAAAAGGCTATTAATGGCCTGTACGATTTGAACACAATTTATAGAATGATTATCAGCAGCATGCACTCCTTACGCATTCCATAAAGACAATCTTTTACCTTTGATTAATGTTTGTGTAGATCCAGACCAGTTAAGTAGCATTAAAAGATGACAGCTTTTGTATATATAAAATCACAGATTTCGTAGGCTTCAAGACAAACATATCAGCATGATAAAATAAGACGTGCAGGTACATAAGTGTATATTTTTACTCTCCAATACAGATATTGTTAAATCAACCACCAAAACCTGTTTTAATATACTTGAATTCCGATTCAATGCTTTGTACAAGTAGTTAAGTGATAATCCTTTTAGATGTATCATAGTTTCTTAGCTTAAATGAGTCATGTAAATAAGATTAATTATCTTTTTTAGAATAGACTTGCAACTCGGCTATATTCGTTTTATCTGAAGTAACATATCCGAACGTATTTGTAAGTATATGTACCTTAAATGGCTTTGAAATGAACTGTTCCTATTTATATCAGTATATAGATATAGAACACGGTTTTCTGTAATAAAGAGACGAAGCACATGCGACCATAATTGCCATTCGTTATTCACAAATAGTTGCGTCAGGTCGTGACCCAGGTCCGTCACCCTTGGTAGTGACTGTAGGCCAAATTGAAACTTCCTCGACGTTTGGTTCGAATGTCCAATTAAACATTTTAAAATACAACTATTATAAATTATAATAAACACTTTTGTCATTTGTGTTTATTATTTTTTTAATAAAATAACTAATACAACGAAAAGTTCATGTCGTTATTATAGTCTGCAAAGCATTGAATATACATTAACCTTTGGGTGACACGAAAACACGGAACGTACGCTTATTTCGAAAATATTTTTTTGAGGTAATTTCGGAATCTTTAAAGTTGAACACAATTAACTTTTCTGTTAAAAAATATTATGTTCTTTACATTTATGAATTCTTATCTAAAACATATAACTATGACAAGAAAATTATTGATAAAAATTTAAATGTATCCCAAAGGTTGTTTTCAAAATATACACACTTTTTTGAAATTCATGATTTTTCTTTAAATGGTATTCCTGCTGATTAGTGCTTAATGACTGAACCTTTTTTAAAGCGTTCAAAATCGTTTGCAAAATTGTTTTATTATTTTAAAAAATAAATTGATAGAAAAAAACACAATTACTTTTGGGCGACACAACATATATCCTATGGGCGACACGAGTCTCCCAAAGGTTGCATCAAAGTTACCCAAAGGTTGGATTGGTCTAAATATATATAAGAATTCATAAATGTAAAGAACATAATATTTTTTAACAGAAAAGTAAATTGTGTTCAATTTTAAAGATTCCGAAATTCCCTCAAAAAATATTTTCGCAATAAGCGTACGTTCCGTGTTTTCGTGTCGCCCAAAGGTTGATGTATATTCAATGCTTTGCAGACTATAAGAACGGCATGTTCTTTTTAGTTGTATTAATTATTTTATTGAAAATTTAATAAACACAAATGACAAAAGTGCTAATATATAATTTATAATAGTTGTATTTTAAAATGTTTAATTGGACATTCGAACCAAACGTCGAGGAAGTTTCAATTTGGCCTACAGTCACTACCAAGGGTGACGGACCTGACGCAACTATTTGCGAATAACGAATGGCAAATATGGTCGCATGTGCTTCGTCTCTATATTACAGAAAACCGTGTTCTATATTTATATACTGATATAAATGGGAACAGTTCATTTCAAAACCATTTAAGGTACATATACTTACAAATACGTTCGGATATAATACTTCAGATAAAATGAATATGCTCGGAGTTGCAAGCTAAATAAAGCACATATTATATCTTAGTTAGTAATTGAACAATTGTGACTCACAACAGTTATCTGATATTTTTTATAATGTGCTATAATAAATGATTTTCACTGCAGTTTTATAGTTTATTCATGTATCATATGTACACAACATGACAAAACATAAACTACAAATATTTAAGAGTTCAGTGCACATCCATTCATAAAATTGAATTACAGGAGACTAAAAATACAACAACATATCTTGACATTGTTAATAAAGGATAAAAAACAATTAAGTCTATTCTAAAAAAGATAATTACTCTTATTTACATGACTCTTTTAAGCTAAGAAACTATGATACATCTAAAAGGATTATCACTTAACTACTTGTACAAAGCATTGAATCGGAAATTCAAGTATATTAAAACAGGTTTTGGTGGTTAATTTAACAATATCTGTATTTGAGAGTAAAAATATACACTTATGTACCTGCACGTATTATTTTATCATGCAAACTGATATGTTTGTCTTGAAGCCAACGAAATCTGTGATTTTATATATACAAAAGCTGTCATCTTTTAATGCTACTTAACTGGTCTGGATCTACATAAACATTAATCAAAGGTAAAATATTTTCTTTATGGAATGCGTAAGGAGTGAATGCTGCTGATATTCATTCCATAAATTGTGTTCAAATTATACAGGCCATTAATAGCCTTTTCTATTTCCGTTGTCAACAAATGTTGCCGAAATCATTAGAAATAAAACAAGTGTAATAGGTTATTTATTTTCAATTTATACTTCTTGTTTATTGGTACAGGTTCAGTTGATATATGCATATTACTTTAGAAAAAGAACGGTTTAAAAAAGTAAAACACAAGTTTAATTCTGTTACATTACTGTTTAACGCGTAATGATGCGTTATTAGTGAATAATTAGATGACTGGCTGTTTCCGTGTATTTATATGTGTTAACTATTATCGGCGAAACGAACTGCGAAATTATGCATTTATGGAAAATATTTCTTACTTATAACAATATTATAAACATGTATTCAGTAGCTAAAACCGTACAAAACATAAATGACTGGTGGGTCCTAAGATAATAATAGTCATCAAGTATTGTCTCATAAAAGAAATACCGTTTTATGTTCCTTTGTTTCATATTAAAGACGATGTCCTTCATTATATTTTTTAATTATATTTCTTAATTTTGATAAATTGAAACACTTCTTTCAATTGAGGTTACTCTAATTTGGGCGTGAGAGTGAATCTTTAAATGAGATCTTTTGTCCAGTAACTCTTCAACTAAATTTGAAACACATGAAATGTCACAGAAGTCCTCTCTTGCTTAATGTCCAAAGAAAGACCAATTCTAAGAATACTAAAATATGATTTTTGCGAACATTCAACAGTCAATCGCTTGAATCCTGAACTGAACGACGTAGAGACAACACTAGTATCCCGTCTGACAATGACTGGCCGCTGACACTTAAACCGAGGAATTCGGACTTCATTGAGTTGTTCCATTGTGTTGTTTGCATTACCACTTCACAAGTAATGCATGAAATATGTCTACCATATGCAAATGAATAGTCTGTAAATGCCAGACCCTTTACTCATATCATGTATGTTTTAGTCGCTGTAAATAACTCATGGATACTTAATTGCCTTTATATAAGCGTAAGTAAGAGTTAACATTTTCAAGAATAGCATAATACTTGTGTCTTAGAGATACTTGTTTTTAAATGTTGACAATTAAACGTGTTGTAGCATGACTTTAAAACCGAGTATATAAGGATATATGTTCATGCAAGTCGTGTTTTATTACTTTGGAATACACAGTAGTTAACTTTTAAATTGAAATGTGAAAAACACCATAAATATCTTGAAATGTCGATAGAATCTCTTAAAATAAAGCAGTGGGCGTGATTGCAGGTCAAGGGGGGTTTGTGCATTGTACAAGTATGTGCTTCTAGCTTCTATACCGATATAATGATATTTTTTTCATAACCTTGATATATGCATTTTTTCAACATTTAGGTTCTCAACTATGTGTAATCTTTATAAGAAAAATAATTTGGGTTTTCTTAATTATTACAGTATAGAATATCGGTCACTTAGTGTGAGGACCTAGACGCGAACCCAAGCAATGACCTTTTTAAGCTTTATTTAACAGCTGAAAGTGATAAGATTAACTTAGTTGCAACCTTCAGACAATATAAGTCAGAAACCGAAAACTGTTAACTCAAAATGGCCCCTTAACGGTGCAAATATTAAGTATCCAGTATACTATGTTTCCTATATAAGCAATAGTTCCACTCGGGATTAGGATTCGAAGCAGGGTCTCTTGCGAAACAACTATGCCGCACAACCGCATGGTGATAATGACTCATTTTTATATTTTTATGGTAATTGCCCCATTTGCATTATCGTCACTTTCAAGTGTCGTGGCACCAACCTCGCACTCACATCTATGAGTCAATGTCAAAGTTTGTGAACAGATACATTTTCAATACTTATCGTTCCGGCCAACTCTTCAGTGTAAAGCTTGTTTTAAACCTTTGTGGTACTTCTGTGGGACTGATCAAAACATTTCTTAAGAGCAGAAGGTGATGCGCCGAAATCTCATTCGTTATGATTACATGTAGTTTTGAGCAGACTGCAGAAGCCGCACAATTCATCTCAGGATTTCTCATTTCGACGCAAATAGGTCTAAAACCCATGAGGCAGTAGGACATAAATTATGGTTGATCTTCCTATTTTTATCGGTAATGTTTTCTATGAAAACTTATTGAATGAACTTTTTTATTTTATTTTTTACAATTTCAATGCAATAGTTATGATGTTCAAATTGAAATGAATATTTCAAACCACGTTTTTATGAAAGATGAATCCGCCCGAAAAAGAATTTCAAAAGTATACACTGTCGAAGAATTCACTTTTCAAACGTTATTCGTGATATGATTTTCGAATTTTAAACAATACGACGAATAAACAGTTATTGTTGCTAAGACTAAAATGCACATGGGCGATATATAAGTTTCAAAAATAATCAGATCGCGTTGTCAGCCGATTAAATCTTCGATAATAAAAAAGGGTCCAAGATTACTGTGACGTCAGCTTTATCATGTACCATTTACAGACCTCCGGCCCCAATTGCTCGATACATCTTAAGTCCCTTAAAACAGTATTAAGTTCAGCCGATTTTTTTGTTTGGTTTAATTTGTGCCATTTTACCCTTTTAAGCGTTTTGGGAATTCGAAAGGGAATTGTCTGTATGCTTATCACAATGAGCTATTTTTCGTTTAGATAATTGTATAAAAGTTTGCTAAAATAATATCTTCAAAGACCAAAATAATAGTAAAAAAATCCAAATGTTGCGCTTCTCCAAAAGTTGTATTGAAATCCATATATTTCAGTTCCAATGTGACACTCCTTCACTGTTTACTTATTGTACAATTAGCGCGAAATATCTTAATTAACTAATTAGTAAATTTCACTTTCTTCACTATGATCATTTTAACACTGGTTCAGCCACACGTCAGAGACTTTCTGAATACATGCAATTGCGTTAATATATCAATGCACAACTTTCGTCAATTTGAATTGAACTTATCAGATGTATTTAACAGGGTATTTATTTTTATTAAATCCATGGCGCGATCATGACTCTAAAAAGCGGCCGTATAAATAACTTTCATGTTTTGTTTTTTTAGTTTAGGGTTAAGGTCATCATTGTTCATCTCAAATAGGCTCTCAAAAAACACTGGCCCGTTTTAGTAGGGCATGCACATTAGATATAACATTTAAAGTATAAAAAATTATGATTTTTAATGCAACAGTACACACATCCTCATAAAATTCTGATGAATAAGTGTCCAAAGTGCAATAACGGGGTTATAGCAGGTACAACACATTATAGTTGTGACCTGCAGAATGTCTTTGTCTCACGAGCTAATTCAAATTTCTCGCATGTTTCAACTTTATTTAGTAGTGGCGGGTTTGAATCAATGCTGAAACAGACCCAGACTACTACGTTCAGGAATGGGCTGTGAAAATGTGGTGACAAAATTCGCCGTCTGTGATATTGTGCAAACAATGCATTTTGCACTTCTTGTTTTAACAATCAACCCAATAACAACCATTCTTTGCAAAAGTGTATATCGAAACATTGAAGATGACACTTATTATCTGCTTGAATTGGATTCTTACAACCCCGGACCAAGCAATTGGTGTGCATCATAATATTACCTTGTACATACGTTCAAATCCCCATTACACTGCAATGTTCACAGTAGTACTGCAGGTCTATTTGGGCCGTTATACACATATATTTGTCTTCCAGCACCTTGTTCTCGGATACAAGTGTCGGTCGATATCCGTCACAGGTTAGTAAAATTCAGAGTTAAATGGACTATCAGGCGCGTAAATATAGATATACGAGTACTCGGCTGAATCCATATGATATTGACACAAAACAGACAACGTTGCAATACGCATACTTGACTACCTGATGTTTATTTCAAAATACTTAATAAAGCACCTCAGAACGACCAGAATGAACCAGATTGCACCGTGGTTTACAAATGTTCCGAAGGGGGTGCAAGCACATTCATCAATAGAGGGCTAGCTACGCGCCTGACTATGGCTGTAAACCAAACACTAAGATATTCGTATTGACATGCTTTTGAACGTGTGTTTGGTTTTACCTAAGATCAAGGCCTTCCCCTAGAAGACACGTGCAAGTATTGGTGGATGAGTGCGGGAGGCGGTGTTCACTCTTCCGTGCGTCAATTTGTTTTTTCAATGCCAATTTAACAACAACATAAAATGATTGCTTTGTTGCCAAAAATTGGCCTGCCCAAGATGTCTCTCAATCACAAGGACAAGAATTTTGATAAGTTGTATGTAGCCTCATATTTTTGCTGTTAACTAACAAAAATCAAATAATATTCCTTTGGCCAAAGCATGCCTTGGCCTTAGTAAATAGCGTCTGAAGTAAAAAAGAAAATAAAGAAAATTTCCTGAAACCGCAAGTCGCAGACCCTTAAAATAAAGTTTTTGAGCATGGTGTAATGGTGCTTTACACAGTTTGTTCAAATTAAGGTTTTTTGCTCTCTAGACTGGCCCTGTGTGGTACAAGGATTTCTATGTTCTTTTTTAGTCTTATTTTAAAAATCTTCTTTAAAATTAGGGCCGAATGAACATGCACTCTCACTCACACTCCAACCACTATCCCGTTAGGGACACTCAAGTGATCACTTGAGTTGAATGAATGGAGTGACACTCAAAAGATCTTTCTGTTTTCAAACGCCTCGCTTACACTCCATCTCATCAAATGACCAATTCAGTACAAATACATGTATGTTTTCATGATCATATCGGATTATCTGTTTCACTATGGTGGTGTTTACAGTATTTAATGTTAACATATGTTTTGGATTGTGAATATTTAAAATAACAGTTCCAAAATTCGTTAAAATTCGTTTTCTGTTGTTGTTTTTTTTTTTTTTTTTAAATAGGTCTTAGAGTTTGAAAATAAATTAAGACTTTATAAAAAAGCACATTATATGGAAATAGTAAACGAATGAATCTACTTTTTAAAGAAAATTACATCTCGGACTGAAAGCAAATCAAGAAATGTAGGGAGCCTATGATCGGATGATGATGACGGTAACAACAACAACAATAATAATAAAAATAATAATAATAATAATAATAATAATAATTATAATAATAATAATAATAATAATTATAATAATAATAATAATAATATCATTATATGATGATAATAAAAATAATAGAATAAATCCAACTGAATGTAGGCTGGAAAATACATATTATTTCTCTGACCAAGGTCTGAAATGAACATGTTGCGTAAAACCATGTACGCGAAGTTAGCGGCCTAACAGCATGACGTATTTCAAAACTTTTAATATGCGTTCTTTTCAACAATGATAAATTAGATGTTTCTATTCAAAGGTCAATGTTCTTACGAACATATAAGCATTTTTCCTTATTTTTTAGGCTGCTGGATTGAGTGGTATCGGAATTTTAGACCGCTAGGCCATCAGGCCGTTAGGCCCCAAGATTTACGCTGCTATGGCGCTGGATTGCTCGATCAAGTTTTTGAAACAAATGTTAATAATCGCTCCAGAGTATTGCATTTCGCATAATAAAACCAATGGTTTCAGCATTGTTTTAGAAAAAACTAATATAAAAATGTTTTGAATAAGAAATGATATAAGGCCGCAATTATACTATAATTGTGAATAAAACATTGATTTATCATTAGTTTCCAATTAAACACATGCACAATTTCTTTGAGATAGAGAACAAATTTAGGACTTTAGGATGCCAACTTCACGCCGCTAGGACGCAAGGCCGCTAATTTACGTCGCTTGGCCGCTTACCTCACGCCGCTATGCCGCTTAATTCACGTACATGAAGCTGCCTTTTATTGCAGCCATCGATGAATTGCATCCATCAAGTTTGCTGAGCGTTTGAGATCAGCACAAAAAAAAAACAAATATGTGATTTTTGCATCCTTTTGAAAAAAAAATTTGAAGTCCACGTTATTGAAGTAAAATGTACTTCAATGGATTATCCCGGTCTCTTGAATATTATCTGGGAACGAGCGGCCTTGCGGAGTGAAGTTGGTGGCCTAGCGTCCTACTTCTCTACTTCAATGCAATTGAACATTCGTTTCATTTTATGAAAACAATGATTAATCAAAGCATATGTATTCATAGATTAACACAAATCATTTTTATATGTGTTTGCTTCTTAAACTATACTTGTTTACGAAACAATCAACACTCTAAAGCGGGTATAAAACAAATTTGATCACCAATCCATTTAGGGAAAATGCCGGTATTCGCTTAAGGATATTGATTTGTGAATAGAAACATAAGATTAATTATGTTTTAGAAGAAAGCGCATATATAATGTTTTGAATTAGGAAGCAATTTTTGGTGGCCGCTTACTTCACGCCGCTTGGCCGACATGCCGATAGGCCGCTAACATCACGTACATTGCAGCTTTGAGGTTTTACGCAAGATTTTTATTACAGAGCGTGGTCAGGGCATTAATATGTCTTTCCCAAAAACCAGTCAGTTGGATTATTATTAGTAGTATTAGTAGTTGTAGTAGTAGTAGTAGTATTGTTATTATTATTATTTTTAATATCGCTCTTTTTCTTCTTCTTCTTCTTCTTCTTCTTCTTCTTCTTCTTCTGCTTCTTCTTCTTTTCTTCTTCTTCTTCTTCTTCTTCTTCTTCTTCTTCTTCTTCTTCTTCTTCTTCTTCTTCTTATTATCATTTTTATTATTATAAAAAATATCCTACATCGCTTGAGTTGTTATTCACTATGATGTATTATTTTCACACCCAAAGCCGATTCATTTGCTTATTCTTTCCATGTGTTTTCGACTTAACATTTAGTATTTTTAAACGCTAAAAAACAGTTTTTGCAAACAAACAAAAAATAAATTTATACAAGAAAACACATTAATAAACATGATACATTGCATAACGGCTGCATATTAAAACACACACACACGTGCATTTCAATGCGTTTTGCATCATTTTGTTTATTTCCAAAATGTTTATTCAAGCGATTGTTTTAAAATATTAATTTCAAATTATAATAGTAATTGTCGTTTATTTGACACCATTTCTAACAATAAGGTACCCAAATCTTATATAAACATATTTTTTGTGTTTACTGAAAACACCACCATAATCCGAAATGATCATGAACAAGTACATGTATTTGTTATTGTATTGGTGACTTGATGAAGTAGAGTGTTAGTGAGGCGTGTGATTACGAACATATCTCTTGAGTGTCATCCCCCTTGTACCACTAAAGTTACTTCAGTGTCCCTTGCGGGAATGTGGTTGGAGTGTTAGTGCGAGCGGCTGTTCTGAATGTGTCCCTTAGTTCCCGAATAATGAACATAGCAATACATATAAGATAGTTTGACAAAATATATTTTAGTTTTCCATTGTAAAAAGACAGCAAACATTTGCACACTAAGATCTTATAGTTTGTATTTCATTTTCTCAATAAATATTCATGTATTAAGATTGATTAATTTGACCTATGATTAAAGGCAATTCTTTCTGATCAATAAACAACTGTCGTACCTGATTGACAATGCGTTTAATATCAGTTGAATTCCCAATAAACTATACTGTTATCATGACGTGATGCTACGTCATGCGTTATCATGTAGATAAACAGCTATTAACTTATTTTTGTGAAATAATATACAGTTGTTGTTAACCTCAAAATCAGTATTCTCTATTCTATCGTCTCGTTCAATAATTTATTTTGGGTCAATATGACCTCATATTTCCCAGCTTAAAAGTAAATAAGTATATTTATTTATTTATTTATTTATTTATTTATTTATTTATTTATTTATTTATTTATTTATTTATTTATTTATTTATTTATTTATTATTATTTATTTATTTATTTATTTATTTTTTATTCACATGTTACTGTTTTTCCCAATCGCTCCACTTCCGACAATCTGTTTAAGTTTATTTTCTGCAAACATTCAAATTCTTGCTTGTTATACCATCCGCATACAGGATAATCATATTTTGTATTTCAAAGGAAATGCTATTTACATTCATGCATAAGAAACATGATGAGTCCTAGAATGGAGAACTACATAGTTTATTAATCTTCGTGAATATTCATTTCAAGCTTAATAATTTGATGTCTATCTTTCAAATACAAAATTAAATGTTTTAAGGACTTATAGCTAAAAATTCTATATTTTAATTGATGTTTAAGAATTTCGTGATTAACCTATTCAAATACTATGATATTTTCATCCGGATGGGGAAATCAATTGTCTGCATTCGAAAGGATTATTGGAGTTGTTTTGGTCATGTATTTAGACATTGGATTAGTATTCATTCTCATTCATCAGAGGTTTGATAACGGTATTTCTAACGCATAGCATCATCACTTGGGTAAAGAGATTAGGTTGTTTAAGCTGATTAAGTATGGTTCGTTCTCAAATGGTTTGACACGTTCTCAAAGGTAGATAAATCAAACACTGTTATTGATATCTACTGTATAAACATACACTTCGCCATTTTCCCCCAATCCTTAAGATGCTGGTACAGATAAGTTGATACATTTAGCAGTTAGTTTCCTGCTTCGAGTTTCCAGCCTAGCTGTTTTACACATAAGCATTACAAATTAAAGTGAAGTCAGCCATCATTAGGGTGTTATTGCATATTAGATATAACAATCGAGAATATTATGTTGTATTTATATTGATTAACTATTATATTAGAAAAAAGTGGTCTAATTGAATGCATTAGAATATTGCTAAAACTAATCGGGTATTGTTTTAATTAAGTGCACAGATCTTTGTTCACAAATCGAATCGTAAAATCAATGTGTTCAAAATCAAGTTTTGCATGCATATTATATTTTATTTTTTACATACATATATAGTTCATTTATAATGATTTTTCTTGATTTAAGATGTAGAAATGCCCCCTAACAAGTCGTACAGTTGAACAACAAGATTTTCAAAATTACATGCATAGCTTAATTTTAAAGCTGACTTTTGTATCAGAAATTAAATAATCATGCAATTGATTCGATTACATTTTATAACTTAATAAGTTTCTGTTGTTTTTTTTAAATTAAATTAAACATGCAGTTTAATTGGGCAGCAGCCCCTGCACCTTTTATTTCCCAAGCATAATTTATTGTCTAAAAGGAAGCCAACCGTCTGAATTTATCATTTTGTATTGATTTAACTTAATTATTTCAGGAAAAAACCTTTAAACCTCAAACTGAGCTGAAGGTTTAGGGGGTACAAGCGCCACATGAAACAATAGGCCTCATTTTGATCAAGTGATGATAACTGATACAAATGAAAAAGAGAATAACTACAACCAGAAGCCAATCACTAGATTGGATAAGCCGAAATAAAAAGTATAACCAAGTTATTAGCATATAATATCATCGTAGGAGCCAGTTAGACAAAAATGACTTAGTCTGATTAATGGTGAATTGCTAAATAACATGTGAATATTAGATATATATACTAATCTTGTCTACGCCTATACCATTTTTCAGAAATAGCGATATGGGCAACGGTGTAAATTTATCCTTTACATAATTAAGCGAAATAGGTATATATGCAAATTTTAAGATTGAAACCAGTAGATGGAGGTGATGTGACGCACAAAGACCGGGAACTGGTACGTAGGGAACATATAGGGCTACCATCTGATACAAGCCAATAAGGGCCAGCTTTGAGTCAAGTTGACTAGTAATGAGTGTTAATGTCAGGAACCGCGGAATTTTCTATTATACGCGAGTATGTGGACTCTGGGCTGGGAGGATAATAAGTGCGCAATGTGACTTCCGGAAACTGGATACAGGCAGGTAGGTGACATTTAGTTTACCATCCGGACCCGAACCAATAAGGGAGGATCGGGTAGGTCTATTCAAAATGACTTTAAGTGTCAAGGACCACAGAGTTTTCCTTTATAAGCCAGGGTGTGGATTTTTGTTGGGGGTAAATACTACTAGATGGGGTGGTGTGACGCCTAAAGACTGGGTACCGGTACGTATGGGACATCTAGGGCTAATACTTGGTATAAGCGAATAATGGCACCCAAAGGCACCGTGTCCTGGCTTATTCGCTCAAAGTATTGGTTAAACATTTACCAGTTGAAACAATCGCATTTGTGCAAATGTGAAGAACTAGAAATGCCTCTTAAACTAGTTAGAAGATGGTTGTTATTCGTATGATAAAATATGGAGGAAACGCCATAATAGTAGTATATTATAACCTGGTGTGATTTTGACGTCCGTATAGGAAGTAATTATTAAACAGCGACCCCTTATGAGTACGCTCTGCTATATTTGGTTACCCACTTCGTTTTAGAAAATGTAAACATTGTTATGCGGACGATATAATTTTATTTTATTCAAACAGCATTTTATAGCACCTATAGTGGGTTCAATCTAAATAAGCTTGAAACATTTAAATACAAATAAATAAGCATATATTTGAAGCGTTCATACATTGAAATTCTTATTATTAGGTAAATGATTAAGTCAAATGTATTAGACAAAGAATAGGGAAACCATATCTTTTATTCACAAGAAAAAGCAAAAAAAAAAATAAGTTCAAGTTATATTTCAAAATACATATACATTTATAAAGATACATATAACAGCAAATTCACTTTTATTAGCAAAAGAAAAAAATGATTTCGAATGCCATAAAGCATAAAAAGTGAACTTGCATAATATAACTTTCATACTTATCTTCAGTGCATTTTTATGGGGTTGTATATTGATTTATCGGTTAAGACTTTATACCTCTCACGGTGTTTACATAGATTTCTTTATAAGAAGATGCATACCGCATTAGCGGATACGATTGTTGATTAGTCAGTCCTGTTATCTCGACTCCACCTA
The DNA here is from genome assembly GCF_026914265.1 of Mya arenaria. NCBI lineage: Eukaryota > Metazoa > Mollusca > Bivalvia > Myida > Myidae > Mya > Mya arenaria. The sequence goes on from NC_069125.1 coordinate 30,190,992, forward strand.
CCGTCTGGTGATCGGCATTTTCACAATCAGCTGGGTTTAATCGTTTATAACTCAAATATTCCACATTGTTTATAATTTGGAGCCTTGATGAAAGCATAACAGTTAGATGGCAGTATTTTATATTGGTTAATTCATTATTGATTGTGATCGTTTCTGACCGAAAAGGTTTGGGAAGTCAAATTTATATGATTTAAAGAAAAAATGCACTGCCTCTTCCTAACAAGATGTCACAGAGAACACTGACTATTATCAAAAAGAACAGAAAACATGAATGTACCAACAACCAGCCATAAAGCATAAGTCTAAGACGGAAAATTACACAAACCTTCAAAGAATTGGCTGGCTCAAGTTGTTTTGCGCAGTCACATAAAATGTTCCTTAAAAAATGTCGGGCAGCAAAAACAAAATAATGGTGGGGAAGGTGTGTGTTTTCATGAATATCTCATATTGAAATAAGAATTTGTCAGTAATATAATGAAATATAATGAAATAAATAAGACTTATTTGTGATACAGGGCAGTATTATTACGTTACTAAACATGCAGATTTTGCCTTGATGTATTTTTAGGCAACATGCAGAAACCCTCCCAAAGCAGGGAATGTAGTTAGTGAGAAGTATGCCACAAAACATGTTTTGCATATTTCTTTATAAGACTTATTGCTATGTTTCTTAAATGTTGTATGAAAAATGATTTTAGCAAGAGATAAATCAGAAGTGATCGTAAAGCTTTAACGTCACTAAAAGCCAGAACACAAGAAGAGACGCCACAAAAAAGGTGGAAATATATTGACACCTAAGACTACACATACATCGTAACCAAAATAAGATTGATGTTGTTTTAATCTTATACAGACTAAACAAATTATATCTGTATTTTGCATGTACTTTGAATAGCATTTTTGTAATATTTTGTTCGAAATTATCCTTTTTTATACGCCATAGCGTTTTTTTATACGCATTTATACTGGACTTACTTGTACTGCTGTAATAAATAACTTGTTGATTAAAGTGTAATTTATCATTTTTAAAAGAATCATATGACTATGGTGTTTAAGCTATTCAAGATCTTTGCATAAATAAACTTATTTCAGCACTTATGTACGTGATAAATAATGAAGACCTTTTATCTAATCGAGCTACTATTTTCTTTTTGTCTTATAATTATGTTAATGTGATGAGATATATATTTCTTGTTAAACCAAAATAATTATCAGTCTTCGCTATTTCTAGAAATGTTCATTATTATAAAGCTAAGACTATAATCTTGACACTCGTTATCCTCCTTGCATGTTCAACTTATAGTGTTAATAAGCCGAACGGACGCACTTACGCAAACACTGACGCACCCACGCACGTACGCATCTACACGGACCCGCCTGTTTGGTTTACTCATATCTTAGGCCAGATTTTTTTTTTTCGTTTTACGGGAGCGCCGTACCTAAATATTGCAAAACCCAAATAAGAAAAATATTCAAATTCCTAACTTTATTTTTATTTTTTCCGCCGCCCGTTTTTTTGATCTCCGATAGAAAATAAAATTTAGTGTTTTTTTTAACTTATTGCTAATTTCACAACAACAACAAATTATCGCGCACAATTTCCAAGATGGCGGAAGCCGGCGCTTCTTGCTTATGATGTTAACTGAAATGTGTTTCATTGTTTTGTGATATCACATGCATATTATATGTGATGATGAAAATAAAACTTGAAACTTGCTTATTATTATCATCTAAGCGATTGCAAGGAAAGTGGCCGCCTTTACGAAATTTTAAAGTGGATTTAGTTTGAAGACTGTTGTTTATAAAAATCAGTGCGTTTGTCATTTTGTGATATTTATACCAAAGCATAAGATCTCTAAAATATTTCTGTGTGTAGACCTGTTTACACGGGGAAACATTGAGAATTGTAATTTGCTGTACATGTTCCGACTACAGAAAAAGACGAGAATGTGACATTGGATTTGGCTTGTTTGTCTAAAGACAATTAAGTTATACCAACATATCGCATACCATTTTAATGGGCATTGGCTCCTCTTTTCATGTTACTCATTTTAAAATGGATTGTTTGTATGTTGATTAAGAAACTGAAATAAATGGACTCTACTGTGAAATCTGGTAAGTTTGAGTTACATACCTTGTTTCTTTTCTTGTATATCAAAGACATTAAATTTGTTCAGATGTGTTGTTTATCTCAATATATGTACCCACAATGATATTTATCAACATTTTAGACACAAACAATATGCCAGATGCCTTATGATTTGCCGGTGCAGTTTCAGTGACTATAAAAAGCACGACAAAAGTATATATGCTCATATTAAAATCATGCATATATAATAATTTGTGTAATTTTACTAATTTTTATTTAAAAGTGCAGTGTTAAATACTGTGGAGTTACAGTTGAAGAATATATTTACATGTGGTGTGAATCAGTTGACTTGTGGCGTTTAGGAAGTAAAATGAATATCCAAAATTAATGTTGAAATAAGTTCCTTAAACGTGCATTATGAACCAGGTTATGCACCAGTCAATTGTAACCACGGCCCCTAGGTCCGGGGGTATAAAGGGGATAACGAGAGAAATGGGCGGTTATTTACCTTCCAGGTGGCCCCGCAGTGCTGAGAGAATGCGGTGGTTTTGATTTTGCGCCGAAAATAGTGGGGGAATGGGCCTTACCTCAGGGTGCAGGGGATTTGGCGTGGATTTGACCAGTAGATTGTCGCCTGTCTCTACGCAGGACAGGGTTTTCCAAGGATTAGCTGGACTGAAAGTCAAAGTCTCCGCAATTCTCAAGACCTGGGTTGGGGGAGGTGCTGGTTACAATTCAATGGTGCATGATTGAGGCTACTTGTGAAAACGACTTCTTGTTTTGACATTATTATACAGATCTATTATACAACAGGTAGTATGGAGTGCGAAACAAGAGTGCACAACTTCAAAACATACATTCTTTAAATGTTTCCGAAAAAAAGAAAAAAAATACGAAAAATCAATTTATTATTCAAGATTACTTTACGTCGTAAGTTACTTATTGATTTGCAAAACATTTATTATCTGCACAGTTTCAAAGGTCAAGTGATAATTTCAAAAGTTTTTTTTTTTATATAATTACGACTTAATGATTATCCGTAATTGTTAATATAACAAAACATAGCTCCCAATTTAGTAGTACTTGTAATTTGCAGTCGATCGTGAAATATAAATGGACTTCGTAGAAAACTTGGCGATACTAAATTTGTGAACATTATATGGGAATATGATATAGTAATTTTAACAGAGACATGCCTATCAGAAAAAACATACTATAAATTTAGACATAGGAAATTTTCATTATGAGCCTTTCTTTGGTACTAAACATAAAAATACAAGAAAATATCGTTATAATGGGAGGTATCTCCAATTATTTTAAGGATAGTTTTAGAGAACATATTACAATTATTGAAATACATAAAAATGTTGTTTTGTAGACTAAAACATGTTTAGGTGTCCTTTCAGCATTCGAAGATTTATATATATGCAGTCTATATTTACCACCAAGTAATTCCACTATTTTAAAACAATTTTAAATATATTTATTCGATCTTATTGAACAGGGAATCGAAATATATAGCACTGCTGGCATAGTTGCATTAAATGGCTATTTTAACGGCCGCATGGCGGATGAAATTGACTTCTTAAATTTTGTTAATTATATAAACAACGAGCAATTTGAACAAATGTTGACAAATATTATTCTTACACCAATCGTGTATAACATGGAATAAACAAAATATTACATGCAATAAATTGAATACAGTTTCGTGAAGTCAAACGGCATTAATCTTAAAAATATATACGAATACTTATGCCAATGGTTTCTTACTAAATGAAGCCAAATGTATGATTACAGGCAATCGCACATTAAGATCAACATCGTATAGAGATACTGGTTTTATTTAACATAATTTCGTATCATGATAGTAAGCACATAATTATATTACATTCAGTAGTCAGTACATCATTTCAAAGTTTTGTAGAAACCATTGGTTACCTGTTAGAAATCTAGGATGAAACTAAATTACTTAATATATGTTTTATCGACAATGGTACCAAACATACTTTTGTGTTAAAGAGATGAGCAGCATTGAACGTTAACGCCTGATCGGATTTCATCAATCACTAGTTGATTGATAGTCAACTATTATTATTATTATTATTATTATTATTATTATTATTATTATTATTATTATTATTATTATACCTGATTTATATAGCACTCTTGTCATATGGCAATATATGTTCAAATGTGTTTTACAATACATATACACAAAATATCAACACAAACAATTAGGCTACAAATTAAGTTAGCTAAGTCTAGCTAATGCAGAACTAGCTTTAAGACCGACCGCCTGGTAGTGTTCTTGATTTGTATATAAGTTGGCTGAAATTTTATCATCAAAATAATGGTAAACAACACAAAATGTTGCGTTTCTTAAAACATTGTTTTGAAATCCGTATATTTCAGTTCCAACGTCACACGCCTTCACTGTTTAATATATGAGTCTTACTTATTTTACAATGATTGCAAAAACTGTTAATTTACTTATCAGTAAACTTTACTTTCTTCACAATGGACCATTCAACACTGGTTCTGCAAAACGTCGAGGACTATATGTTTTGGTATTTCAAGCTCCTTGAATATATCCTAAATATTGCACCAATTAAAGATAGTTTGACAAAATATGCTTTAGTTTTCCATTGCAAAAAGACTTCAAACAGTTGCACACAGTGTTTTATTATTCGTTTTTCATTATCTCAATCAATATAGATTTTTAAAGATTGATTTTATGAAGTTTTACTATGATTTTAGGCTATTATTTCTGCTCAATATACAACATCCGTTCCTGAATGACAATACGTTTTGTATGATGAACATTTTAATTAACTTATATTTAATTTTAAGCATCATCTGATACGAGTAGTATATATAAAATTGGTTCTGCCATAGTGAGCTCAACTTGTGCAGTTCTAAAAAATAGATATAACGTCACACTGATACTTGATTTTGTTGCATATGCAGTCCATTGTGACCGCAAAATCAGAATTATCAATACTATCGGTCAATAACGCAGCTTTCCCGGCTACTTCAATTAAACAAATCAATCATTTATAAGAAATATGAATGCCCGCGTGTATCACACGCTCGCACTACGCGCACATGCACACTCACAGATTACACCATTTTGTATCGATCCATCGATACCATCATGTTATCACATAAAATGTTTATAAACTATTTACAGTAAATTAAGGAACACATACAATGTATTTAAGACAGTATATCGATCAATTAAAACAACTATAATATCGTAAATACAATTAAAGGTTATCTGTTAATATGTATCTAACAGAATTTACACAAAAAATCCATTTTTTTATTTGCATCTGATGTTGTAAAGCAATTCTTACATGTTTTTAGATTTATGTTTATCTATTCGTAAAAGTTCTATACGTTTATTCTACAAGCATGTGTTTCTTCTATCGTTTTGTATGCCTAAAATGAGCGATATCTTCTTCGTTTAGAGACGATGTCCTATGCTGCAGTATAAGATATAGTAATGATTTCTCAAAAATAGCTAGTGTGACGATTTAGTAAGGATTAATATTCAAATGCAGCTGTTTGATACTACCAATGGTTTATATATTGAATCCGTTTTATTTTTTCAAACAATTCTTATTCGCGTTTTAAAGCTGTTATTTCACAGATTGAACGTTGTGACAACTGTTTTAGAACGAGCCAAATTATGTGAAAATGCATGTAAACAAGGCATATAAGAATTCAGACAGAAATTGGTCCCAGAAAAAAAAAAATATTTAAGTTCGAAATATGATGTTTTATGCATTTGTTGTAAACAGTTAGTAACACTTTTAGCTTTAAATATAAATTTAAGAACGGAACTATGAAAATCTGCGGTCTTTTATCAGCAGTCTTTTATCGCTGGTTTGCAGATATTTAGTACTACGAAAAATTCTGCTCATTTCTGTACAAAAAATAAAAAAGGTTGTAAAAAACGTTAAATCTGTGCTGCTAAGCAATATACTTGTTTGGACCTGTTAGTTAAAGTCTAGTTATTTTCTTCACACGTGATAGCTTTTATTTCCGATACGCACCACTCTGATATGCTGTGCAAGAATAGTTTCTACGTACATTTATTTTTTGTGCATTTACGTTAATTATTATGATAAGGTAAGACACAATCCATATACAAGACAATCAGATTTTGTATTTCAAAGGGAATGCCTATGATGTATATATATTTATATATATAAAACATGAGGTGTCCCAGAATGGACCCTTGGTCAACTAAAGAGTTTATAAATTTTCCTGAATATGAAATATCAATTTGATGAATGTCGTTCAAAAACAAAATCAATGTTTAAAGGGATTATAGCAAAAATTCTATAATTTTAATTGATGTTTAAGAGTTTCGTGATTAAGAGTTTCAAGAGTTTATTGGCGAATCGGCATGTTTGCCTTTGACCATTTACAAACTATCTAATGATGGCTAAGACACAAAAGTATATTGATTTATAAAGCAATTATGTGATAACAGTACATATATACATGTATTCAGTGATCAACAAAATCAATTTCTTGGCGTATGATATTTTTTCTGCGATAATTTGAATGGATTATCGGATTTGTTTTGGTCATGTAATTAGAAATTTGGGTTGCATTTATTCTCATCCATCAAAGGTTTAACAATTAAAATCTAACGCATAAAACCATCACTCTGTTCTTATAGATAAGGTTGTTTTAAGCTTATTAAGAATAATTCGTTCTCAAGGGGATACACATGTTTTGCAAAGTAGATAAACAAATATCTGCTATCTATATATGCAGTGTAAACAGTAACTTCGCCATATCTCCTCAATCCTTAGATGCTGGTACAAATAGGTTTACATATAACATGTCATTTCCTGCTTCAAGTTTCCTGCCTATTTATAACTGACCAACATTTAGAATTTAAGAGAAGTCATCTATCATTAGTTGATAGTGAATATCAGATAATGATATAGAATTCTTTTAATGTTTTATTTGTATTGATTAACATTTATATTGATGCATTGATTACATTTTAGAATAACATGAAAATGACGAATCCACTATGAGTTCATATATTAAAAGTAAGGTACATGTTTTCGATAACAACAAGACGTTTTCTTCATGTCTAGATAAAAATGCTCTGGGTTACTACTAGATAAAAATTTCAGACGAAACACTTTAAATAAAACATAACCCGAACAAACGTCTTGTAATCAATTATTCCGACATAAAAGCGGAAATCTATTAAGCAAATATAATCTATTTTTCAAATGGACGGCCAAAATCATAAAATACGTCGAAATGTGTTATCATGTACTGATAAACCAAAATCAGTTCAGGGTTAAACCTCCTCACCAAAAACAAACATTTTAATCTGATGGTGTATGGTTTACAAGCGGCATATCTAACTAGTTTTCCCCAAATCCTCAAGATCAAATATTGTATCCCAAAATAATATTTTAACATGTAAATGTTCATTCGAAGACAATAAACGTAGTTACTCATACTAAATACGTAATACACGTACATCTGCAATAACCTGAGTCGACTATACTTAAAAAACAGTTATAATTAATATCTTCTTTCCATCAACTTGAGTGCTTAGTTGCTAAATTCGAATTTATTCTTCGATATCAGTTATGACTAATGTGTATCGCATGACAGTGAGCATCTACAGAAACTTTTAAAAATGCAGTCAACTTATAAATCACTGTAACTGAGGTTCACTCCATGTGTGAGCGACATGAACCTTATATAGGCCCTATTTTAACCAACGAAGGATAACGGATAAAAATGAAAACAATAAATAACGCAGCTTAAAACAAATAACTATGCGGGTTACGTCGAAATATAACATATATCCAAGGTATTAATAAATAATATTACCGTAACAGCAAATTAGGAAATATTTCATGAAGGCTGATGAATGGTGAATTACTTAACATTCGTTATTAATATAATATAATAGTATATGTTATGAATAATATGGTTCATAATACTAGAACGATGTGATTTGACTTTTTAAGACCGGATACTGGTACGAAGGGGACAACTTGAACTACCATCTTATATCAGCAAACAAGGGCCAGCTTAGAGAACCACGTATTTTTCTATTATAAGCCAGTTTGTTGACTCTGGATGGGTTTCATGCTATTATAAAGACGCGATGTGGCACCCGAAGACCGGACAAAGGCACGTAGCGGAAATCTAGTGCTCAAACCTGATCCCAACCAATGAAGGCGCTTTGGGTAGATTTACTATTTGAATAAAAATACATAAATGGTCTTGTACCGCAGATGTTTCTATACCAGTGTGGGGAATTTTGTTGGGAGCTTAAACTACTAGATAGAGGTGATGTTGACGCCCGTAAAACGTTAGCTGGTATTTACCAGTCAGAGATTTTAGGGTTTGTGCATATGCTAACATGTATAAAAGCCTCTAACACTTAATATTGATGGCCACTATTATGATGAAATATAAAGAAAAGTACGTTATATTATATTATAACTTAAGTACACCGCGTAATTTTGACGTCTTATGAATACGCTCTGCTAATCTTGGTTCCCGTCTTTATTTTAGAAAACGTAAACATTGTATTGTAGACCACATTTTGTCAATTTGAGAATCATTTACGATTTACGATTAGATGACGTGAAGCCAGGTTAAGTAAGTTTAAAACGAGCACATGTATTTATGTAGAGCACAACACAATGAAATTCACTGGCAAAGTCCTATGCAGTACAACCGACCGGCCAGGCAAAACCAGAGACGGTTAACTCTGGAAACCTGTGTTCGTTTGCCAAGTGTCCATTCACAACGTATGAATGTCGAACCTCATTCATTTGTCTGGTTTCAAATATGGATATAAAACAGTGAAACAAAATCACTAAAAATATTGAAGTGAAAATTTAGGTTACGAAGTGAACTGAATGAAGTCGACTGGTAGAATGACTCTTCACGCTAATATACCAATATAGCACGAAATCCTCGTGCAAGACTGACCACTACTGTATTCAAATACTATCATTTCGCCAAGACAAATATTTCACGCTATACTAACGAAACGCGTGAAATGAATATTATTCATCACAAATCATTTAGCAAATATTTTGAAATTGCTGAGAAAAAAACCGATAAAGTAACTGTAAACTATTACGATATGATCAATTTGATTGTTTTCGGTTTTGAAAAGGATTACCAACTTAATAAATGTTTGGTTACAGCGGATGGCAGTAGCTCTAAATCATAGATTACCTAACATTCGACGGGTAATCAGCTGTCAGATTGTGCTTATATTCCACCACGTGATTCAAAAGATTATGTGCTAGTTACACAAGGTAAACGCTTCATCGAGTAATGTCATTCCAAATTTGATCTTTTTGTTATATGTCGACTGCACACCGATCAGGTATGGGCAAATATACATTTTATTCAAAAAGAATCAATCAGGCGTATTGGATTATTAAATACTTCAGCTTCAAAATATATTTTCTGTTTCAGACTTTCAAATACAAGATCCAACCGAATTTTCGAATCAATCATGGATCGTTTTCGCTTGTAATAAGCAGCTGGGGAAAATTAATGCCAAAAATAATAGTAAGAGTAATAATATCAATAAAGATTAATGGAATCCATCCAAAATTGAAGAACTTAAAAGTAGTTTGTCATTCAAATGTAACCAATTGTCTTGATTTGTAGAACAATTAGATTCTAATTAAACATTGAGGGTTCAACAAATTCGTTCATACAGATAATTCAAATTCGTCTTTGTGTCGGTTTGCCAAAAAACAAAATGATACAACTTCTAGAAAATCGCTTTCAAAAGAAGCCGTGAGAGCCTGAGCAAAATAAACCTTAACGAATTTTAGAAATAAAATAAAAACGAATATAAAAAAGTCAACCAAAATCTGAGAATCAAAATGCGTCGGATTTATAGGATAATTTCAAAACACTATATATAGTACTTAAGATTATACTAACAACTCAAAATTAAGAGCAAACATTTGCGATGACAATCTTGATAAAAAGGTCATTTTGGCAGATTAAGGAAGCTGTAATGCTGAAATCTATAAAACCATATTTACAGATATATCATCGTTTCTATTGAAACTATTAAATCGCATCTTTACCACAGGAGAATATCCCAGATCCATTTAGGGAAGATTATTAGTACCTGCATTTAAAGGGAGCAATGAAGACGACCCAAAGAACTATAGAGAAATAACCCTCATTGTTATTTTTCGAACTTTAATTCTCAAATATTTCTTAAAAGATTGACTTGGAGCAGTCTTAATAAAACTATTTAAAATCAATTTCAAAAAGGCAAGTCTACGATTTGTTGATATTTTACTAGGGATGGCAACGAGTACCCGAGGACTTGAGTACTCGATCGAACGTCCGAGTACTCGAGTACCAAATCACTACTCGAGTACTCGGGAACAAATCTATAAAAATCACCAAATTCACGATTTACAGACAAAATATCAGATCTGGTTATTTGCCAAGAGGACAATTTACGGTCCCTCTAATCCCCGCTGTGTACACAATTGACCTCAGTCAATTATTTGACAATTGTTGTGATAGTTTTAAACTGTCAACAAAGGACCTCTATTTCAAATTAGCACTGATGTCAATTAGCGAAGTTTTGATAGAGGTACTTTCACCTACACAATTCTATTGTATACCAATTAGAGACCTTTCACCAAACAATGGACGCTAACGAGCGAAAGAGTATCGAATGTTACGAGAATTGATTTCTTAATGGGCGTATTTTAACTATTTTTGCAATGATTATCACAATTGATTGGTTGATATTTTAAATCAAGAATTATGAATATTAATGAGGTAAACAACAATGACACAGTACAAAAAACTATCATTTAAAAAAAATTGTAGAGTGAACAACTAAACAACTGAACTTCGTATTGAATTTCGTTCACTATTTTTATGTATGCTATTAATTTTCGTTCATTGTAATTCTGATTGTTGTTCATTTCTGCGGTGCATACTTGTATAAAATGAAACGAATAAGACAAATTAAAAGCCTGAAACAACATTTGTTTTCTTTTTATATCATTTTTTGTTAAAATACGTAATGAAAGTTTACTTTAAAGGTGAAAATGACCAATAATACGACCAACGCGCAATATACGTCATTAACGATACATGTATACACAATCTTGTCTTTGCGAACACATATTCAATTTTTCCGAGTAATCGAGTACCCGGGTACTAGATCGAACGATCGTCCGAGTACTCGAGTATTAACTTTACTACTCGTTGCCATCCCTATATTTTACATTCAATTATGATTTTGATCGAAATAATACGACAAAGAATAATTGACATATATGGAATGCAGATATTAATGAATCGAACAGACTAGAACATATCGCTGGTATAAAAATGAACTCAAGCATGAAAATATCTAAATAGTATGCACATGAATAAATATAGAACGGTCGTTACAACATTTCCTCACATGACCTTTTAATCGAAACAGGAAGACAGCATCACTTTCCAAGAAAATATAGAATATGTAGCTTTTGTAATATGAATGTCATCGAGATGAATATCATTTTGTATGTCAAAAACATCATAATCTACGAAATCATTGCTGTAAACCATATTTTTGCTTTTGGCCAACAAAACAAAATGTATTACCCTTTTTCCTCAGACAGCGGAAAAAAATATGCCAAGTTAGTAAATATTTATAGTATGCATCTTTGTTACGATCGAGAACATTATTATGTTAAGAATTTGATACTATGATGTATAGTATACTTCTCTATTGATAGAAAAGATCAGAACAGAAAGTTTATTTTTTACTTAAACATAAAAAGCTCATCGTTATATTATATGAATACAAAACAGAAATATAGAATACACACACATAAACAATCAAACTATATATAGTTTAATGTATAACACGTTTTAAATGATTTTTTATCATTGACAGAATTTTTAGAAATTACTCAAAAATCGAAATAATAAAAGAGTAAAAGGAAAATATCAACCAAGTTAATCACACAATTCAGCGTGCATGATGGTTATAATGATATCACGATGATTTGTTTCATATGTTTTTGCATTTTGTCTTTGAACGTTATATATCATTGACCAGAACAGAACATTTATTGTTAACTTTAACATTTACAGTTCATCGTTGTTACAATAATATAACACATTGCATGGCAATAGTTGATAGATGCGAGAGTGCATTATACATATATAAACTATCAATGATTTCAACATGTTAAAAATTAAGCATTATTATTCAAAGCAGTATATCGTAGCTTAAAAGTATGTTTGGAATACAAAGCTAGTTTTCGTAGACATGCAGCGTTTTCCGAGTTTAATAATTGAATGAATTTAAACATGCTTGGTCTTGCATAGTAAAATTTAGTTATATTTGTTTTTCCTTATGCCATTATATTTCGGACAAATCAAAACAAAGTGATATTCATCTTCGATATCATTATGAACACATAAAAGACATTTACGTTGATTTCTTTCAATATTAACATATCTGCCTTTTTCAATATTTAACATATGAGAAGACAATCTAAATCTAGCAATAATATTCCTAAGTCTATAGCTATACAATTTATCTATATACGATGACATATGAATAGTGAATTGTAGTTCTCTGTATAACACTAATGAACTTAATGAGTTTATATAAGTTTTCCAATGTCCAATAAATGAGTCGATTAATCTTCTTCTAAAAAAGGAATAAAATAATCAATATAAATCGACTCCGGATATGTGTGCGTACATTAGAACACCATGTTTGAATTTGCGTTATTTTCCGCATCGTATCGAAGGCTTTGCAATGTTTTGTATAAAAAGGAACTGTCTGTTTTAAATTAATCCGTTTAAGAAAATATTTTACAATTCTTACATGTCTAGTAAAATACACAGGGTACCGTCCTAGTTCACCATATATTGCAGAGTTACAAGTGCTTATTTTTACACCATTTGATGCTGAATAAATGTTATGTAAAAATAGGGAACACAAGACAATTGAAATAAAGATCAATACCGAGAAGTTATTCACACGAGTTTCGGGTCGGGGATCAATTGTCACTTACAGAAGGCTTGACATAGGCCTTGGGACATTACAATGATATTAAATAAAACATAATTGTTTTGTAGCGTTATCTAAATGAATGCCTCATTGTAATATTTTATGTTTAAGTCAAATGTATTAGACCTACATTAACGGAAACCATATCAATTTTTAGAATCAAAAACAAAAACGTGTGCAGAAATGACATTAACAACGTTTAAGGATTTTATTTTGAATTATGTCTATATTTATAAATATACCAAATGTCCTAAATATCTTAAATATAACATCAAATTCACTTTAGCAATTGAAAAAAAAAATCATACTAATATCTTGCTTATAATTCCTCTCCAAACGTAAACGCAAATGCATTTGTAGCATGTGGTTGAGTATTGATTTATCGGATAAGACCATTAAACCCCGTTGGTGTTTACAGAAGCCACGCGTCCAGTACATTTTTCAATAGAGGGTGCTTATCTCTGTAGCGGATTCGGATCGTTGATTGGTCGGTCTTGTTATTTCGAATCCGCCTATCGTCTTGTGATGGGTATTTTCACAAGCGGTCTATTTTAAGTCAGCTTGGTTTAAGCGTTTATTACTCAAATCTCTCGCATTGTTTATAATTAAAGAAGTTATAATGACACAAATTAATGCCCGGCTTCGTTAAAAAAAACTAATGGAAAGTTTGCAGTTTTTCAAGATTGTTTTGATGTCTTTGTTAATCAATAATTGACTCTGATTGTTTTCTGACCGAACAAGCTTAGAAGTCTTATTCAAATAATTAATTGAAAAACGCACTGCAAGTTATATGATTAAAACAAACAACATACAATCAGTCTTATATTCCATTTTTACATGTTTATCTGTTGCTATTTTATCACAAATGGTGTACCTCCAATAAAAATACAAACAAAAATCGTTATAGTGGATGTTTCTCCATTTATTTTAAGGATAGTGTTAAAGATAATATTACGATTATTGAAAGGCATACAAATTGTAAAACTTAACAGGAAATCGAAATATATAGCACTGATTATATACTTGCATTAAATTGCAATTTAAACGGCCGCATGGCGGATGAAATTGTCTTCATAAGTTTTGGTTACATACAGTAGCATTTTTGATTGTATTAATATATGTATGTATTTTATATGTGTGAATGTGAGCATGTGTGAGTAACCATGTGTAGCCTAAAATTATAGTTATCAAATACTCATATGTTTGTATGTTGATAATTTTCTCATTTCTTTTTTTTGTGGCCATCTATGTGATATTTGATGTTAATTTTGGCCAAAAGCATGTATTTGCTGATATTGCCAATAAACTGAAACTGAAACTGATAATAATATAGACAACGAGCAATTCGAACAAATGTTGACAAATGTTCCTACATAAAGATAAATGTTCAGACAACCACGTAAAAACGTTACTAGTAAGGATAGTAAAATAAGCGACTTTATTTTCAATAAAACTAAAGCAAATAACCCGGTAGATTATTTTTTCATTAACTATCGATATTTCTCTCTTTTGAGCAACTTTGAAAGACTTCCTTCCACACAATTTTATGACCACTCGGCAATAACAATATGTTTATAAGGTATTTGTTTACAAACAGGAATTCAAGTACTTGATCAATTGGATATCCCCAGTATACACATTGCGTGTGATAACGATAAACTTAATTCATTCTTAAATTTACTTCAGTCGCACAGTAACGATTAACCGCGTTTAATAATAATAATAATAATAATAATAATAATAATAATAATAATAATAATAATAATAACATAAATTGAGGGTGTAGAATTGCTAACATGGCAATAACAAAAACAAAACAGTTTGGGAAAACAAATGAAAACTCAGTACAAGAAAAGTATACTCAGCTCAGAAGGCTTATCTATAGATGAGTTGTATAAGCATTTTTGAAACCTTTTGGTGCTGCGAAAAATTAAAACAAAAAGTGCCCTTTAAGGCGTATGAGTCGCTAGATGGGATAATCTCGGAAACAGAAATTTTATATCTTCTATATCGAAAGAGCCCCGGCATCAATATGTTAATGGCGTTTTATTTTAAGAATTCATTTGAAATTAGTTCCGCCAAATTTGCTCAAATTGTAAAACATAGTGTTAGATAACGCAGAATACCCGGAGTCATTAGGAGAGGGTAATAATAACACCAATATATAACATAACAGAACGCGTGGTAACGCGAGTGCATATAAAAATTCTAGACGCATAGCGTTAAACAATATATTAAGTAAGGTGTAAAAATTGCGACCCAAACTTAAGTGCAATCGGAAGTGACAAAATGATAAATATGATAGGTTTTCATCTCGGCAGATCGGCCACTGATGCCAATGAATTCATATTCGATTACAGTCGAAACTCGGTGTCTCGGTATCGCAAGGTTCGATATCCTCGTTGGCTCGAACACGATTTAAAGTGTTTGTTTTTTTCAATATGTTCATACTAAAATTCGATCGGTTAGCTTGATATTTTGAGGTTAAATATTTCTCAACGCTCGATGTCATTTTGCGGTCTCTAGTAAACAGTAAACATTTTGTTTTGTTTGTATTACTCGATGTCAGTTTTCACACCTTGATTTGTTCGCTTGGCTAAGCCGAGGCGCTGATCGATTAATTTTGCTTGATTGGTATTATAATCATTATCATATTTAAATGGTTTAACAGTTTGAGCACACATGCTTTCACTTTAATTTAATAATAGGTCTTTAGGAGATAACGTAGCAAACAACAAACAAGGTTAACAAGTCTTTCTTTAACGTATAAATATACACATACAATACGCAATATCGCTTGGCTCAATATTCGCGAGGCTCGAAGTATTATGGCCAGTCCCTGATATTATATATATGATACATATATATGATATTAATCATAAGAAAATTATGTTGTTAAATATCTACAAAATGAACCAGATAAATCTAAGTTATCATTAACTTTTCCATTTACACAATTATCTAAGTTTGTAAATAACATGCCTGATGAAAATATAGGGTTTGAATATTGTTGAATACATGTATAAGAACAAATTTGACATAAATATCTCATTGATAAGAACGTGCACGAGGATTTCGTGTTTAACAAATCGCCCACTGTGTTAGTTTAATAGATTGATACATGCTATTCTATGTTTGATTATATTAATATAGTTAAGATTGGGCTCACATACAACACTTATTTTCATAAGTACATACGTTTCTAGCTTTTTACTATTATTAACATTTTGAAACCAACAAAGTACGCATTGATCGTAAACACGTTGGATTAACATCTCCAATTCAACTTTCGTAACATTTGCATTATGTCACATTTATGTATGTCCAAACTCATCTTATGTGCGTTTTAATAGTAATGTCAGTACAGGTATAAATCTGATTGTGTTTTAATCAGGCGTCTTCAGATAAAATTATTGCGCTGAATGTTTCTCCAAATGGAATAATTAATACAACTGTCAAATGTTGAGCAATCTTGAGAGGACTCGGTACAACCTAAGCTATTCACACGTATTCCTACTAACTTAGTATCAAGATTAGTTGTTTATGTTTTCTATGGATGGGTTTATATAATTTTATTGCGTAAATAAATTTAAAAAAAAAATCAAATTATTTCATATGATCAAATTTGTCATATTGTGAACTGTACGATATGCACACGGTAATAATTAGTCTTTAGGAGATAACGTAGCAAACAACAAACAAGGTTAACAAGTCTTTCTTTAACGTATAAATATACACATACAATACGCAATATCGCTTGGCTCAATATTCGCGAGGCTCAAAGTATTATGGCCAGTCTCTGATATATCGAGACAACGGATTTCGATTGTATATGTATTTGAAAACGTCTTATTTGGTACGCGTCAAAGAAATTTAATTTGAAGTACCATGCTATTCATATTTGTTTGTAACAATAAACGATGCCTTATTTAAAAGTCCTAAGTAAAGAAATAATAAGGTGTGATATCTAGCAAATTAAAAAAAGCAAAAATCAATTCTCCGTCCGAATCAAAACGCGTGTAGCCTCTTCATCAGAACGTTGGATCAAAAACATAACAAAACTCAGATATATTTATCGAATAACAACTGGGATAATAAAACATGTTACATAAAAATACGTTAACAATAATATATTATTATTAAACGCGCATTGACTATTAGCGAGAAGAAGAAATGACCTTCTGGTGAAAATTTTCAATGTCTCCCAAAGGTCGCAACGATGTTACCCAAAGGTTGTATTTGTCAGTTCATGTCTAGTATTTCCCTTATATGTGTAAACTAGGACAACAGCCAGTAGGCGGCGGTCACCATTTGTTCAGATTAGGCTTAGTATAAGCTCATTCGGAACTCCTCGGCCATTTTTATTGAAAACAACCTCGGATGTTTGTCGGTACATCAGTTAAAGTAGTTCGTATTTTTTTAATTAAATCATTTTAGAAATGTAGTGTTTTAGAATTGTGTTTACTGATCTAAGTTTAAACTGATTGTCATTGAAGTATATTATTGCAAACATAATTAAGATTTCCAAGAGTAAAGTCATAAAGTTTAACTACTAAATAAAATCACTACGCGATCTACTTGCAGCGGACGTAAACGTACCTCTTTTTTAGTATGTAAACCGTCCAAATACATCCGAGGTTGTTTTTGAAAAAAATGGCCGAGGAGCTCCGAATGAGTATAAGCTATGGTCCAAGGTCATGCCGGAAGTCACTATACATTCAGTTTAGGACTAGTAAGTCTCTTTTATGCATATGCAAGGGCGTCAGGCATAACCAGGATGACACTGTATGATCAGTTCAACCTAGTATGTTCCAACTATATTTCTTCTCAACAATTTGTTTAGTTCAAGCCAAGTATATCCATATACTGTGTCTTCTAGAACGGTAAAATTAGGCGGATATCATTCTTTGTTCAGTTCAGGACTCATAATATGTCCTTATTGAATCCCTACCTGGGCGACAACCAGTAGGCGGCGGTCAATATTTATGCGATCAAATCAGGTCTGGTATGTCTTTATTTGTGCCAAACAGAGAGACTACCAGTAGGCTGATTCACTAAATGTGCACATGAGGGCGACAATCGGTACGTGCAAGCTATTATACGTTTACTCAGGCCCAGTATGTTCCAATAATAAAGATGGCCTGCGACATTTGAGCCTGGTTGATGACCTTATTAATGCCCGCTAGAGCACTAGGTCATGCGGAGGTCACTGCATAATCACTTTAGGTCAAGGACGTCTCAATTATGTTTCTACTAGTGCGAAAACAAGTAGTCTGAGGTCACTTTATGCCCAGTTCACGTCTAGTTACTCCCTATAATGAGTAAACTATGGCAATACTCAGAAGTATGAGGTCATTATATTCTCTGCTCAGACTCAGGGTGTTTTAATACGGCGCCGTGACATGGTGAAGACCACTGTTTATCAAGGTTTTTTAAGGTAAAGACTCGTACAAGTTTTGTTCAAGACTGAAAATGTCTTTTTATGATTCCAAAATTTCGACAACCAGTTGGCTGAGGTCTCCCTGTCTTCTATTCAGGCATAGAATGTCGCTATTATGTTCCTACTCTGGCGACAACCAATATGCTATGGTTTAAGATACTTGCCTTCTTGGCGCGTGGTAACGCGAGTGAATATAAAAATTCTAGACGCATAGCGTTAAACAATATATTAAGTAAGGTGTAAAAATTGCGACCCAAACTTAAGTGCAATCGGAAGTGACAAAATGATAAATATGATAGGTTTTCATCTCGGCAGATCGGCCACTGATGCCAATGAATTCATATTCGATTACAGTCGAAACTCGGTGTCTCGGTATCGCAAGGTTCGATATCCTCGTTGGCTCGAACAAGGTTTAAAGTGTTTGTTTTTTTCAATATGTTCATATAAAATTCGATCGGTTAGCTTGGTATTTTGAGGTTAAATATTTCTCAACGCTCGATGTCATTTTGCGGTCTCTAGTAAACAGTAAACATTTTGTTTTGTTTTTATTACTCGATGTCAGTTTTCACACCTTGATTTGTTCGCTTGGCTAAGCCGAGGCGCTGATCGATTAATTTTGCTTGATTGGTATTATAATCATTATCATATTTAAATGGTTTAACAGTTTGAGCAAACATGCTTTCACTTTAATTTCTGTCTTTAGCTGGTACGAATACAGACGTTAAAAGTATGTCAGAGTCAAGTTTAAGTTTTATTAGCATAAACATAAAAATGTCATTGCTATTATACATAATACAATTTAAAGACGGTGAACAAGTAATGTATATACAAACACAAATGTAAATATTAATCATAAGAAAATTATGTTGTTAAATATCTAAAAAATGAACCAGATAAATCTAAGTTATCATGAACTTTTCCATTTACACAATTATCTAAGTTTGTAAATAACATGCCTGATGAAAATATAGGGTTTGAATATTGTTGAATACATGTATAAGAACAAATTTGACATAAATATCTCATTGATAAGAACGTGCACGAGGATTTCGTGTTTAACAAATCGCCCACTGTGTTAGTTTAATAGATTGATACATGCTATTCTATGTTTGATTATATTAATATAGTTAAGATTGGGCTCACATACAACACTTATTTTCATAAGTACATACGTTTCTAGCTTTTTACTATTATTAACATTTTGAAACCAACAAAGTACGCATTGATCGTAAACACGTTGGATTAACATCTCCAATACAACTTTCGTAACATTTGCATCATGTCACATTTATGTATGTCCAAACTCATCTTATGTGCGTTTTAATAGTAATGGCAGTACAGGTATAAATGTTTTAATCAGGCGTCTTCAGATAAAATTATTGCGCTGAAGGTTTCTCCAAATGGAAGAATTAATACAACTGTCAAATGTTGAGCAATCTTGAGAGGACTCGGTACAACCTAAGCTATTCACACGTATTCCTACTAACTTAGTATCAAGATTAGTTGTTTATGTTTTCTATGGATGGGTTTATATAATTTTATTGCGTAAATAAATTTAAAAAAAAATCAAATTATTTCATATGATCAAATTTGTCATATTGTGAACTGTACGATATGCACACGGTAATAATTAGTCTTTAGGAGATAACGTAGCAAACAACAAACGAGGTTAACAAGTCTTTCTTTAACGTATAAATATACACATACAATACGCAATATCGCTTGGCTCAATATTCGCGAGGCTCGAAGTATTATGGCCAGTCCCTGATATATCGAGACAACGGATTTCGATTGTATATGTATTTGAAAACGTCTTATTTGGTACGCGTCAAAGAAATTTAATTTGAAGTACCATGCTATTCATATTTGTTTGTAACAATAAACGATGCCTTATTTAAAAGTCCTAAGTAAAGAATTAATAAGGTGTGATATCTAGCAAATTAAAAAAAGCAAAAATCAATTCTCCGTCCGAATCAAAACGCGTGTAGCCACTTCATCAGAACGTTGGTTCAAAAACAAAACAAAACTCAAATATATTTATCAAATAACAACTGGGATAATAAAACATGTTACATAAAAATACGTTAACAATAATATATTATTATTAAACGCGCATTGACTATTAGCGAGAAGAAGAAATGACCTTCTGGTGAAAATTTTCAATGTCTCCCAAAGGTCGCAACGATGTTACCCAAAGGTTGTATTTGTCAGTTCATGTCTAGTATTTCCCTTATATGTGTAAACTAGGACAACAGCCAGTAGGCGGCGGTCACCATTTGTTCAGATTAAGCTTAGTATAAGCTCATTCGGAACTCCTCGGCCATTTTTATTGAAAACAACCTCGGATGTTTGTCGGTACATCAGTTAAAGTAGTTCGTATTTTTTTAATTAAATCATTTTAGAAATGTAGTGTTTTAGAATTGTGTTTACTGATCTAAGTTTAAACTGATTGTCATTGAAGTATATTATTGCAAACATAATTAAGATTTCCAAGAGTAAAGTCATAAAGTTTAACTACTAAATAAAATCACTACGCGATCTACTTGCAGCGGACGTAAACGTACCTCTTTTTTAGTATGTAAACCGTCCAAATACATCCGAGGTTGTTTTTGAAAAAAATGGCCGAGGAGCTCCGAATGAGTATAAGCTATGGTCCAAGGTCATGCCGGAAGTCACTATACATTCAGTTTAGGACTAGTAAGTCTCTTTTATGCATATGCAAGGGCGTCAGGCATAACCAGGATGACACTGTATGATCAGTTCAACCTAGTATGTTCCAACTATATTTCTTCTCAACAATTTGTTTAGTTCAAGCCAAGTATATCCATATACTGTGTCTTCTAGAACGGTAAAATTAGGCGGATATCATTCTTTGTTCAGTACAGGACTCATAATATGTCCTTATTGAATCCCTACCTGGGCGACAACCAGTAGGCGGCGGTCAATATTTATGCGATCAAATCAGGTCTGGTATGTCTTTATTTGTGCCGAACAGAGAGACTACCAGTAGGCTGATTCACTAAATGTGCACATGAGGGCGACAATCGGTACGTGCAAGCTATTATACGTTTACTCAGGCCCAGTATATTCCAATGATAAAGATACTTGCGTATTAAGCAGTATGGCCTGCTAATGTATGAGCTTGAATGATGACCTTATTTATGCCCACTAGGGCACTAGGACATGCGGAGGTTACTGCATATTCCCTTTAGGTCAAGTACGTCACAATTATGTGTCTATTAGTGCGATAACCAGTAGTTTGATGTCACTTTATGCCCAGTTCACGTCTAGTAACTCTCTATAATGAGTAAACTATGGCAACAATCAGAAGTATGAGGTCATTATATACTCTCCTCAGGCTCAGGGAATGTTTTTCAGGTAAAGACTCCTACATGTTTTGTCCCAAGACTGAAATGTCCCTTTTATGATCCCAAAATTTCGCCAACTAGTTGGCTGAGGTCTTCTGGTCTTCTATTCAGGGATAGAATGCCGCTATTATGTTCCTACTCGGGCGACAAGTAGTATGCAGCGGTTTAAGATATATGCCATCTCGGGTATCAACCAGTAGGGAGATCATTTTGTGTTCAGCATAGGCTGGTTATTTATGTGATTTTTGTATAATGTCTAAAATATATTATAAACAAATCCGATCTTTTGGTAATATTGTTGCAACCTTTGAAAGACATGAAATGATGTTACCAGATGGTCAAATTTGCAAGTTTGCAGTTTTTCAAGAATGTTTTGATGTCTTTGTTAATCAATAATTGACTCTGATTGTTTTCTGACCGAACAAGCTTAGAAGTCTTATTCAAATAATTAATTGAAAAACGCACTGCAAGTTATATGATTAAAACAAACAACATACAATCAGTCTTATATTCCATTTTTACATGTTTATCTGTTGCTATTTTATCACAAATGGTGTACCTCCAATAAAAATACAAACAAAAATCGTTATAGTGGATGTTTCTCCATTTATTTTAAGGATAGTGTTAAAGATGTTTTAGAATTGTGTTTACTGATCTAAGTTTAAACTGATTGTCATTGAAGTATATTATTGCAAACATAATTAAGATTTCCAAGAGTAAAGTCATAAAGTTTAACTACTAAATAAAATCACTACGCGATCTACTTGCAGCGGACGTAAACGTACCTCTTTTTTAGTATGTAAACCGTCCAAATACATCCGAGGTTGTTTTTGAAAAAAATGGCCGAGGAGCTCCGAATGAGTATAAGCTATGGTCCAAGGTCATGCCGGAAGTCACTATACATTCAGTTTAGGACTAGTAAGTCTCTTTTATGCATATGCAAGGGCGTCAGGCATAACCAGGATGACACTGTATGATCAGTTCAACCTAGTATGTTCCAACTATATTTCTTCTCAACAATTTGTTTAGTTCAAGCCAAGTATATCCATATACTGTGTCTTCTAGAACGGTAAAATTAGGCGGATATCATTCTTTGTTCAGTCCAGGACTCATAATATGTCCTTATTGAATCCCTACCTGGGCGACAACCAGTAGGCGGCGGTCAATATTTATGCGATCAAATCAGGTCTGGTATGTCTTTATTTGTGCCAAACAGAGAGACTACCAGTAGGCTGATTCACTAAATGTGCACATGAGGGCGACAATCGGTACGTGCAAGCTATTATACGCTTTACTCAGGCCCAGTATGTTCCAATAATAAAGATGGCCTGCGACATTTGAGCCTGGTTGATGACCTTATTAATGCCCGCTAGAGCACTAGGTCATGCGGAGGTCACTGCATAATCACTTTAGGTCAAGGACGTCTCAATTATGTTTCTACTAGTGCGAAAACAAGTAGTCTGAGGTCACTTTATGCCCAGTTCACGTCTAGTTACTCCCTATAATGAGTAAACTATGGCAATACTCAGAAGTATGAGGTCATTATATTCTCTGCTCAGACTCAGGGTGTTTTAATACGGCGCCGTGACATGGTGAAGACCACTGTTTATCAAGGTTTTTTAAGGTAAAGACTCGTACAAGTTTTGTTCAAGACTGAAAATGTCTTTTTATGATTCCAAAATTTCGACAACCAGTTGGCTGAGGTCTCCCTGTCTTCTATTCAGGCATAGAATGTCGCTATTATGTTCCTACTCTGGCGACAACCAATATGCTATGTTGTAAGATACTTGCCTTCTTGGCGCGTGGTAACGCGAGTGAATATAAAAATTCTAGACGCATAGCGTTAAAACAAAATATTAAGTAAGGTGTAAAAATTGCGACCCAAACTTAAGTGCAATCGGAAGTGACAAAATGATAAATATGATAGGTTTTCATCTCGGCAGATCGGCCACTGATGCCAATGAATTCATATTCGATTACAGTCGAAACTCGGTGTCTCGGTATCGCAAGGTTTGATATCCTCGTTGGCTCGAACAAGGTTTAAAGTGTTTGTTTTTTTCAATATGTTCATATAAAATTCGATCGGTTAGCTTGGTATTTTGAGGTTAAATATTTCTCAACGCTCGATGTCATTTTGCGGTCTCTAGTAAACAGTAAACATTTTGTTTTGTTTGTATTACTCGATGTCAGTTTTCACACCTTGATTTGTTCGCTTGGCTAAGCCGAGGCGCTGATCGATTAATTTTGCTTGATTGGTATTATAATCATTATCATATTTAAATGGTTTAACAGTTTGAGCAAACATGCTTTCACTTTAATTTCTGTCTTTAGCTGGTACGAATACAGACGTTAAAAGTATGTCAGAGTCAAGTTTAAGTTTTATTAGCATAAACATAAAAATGTCATTGCTATTATACATAATACAATTTAAAGACGGTGAACAAGTAATGTATATACAAACACAAATGTAAATATTAATCATAAGAAAATTATGTTGTTAAATATCTAAAAAATGAACCAGATAAATCTAAGTTATCATGAACTTTTCCATTTACACAATTATCTAAGTTTGTAAATAACATGCCTGATGAAAATATAGGGTTTGAATATTGTTGAATACATGTATAAGAACAAATTTGACATAAATATCTCATTGATAAGAACGTGCACGAGGATTTCGTGTTTAACAAATCGCCCACTGTGTTAGTTTAATAGATTGATACATGCTATTCTATGTTTGATTATATTAATATAGTTAAGATTGGGCTCACATACAACACTTATTTTCATAAGTACATACGTTTCTAGCTTTTTACTATTATTAACATTTTGAAACCAACAAAGTACGCATTGATCATAAACACGTTGGATTAACATCTCCAATTCAACTTTCGTAACATTTGCATCATGTCACATTTATGTATGTCCAAACTCATCTTATGTGCGTTTTAATAGTAATGGCAGTACAGGTATAAATGTTTTAATCAGGCGTCTTCAGATAAAATTATTGCGCTGAATGTTTCTCCAAATGGAAGAATTAATACAACTGTCAAATGTTGAGCAATCTTGAGAGGACTCGGTACAACCTAAGCTATTCACACGTATTCCTACTAACTTAGTATCAAGATTAGTTGTTTATGTTTTCTATGGATGGGTTTATATAATTTTATTGCGTAAATAAATTTAAAAAAAATCAAATTATTTCATATGATCAAATTTGTCATATTGTGAACTGTACGATATGCACACGGTAATAATTAGTCTTTATGAGATAACGTAGCAAACAACAAACGAGGTTAACAAGTCTTTCTTTAACGTATAAATATACACATACAATACGCAATATCGCTTGGCTCAATATTCGCGAGGCTCGAAGTATTATGGCCAGTCCCAGATATATCGAGACAACGGATTTCGATTGTATATGTATTTGAAAACGTCTTATTTGGTACGCGTCAAAGAAATTTAATTTGAAGTACCATGCTATTCATATTTGTTTGTAACAATAAACGATGCCTTATTTAAAAGTCCTAAGTAAAGAATTAATAAGGTGTGATATCTAGCAAATTAAAAAAAGCAAAAATCAATTCTCCGTCCGAATCAAAACGCGTGTAGCCACTTCATCAGAACGTTGGTTCAAAAACAAAACAAAACTCAAATATATTTATCAAATAACAACTGGGATAATAAAACATGTTACATAAAAATACGTTAACAATAATATATTATTATTAAACGCGCATTGACTATTAGCGAGAAGAAGAAATGACCTTCTGGTGAAAATTTTCAATGTCTCCCAAAGGTCGCAACGATGTTACCCAAAGGTTGTATTTGTCAGTTCATGTCTAGTATTTCCCTTATATGTGTAAACTAGGACAACAGCCAGTAGGCGGCGGTCACCATTTGTTCAGATTAAGCTTAGTATAAGCTCATTCGGAACTCCTCGGCCATTTTTATTGAAAACAACCTCGGATGTTTGTCGGTACATCAGTTAAAGTAGTTCGTATTTTTTTAATTAAATCATTTTAGAAATGTAGTGTTTTAGAATTGTGTTTACTGATCTAAGTTTAAACTGATTGTCATTGAAGTATATTATTGCAAACATAATTAAGATTTCCAAGAGTAAAGTCATAAAGTTTAACTACTAAATAAAATCACTACGCGATCTACTTGCAGCGGACGTAAACGTACCTCTTTTTTAGTATGTAAACCGTCCAAATACATCCGAGGTTGTTTTTGAAAAAAATGGCCGAGGAGCTCCGAATGAGTATAAGCTATGGTCCAAGGTCATGCCGGAAGTCACTATACATTCAGTTTAGGACTAGTAAGTCTCTTTTATGCATATGCAAGGGCGTCAGGCATAACCAGGATGACACTGTATGATCAGTTCAACCTAGTATGTTCCAACTATATTTCTTCTCAACAATTTGTTTAGTTCAAGCCAAGTATATCCATATACTGTGTCTTCTAGAACGGTAAAATTAGGCGGATATCATTCTTTGTTCAGTTCAGGACTCATAATATGTCCTTATTGAATCCCTACCTGGGCGACAACCAGTAGGCGGCGGTCAATATTTATGCGATCAAATCAGGTCTGGTATGTCTTTATTTGTGCCAAACAGAGAGACTACCAGTAGGCTGATTCACTAAATGTGCACATGAGGGCGACAATCGGTACGTGCAAGCTATTATACGTTTACTCAGGCCCAGTATGTTCCAATAATAAAGATGGCCTGCGACATTTGAGCCTGGTTGATGACCTTATTAATGCCCGCTAGAGCACTAGGTCATGCGGAGGTCACTGCATAATCACTTTAGGTCAAGGACGTCTCAATTATGTTTCTACTAGTGCGAAAACAAGTAGTCTGAGGTCACTTTATGCCCAGTTCACGTCTAGTTACTCCCTATAATGAGTAAACTATGGCAATACTCAGAAGTATGAGGTCATTATATTCTCTGCTCAGACTCAGGGTGTTTTAATACGGCGCCGTGACATGGTGAAGACCACTGTTTATCAAGGTTTTTTAAGGTAAAGACTCGTACAAGTTTTGTTCAAGACTGAAAATGTCTTTTTATGATTCCAAAATTTCGACAACCAGTTGGCTGAGGTCTCCCTGTCTTCTATTCAGGCATAGAATGTCGCTATTATGTTCCTACTCTGGCGACAACCAATATGCTATGGTTTAAGATACTTGCCTTCTTGGCGCGTGGTAACGCGAGTGAATATAAAAATTCTAGACGCATAGCGTTAAACAATATATTAAGTAAGGTGTAAAAATTGCGACCCAAACTTAAGTGCAATCGGAAGTGACAAAATGATAAATATGATAGGTTTTCATCTCGGCAGATCGGCCACTGATGCCAATGAATTCATATTCGATTACAGTCGAAACTCGGTGTCTCGGTATCGCAAGGTTCGATATCCTCGTTGGCTCGAACAAGGTTTAAAGTGTTTGTTTTTTTCAATATGTTCATATAAAATTCGATCGGTTAGCTTGGTATTTTGAGGTTAAATATTTCTCAACGCTCGATGTCATTTTGCGGTCTCTAGTAAACAGTAAACATTTTGTTTTGTTTGTATTACTCGATGTCAGTTTTCACACCTTGATTTGTTCGCTTGGCTAAGCCGAGGCGCTGATCGATTAATTTTGCTTGATTGGTATTATAATCATTATCATATTTAAATGGTTTAACAGTTTGAGCAAACATGCTTTCACTTTAATTTCTGTCTTTAGCTGGTACGAATACAGACGTTAAAAGTATGTCAGAGTCAAGTTTAAGTTTTATTAGCATAAACATAAAAATGTCATTGCTATTATACATAATACAATTTAAAGACGGTGAACAAGTAATGTATATACAAACACAAATGTAAATATTAATCATAAGAAAATTATGTTGTTAAATATCTAAAAAATGAACCAGATAAATCTAAGTTATCATGAACTTTTCCATTTACACAATTATCTAAGTTTGTAAATAACATGCCTGATGAAAATATAGGGTTTGAATATTGTTGAATACATGTATAAGAACAAATTTGACATAAATATCTCATTGATAAGAACGTGCACGAGGATTTCGTGTTTAACAAATCGCCCACTGTGTTAGTTTAATAGATTGATACATGCTATTCTATGTTTGATTATATTAATATAGTTAAGATTGGGCTCACATACAACACTTATTTTCATAAGTACATACGTTTCTAGCTTTTTACTATTATTAACATTTTGAAACCAACAAAGTACGCATTGATCATAAACACGTTGGATTAACATCTCCAATTCAACTTTCGTAACATTTGCATTATGTCACATTTATGTATGTCCAAACTCATCTTATGTGCGTTTTAATAGTAATGTCAGTACAGGTATAAATCTGATTGTGTTTTAATCAGGCGTCTTCAGATAAAATTATTGCGCTGAAGGTTTCTCCAAATGGAAGAATTAATACAACTGTCAAATGTTGAGCAATCTTGAGAGGACTCGGTACAACCTAAGCTATTCACACGTATTCCTACTAACTTAGTATCAAGATTAGTTGTTTATGTTTTCTATGGATGGGTTTATATAATTTTATTGCGTAAATAAATTTAAAAAAAAATCAAATTATTTCATATGATCAAATTTGTCATATTGTGAACTGTACGATATGCACACGGTAATAATTAGTCTTTAGGAGATAACGTAGCAAACAACAAACGAGGTTAACAAGTCTTTCTTTAACGTATAAATATACACATACAATACGCAATATCGCTTGGCTCAATATTCGCGAGGCTCGAAGTATTATGGCCAGTCCCTGATATATCGAGACAACGGATTTCGATTGTATATGTATTTGAAAACGTCTTATTTGGTACGCGTCAAAGAAATTTAATTTGAAGTACCATGCTATTCATATTTGTTTGTAACAATAAACGATGCCTTATTTAAAAGTCCTAAGTAAAGAATTAATAAGGTGTGATATCTAGCAAATTAAAAAAAGCAAAAATCAATTCTCCGTCCGAATCAAAACGCGTGTAGCCACTTCATCAGAACGTTGGTTCAAAAACAAAACAAAACTCAAATATATTTATCAAATAACAACTGGGATAATAAAACATGTTACATAAAAATACGTTAACAATAATATATTATTATTAAACGCGCATTGACTATTAGCGAGAAGAAGAAATGACCTTCTGGTGAAAATTTTCAATGTCTCCCAAAGGTCGCAACGATGTTACCCAAAGGTTGTATTTGTCAGTTCATGTCTAGTATTTCCCTTATATGTGTAAACTAGGACAACAGCCAGTAGGCGGCGGTCACCATTTGTTCAGATTAAGCTTAGTATAAGCTCATTCGGAACTCCTCGGCCATTTTTATTGAAAACAACCTCGGATGTTTGTCGGTACATCAGTTAAAGTAGTTCGTATTTTTTTAATTAAATCATTTTAGAAATGTAGTGTTTTAGAATTGTGTTTACTGATCTAAGTTTAAACTGATTGTCATTGAAGTATATTATTGCAAACATAATTAAGATTTCCAAGAGTAAAGTCATAAAGTTTAACTACTAAATAAAATCACTACGCGATCTACTTGCAGCGGACGTAAACGTACCTCTTTTTTAGTATGTAAACCGTCCAAATACATCCGAGGTTGTTTTTGAAAAAAATGGCCGAGGAGCTCCGAATGAGTATAAGCTATGGTCCAAGGTCATGCCGGAAGTCACTATACATTCAGTTTAGGACTAGTAAGTCTCTTTTATGCATATGCAAGGGCGTCAGGCATAACCAGGATGACACTGTATGATCAGTTCAACCTAGTATGTTCCAACTATATTTCTTCTCAACAATTTGTTTAGTTCAAGCCAAGTATATCCATATACTGTGTCTTCTAGAACGGTAAAATTAGGCGGATATCATTCTTTGTTCAGTCCAGGACTCATAATATGTCCTTATTGAATCCCTACCTGGGCGACAACCAGTAGGCGGCGGTCAATATTTATGCGATCAAATCAGGTCTGGTATGTCTTTATTTGTGCCGAACAGAGAGACTACCAGTAGGCTGATTCACTAAATGTGCACATGAGGGCGACAATCGGTACGTGCAAGCTATTATACATTTACTCAGGCCCAGTATATTCCAATGATAAAGATACTTGCGTATTAAGCAGTATGGCCTGCTAATGTTTGAGCTTGAATGATGACCTTATTTATGCCCACTAGGGCACTAGGACATGCGGAGGTTACTGCATATTCCCTTTAGGTCAAGTACGTCACAATTATGTGTCTATTAGTGCGATAACCAGTAGTTTGATGTCAGCTTTATGCCCAGTTCACGTCTAGTAACTCTCTATAATGAGTAAACTATGGCAACAATCAGAAGTATGAGGTCATTATATACTCTCCTCAGGCTCAGGGAATGTTTTTTCAGGTAAAGACTCCTACATGTTTTGTCCCAAGACTGAAATGTCCCTTTTATGATCCCAAAATTTCGACAACTAGTTGGCTGAGGTCTTCTGGTCTTCTATTCAGGGATAGAATGCCGCTATTATGTTCCTACTCGGGCGACAAGTAGTATGCTGCGGTTTAAGATATATGCCATCTCGGGTATCAACCAGTAGGGAGATCATTTTGTGTTCAGCATAGGCTGGTTATTTATGTGATTTTTGTATAATGTCTAAAATATATTATAAACAAATCCGATCTTTTGGTAATATTGTTGCAACCTTTGAAAGACATGAAATGATGTTACCAGATGGTCAAATCTTCTGTTTTCCGAAAGTAAGTTTTGTGTTCAAAAAGAATATAGTTTTGCATACGAGTTTTTACATGTAATGTTATCGCATTTCTTATTTTTATTGTGTTTTATATTTTTGTCGTTGTAAATTCATTGTTCTAATGCTGTGTAAATGCATTTTTATATAACTGGACATAAAGGTATATCTGATATTTAACTTCCTAGACATGACATGAATATTTAGCCTAAAAATATTGTTAAGGTCTCAGAAAATCTGTGGTCAGTAACAGTAGTACGTGTCATGCTATACTAAACCAAAGCAGTTATGTTGAAATGTTTTATGCAGAAGTATGTGTGCAGCTCGTATATCGTTTTTAGTGCTTACTAGTGCAACGAAATGTAGGCAAAACTAACTATGTCCAGTTCGGTTCAGGGCGTGTATGTCGCTCTTTCGTGCCTTCAAGTGTGGCAGCCAATAGACAGAGATCGCTTTATGTTAAGTTCAGCTCCGATATGTCCCTGTTTTGTTCGTCCTAGGGAAATAACAAGCTGACAAATGTCACTGTGTGTTTAGTTCAAACTAATAATGTCCCTAAAATATCCCTTCTATGGCAAGAGCGATAACCAGTAGCAGGAGGTCATTCTTTTTCCGCTTAGCCCTTTTGGGTGCTTATTAGTGCAAGAACCACAAGCAGGTCATAATGAACATTTCACGTCTATGATGTTTCTATAATTTGCCTTATAGTCTCGAAATAGTCCGTCCCTATTATTTACAGTAGGGGCGATCACTATCATGTCTATTCGGTCGCTATTTTGCGTCTACGAAGATGAAAACCGGTTGGCGAAAGTCTCAGCTTTTTGGTTTCTTTAATCGAAGTATTTTCCTATTTTGTGCCAGTTAGTGCAACAACCAGTAGGCGGAGGTCACTTATTTTAGACAGGACTAGTATGTCGTTTTCTTTCGCCTACTATGGCGACAAGCAGTAGGCGCAGTTCACTATATGATTACAGTATGTCTAGTTTGTCCCTACAATGCAGCTGGTAGGATTACAACCAGTTGGTGGAGGTCACCATGTGTTCCGATATGGCTCAGTAGATCCCTATTATGTGCCGACAAGGCAGATAAATAGTAGGCGATGTCAGTAGGCTGATATCACTCTGTTTTTGGCTCATACTTAGTATGTCGGTATCATGAGACTACCAGGGCCAAAACCAATAGCAAATGGATATCATTTGTTTAATAGGACAAAAACCAGTACGTGGAGGTCATAACTTGAATTCATGACTGTTATATCCTTATATGTGTTATATGTGTTAACTTGGACAACAGCCGGAGGTCAATAAAATTAAGTTCATGTACGGTAGGTTCTTATTATGTGCTTACTTTGATGACAACCAGTTGACAGATTGTCAATATATGTTACCGTTTGACTCAATTATGTGCATAATAGTGCGACGAGGAATGGCGGACGTCACAATAAACCCATTTTGAAAGAAATTTGTCTCTATCAGTTGTCTGCCCATCAACCAGTACCTGGATGTCAATGTATGTCCGGCCTTAGACCAGTTGGTTCATATTAATTCTTATTGCATTTAACGCTAGCATGTGCGTAACAGGGTGATGCCCAGTAGGCGGAGGTCATAAACAATCAGTTCACGAATATCATGTTCATATTTTGTGCGTACTAGGGTGACAATTTGTATGCGGATGGCACTATATGAACAGCTGAATTTGCTCTGTTTGTTCCTTTTATGAACCCACTAGGGCATAAAGTCATCGTGGATGTCACATTATGTTCAATTCAGGACAGGTACGTCTCATGCGTCTACTAGGGCATCGGCCAGTGGGTGCTAGTACTATTTTGTGGATACGCGGACCACAATTAGTAGGTGGAGGTCACTATTTTGTAAGTTCAGGCAACTGTAAAAGGAAACTAGAGTGTTGACCCCCCATCAACTTTCAACATGGTATATGTGAAATTGTCGTGTGTAGAGCAGTAGAGCAACCGTGACCTTTCTAGAAAAATATTGTAAATCGTCTACGGAATATTTAAACAAATCCGACCTTTGGGTTACATGGGTGCAACCTTTGGGAAACTTGTACTTGTTATTAGATGGTTAAATAGCATGTTGCCCAAAAGGTATGGTGTTTGATAAAACATAATTTGGCATATGGTTCATTACATTTTGTGTAATCCAATATATATAAATTATAATATAATATATTTTATGTAGATGCAATGTTCTGATGAAATGTGGATACACTAATGGTATTAAAGGATGGAGATGATAATCACCTAAAAATTAAATGAATATTAACCTCAGCCTAATAGATTAGTAAAAGTAGTATTTGCCATGATAGAATATATATCAAATAAGTAATGGTAATTAGAATTTTGTCATAAGTTATGGTGCTACAAGAAATACATATTTATTTGGATAATTTGGAACGATTCCAAACGTATCACTTTTTTGAGGCGTATTGTAATAATTATTAAGATTACTTTTTTGCTCATATAGGCATACTTTACAAGTCGGTGGCAAGATATCACTGTTTTTGCAGAATTTGGTATCAACTTGCTGAGATCTTCAGACATATATTGCTAGTTTCTAACTGACGCGTTTCTTTTGACCAAAATCGCATAGCAGTTAGATTTCTACACTTTTTCATAATCATTGACTTGTTTCCTCCTCGCCAGTATACTCGATAGTTTTTAATAACTTTATGACAATATATTTCCAATATTTTTATTTTCCACATGTACTATATATCCCCATTATCCTCATATTCTTGTATTTTTCCCAAACATAGTTCTTAAAACTCGAATGATATAGATCGCCTACAACACTTAATGTTTAATGGATGTTTACTATGTGCGTTTAATGAGAATTGTTTGCTGCCAGTCATGGCGTATATCCATTTATGTTCAGTTCAGTTCAGATTTGTACTAGCATGTCTCGGGTTTGTTTCTACTAGGGCAATAATCCGTAAGCCGATGTCAATATACACATTAAACACCGTTAATCCTAAGTCGGGATAAGGATTAACGGTATGTCGAACAAACAATTTATAGACAAAACAGCATGCGTGATTTATTGGTGACATAAAACATAAAGTCGTGAAAATGTGCAACACCTTAACACCGTTATGAATGTTAGTTGAGTGATAGTTCAGTATATAATTATGTCAAAACAGTGTTTAATTAATAACAAATAACTTGTGATTATACTTGTTTTATTTATGTAAATAAAAATTAAAGCACATGCATGCATTCATAATGTAAATCAAGTCCCTGTAAAAATATAACAAAGACATATAAATCCTGAAATGAACATAAAGCGATCTTTGCTTTTTTGTTACCGTCCTAGAATGCACTTAAACGCGACACTGAAGTCCTGAACAGGAAATAGTGGCCTTCGCCTACTGGTTGTCGCACAAGTAGGCATTATTGTTTAATGAACATTCTAACGAAAGAGGAATATTTTGCATACATAAAAAATAAATATTTACCGTTCCCCAACTTTGAACATCACATAAATAGCCTAAGGTCATATCTCGTATGTTCCTAGTAAGTGCCTATTGGGCAATGACACTTTGTGTGCAGCTGAGTACCAGTTTGTCCCCATATTTTGACTACTTTGCCGCGTTGTCATGGCAAAGTACATTAAATGTACTGTTCGGGACATTATTTCCCTATTAGGTATATATTATGGCATCAACCAGAAACCGGAGTGACTTAATGCACAACTTAGGACTTGATTTGACCTGTTAGGTGCCAACTTGGACCACAAACTGTAGGATGAGGTCGCATTCTTGTCACATAACATTATAAATGATATCGACTGTACGCTTTAGGCTGTCATGTATTGTTATACACGGGTATTTTTATCACTATATAATAAACATTCTAACAAAAAAATGAATAAATTGCATGTTTGAAATTGAAGTAGTTGCCCTTTCCCCCCGTTGAACCTGACACTTGCGACATTTATTCCTCATAACATATGAAGAGCAACAGTGACCTTTCAAGAAAATGACTTTATATAGTGTCCGAAATGTTTAACACAATCCGACCTTTGGGTAACATCGCTGCGACCTTTGGGAGACATGTAATTATTTTACCAGATTACAAAATTTTCTTTTGCCCGAAATTTACTGTGTTTGAAAAGAATACAGTTCTGCATACGGGTTTTTATATTTACTTTTATCGCATTTGTTATTATTAAAGGACATAGAAGTAAATTGCCTTTTTAATTGCCTACCCATGACATGAATATTTTACCTCTGCCTAAAAGTAAAGTATTGTTTAGGATCAGAAAATGCATTGTCAGTAACAGTAGAATGTACCATGCTATAATATGCCAATGAAGTTATGTTCATTAAACCTCTACCATCCGTTATAATGCTATTATATTTACACAATTAAGTGTATAACTAGAAGCGAATTCAAATATCTCACTCGTCATTGAAGCGCAGTATTGATTACTAAATTTTATCGCTGAAATAAGCAAAACATACTAGTCGGTTGCATAATATCACGTTCATCGCAGAATCACATCTCCGAGGGGATCTATCACAGGATAGAAAAATCAGGACAATACGAACATAGTATAACCTTATAACAACATTTAGAGTTTGAGGTTACCGGGCTTCTGCATTTAATGTAAATTAATACCGTGAGATTACAGCTGTAACACAATAACCCTGACAATATTGTTACTTTTTGTCCAAGGATTAAAAAGTTATTTGATAATGATGAGCGGATTTCATGAGACAATGTGTTTCTTTATGGTATAATAAGTTTATAAACATAGATTTTGTGACGTTACGACATCTTAGTGATATGCGATTTCTGTTCATTAATGCAGTTTGAACGATCGGAGGCGCGAATACATACATACATACAGCATAAATGAACAACAATTTAAATCATCCTTTAAACAACATTAAAACCGAAATAACGTTAATATATTTTGTTTCAAGAAACAATCTTAAATATAAATGTGATTAAAGGCATATCATGCCTGGTTAAAAGAGTATCTTCTGGAGTGACAACAAGAAGGAAGAGGCCACTGTGTGAGGCTTAGGTCCGATTTGACCCTTATATGTGCTTATTTTGACGACAACCAGTCGGCAAATGTCACCTGATGCTCCTTACATGACTTATTTATCGCTTAAGTATGTATATCAGAGCGACCAAATGTAGGATGAGGTCAATATAGTATCAGTTCATGCCTGGTATGTTCATATTGTGTGCTTACTAAGGCGATGACACGTAATGTACAATTGCGTATAAGTGTAGTCCCCTTATGCCTACTAGCCCGCCATGGCATGCCGATAGACACTATATGTTTAATTCAGAACAAGCATGTCTATATCATGATTTTTAATACCATAATGCGGATGTCACTTGAAGTTCAGGACTAGTGTGTCCCTATTCTGGGTACTTGTACCACAAACAGTTGGATGAGGTCACTCTGTTGTCACTTTAGATAAAATCGAGTTACCGAGTAAGGCTATTATGTATTAGTATACAATGTGAATTCTATAACTGAATAATGAACATTCTAACAAGAAAGGCATTTATCACATGTACAAAATCGCCCTTCCCTTCTTATCCCACCCCAACAAGCACTTTGAGCATGATATACGCGACATTTTTGCTCAGTAATATGTGAAGAACAACAATAATCTTTCTAGAAAATGCTTTAAAAAAAGTGTCC
This sequence comes from Mya arenaria, assembly GCF_026914265.1. Lineage (NCBI taxonomy): Eukaryota > Metazoa > Mollusca > Bivalvia > Myida > Myidae > Mya > Mya arenaria. The sequence continues at coordinate 30,227,425 of NC_069125.1, forward strand.
GAAATGGTTTGGCAATCCGACCTTTGGGTTACATCGTTGCAACATTTTGAAGACAAAACGGTATTAGATTTAATAATAATTTGTTTTTCCAAATGTTTGATTTTGAATTTCATGTTATCCAATTTATTATTTTTGTAGATCCAATGTTCTGATGAGTGTAAACACAATTTTTATATAAAAGGACATAGATGCATATTTATTTTTTTGCTGCATAGAAATGACATAAACATTTTACCTAGGCCTCAAGGACAAGTATTATTTAGGGTTTAGAAAAGTTATGGTCAGTAAGAGTAGTATGTGTCATGCTAGAATATGGCATACATGAACTATTTTCAGTAAAATGTTATTATCAGTAATGGTGCCACAACACATACTTATGCTTATAATTTTAAACGTTTCTAAATGTCTCTCTCGTCTTTTAAGCGCGCTGTAGAGGCAAAACATACTAGTCAGTTGCATAATATCACGGTCATCGCCGAATCTCATATTTGGCGGGTTCGTCTGAGAGTTCAATAGTGATTTGATAATAACGATGATCGTATAATAGCGGATTTGAAGAACTGTTGCTTTTGAATGGTCTAATTAATACAGATAGGTTTTATTACGCAACAATTTCTTAGTGATAATGTATATACCTTTTTTCTGTCGGTTTATGCAGTTTGAAAAATCGGGCGCGCGCCTACATACGAACCTACATACCGTATGAACGCACAGCAATAGTTCTTTTTCCTAAAAGTGACACTCTCATTCAAATTCAATCCATACACATGTATAACAAAGATGAATATTGAGAGAATAATATTTAACAACTCACTAATTAATGCATTTACGGAAAATATTAATGACTGATAACAGGATTGTAACCGTATATCCAAAGGCTTGAAACGCATGCATATTGAATGACTGGTACCTCAGCGTTTGTGTTATGTTAAATAATGATATTGAAAAAGTTCACTGAGTGGGTAAAAGTTTGTAAGTGCTTCCACCCGAACTGTATCTTAACCAAGTATAAAGGATCACCATAAAGCCCTTAGCGCATAAACACAGATGAGTTCGTCAAATGTCTAGGACACACTTGCAGGTTAAATATCAAAACTAACACTGTTGATAGAACTTATTTAGACTGAAGCTAATCCGGGATGAACAATGCATTCTATGAGTTTCAACAAAACGTGAGTACATCCATCCATCCTGACCGACCATTGTCCTGGATGTATTTTGATATTTCATAATAGGATTTTCAAAACGGCTTTGCCATGAAGGTTCATCATTATGAGGGGACGTGGTGCACACATCAGCCAGGTCCTAAGGTAACACTCAGAGGTCAACAGTTAAATAGTACTGTTGATACATTCATTAACTAAGTACATAATAAATTAAGAGGTTCGATTTGTTTGCTTTTCAAAGATGTTCGTAATCAAATGATATATTATTATAAACATAAAGGTTTTCGTCTAGGACTGGAAATTTCCTCTGATGTGCCTATTAGGGCGACAACCAGTGGGCGGAAGCAGTAAATGTTCAGCTCGGACTGGAATTTCCCTCTCATGTGCCTATTAGGACAATAACCAGTAGGCGGAGATAGCTATAAATTCAGCTAAGGACTAGCAATTCTAGCTTATACGTTTACTAGGGCGACAAATTATGCAACATCCTTATCTGTTCACTTCGTGCATATTATGTCCCTAATATGTATTTATAAGGGCATCAAGCAGAAACCGGGGTCACTTTGTGCACAATTCAGGACTTGTTTTGACCTGTTATAAGCCTACTTGGACCACAAACTGTAGGGTGAGGTCATATTCTTGTAACTTCGTATAACATTACAAAAATGCAAATTGCATGTTTGAACCTGAAACATGCGCCATTGGTTACCCGTAGCATATGTCGAGCAAGAAAATGATTTAATATAGTGTCCGAAACGTTTAACACAATCCGACCTTTGGGTAACATCGCAACAACCTTTGGGAGACATGAAATTATTTTACCAGATGACAAAATTTACTGTGTTTGAAAAGAATACAGTTCTGCATACAGGTTTTTATATTTACTGTTATCGCATTTGTTATTATTAAAGGACATAGAAGTAAATTGCCTTTTTAATTGCCTACGCATGACATGAATATTTTACCTCTGCCTAAAAGTAAAGTTTTGTTTAGGATCAGAAAATTTTACCGAAAAGTCACTGTGTTAAAAAAAGAATATAGTTTTGCATACAGGTTTTTACATTTAATGTTATCGCATTTGTTTTTTTTTTTTTTTGCTTTTTATTTACTTTTGGTTGTTTTTGTTTTTGTGGGTTCATTATTCCTCTGAGGTGTAAACACATTTTAACATAAAAGGACATAGAAGTAAATTGCCTTTTTAATTGCCTACGCATGACATTTATATTTTATCTCTGCCTATCAGTAAAGTTTAGGGATCGAAAAATATATTGTCAGTAAGAGTAGTATGTGTCATGTTAGAATATGGCATAGATGAATTATTTTCAGTAAAATGTTATCATCAGTAATGGTGCTATAACATATATATATGTTTATAATTTTAAACGTTTCTAAATGTCTCTTTTATCTTTTAAGCACGCTGTAGATATTAGATTACTGTTTTCGATTAATAGGCAAAACATACCAGTCAGTTGAATACTATCACGGTCATCGCAGTATCTCATATTTGGCGGGATTTGTCCATGGGTTCAATAGTGATTTGATAATCATGATGATCGTAGAAAAGCGGATTTTAAGAAAAACTGTTGTTTCGGAATGGTCTATTCTGTTCTGTTAATAAAGATTGATTTTATTAAGCCACGATTTCGTAGTGATAATGTATGTACCTTTTTTCTGTCTGTTTATGAGGATTGAACGATCGGAATCCCGCCGAATCTACAAGCGGTATGAACGCACAGCAATGATTTGTACGTCAAATGTCAAGGACACAATACAAGTTAAATATCAAAATGAATACTGTTGATATAACTTATTTTGACTGAACTTAGTCCGGGTTGAAACTTTACCATGTATACAAGGATTTTCAACAAAACGTAAGTACATCAATTGATCCTGAGAAAACATTGTCCTGGCTGTATTGATCATACATAGTAGGATTTTCAAAACGGTTTCACAATTATAAGGCGACGTAGCACACACATCAGCCAGGCCTGAAGGTAACACTGAGAGGTCAACATTTGAAACAGTACTATTGAAACATTAATTAATTAAGTACACAATAATTTGAGATGTTCGATTTTTTTTTTTAATTTTCCAAGTTGAACGTTACCAAATAATATATCATACTAAATATAAATAGTTTTCGTCTTACTGTTGAACTCCATGTATGTCTGTGTTGCAATAACATGGAAAATATTCTGACTTTGTCTGAAGCTTATTTAGCGGGCTTGACATGTCGCCACTTGGCGTGTATTATTGCCGTTGTTGAGTTTATAAAGGTCTCTCCGCACCCCATAGAGGCTGCGTTATTGCTTGACTCCGTCACAGCCCCAAGTGTGACTGAAACATATTTCTGAGGCCAAGGGGGTGGGTTAATCCCATTTGTTTGTGGGAAATTTGCCAAATGAGTTTTTTTTTTCATTGGTCTTGACTTGTTGTAATTTAGAAATTGGATAGCATGCGTGTCTTAAAAATATAAAAGCTAGAGTACGGTAACTTTGATATTTTTAAAGGATGAGTAAGACTCGCGGACAGTTCATTGACAAGAGAGTGTTCTGAGATCAGGACGTTTCGTCCAGTGTGCATACATATAAAACAATGTGAACTGACCTCTTTGTTGTTGAATTCCAAGTTGCCTCACTACTATCTGAATTCTAAAACTTCTTCATTACCAAAGAATATGTTGACATTTTGTATTAATTTATTTTTCTAGTTGTTTTTTCAAATGTTTATCTACATATTTATGGGGTTTTTGTTTGTTTTTTTGTGTTTGTTTTTGTTTTTAAACGGCCCGCGTTCGATTGTTTTCTAATTAAGTATTCAAGTACGAGGTAATTATTACCCATACTTGACTATCTAGACATAAACATGTCGCCCCTAGTTCAATATATGCTCTTTTTCACTGGATATACTTTATTTTCTTGATGCGTTTGTTCATTTGACGTTATGTTTTTGTGGTGACATGTATTTAATTGTTTATGGTTAGACCGATTTGTAAAATCATACTCTGAAATACCTCATCCTTTCATGTTAAAACGAAAACAGAAAACAGAAAAGAAAAATATTTTTTTTGTCACCACAACGTGGATAATAGATCATCAAAATAATTGTAATAATAAGTGTTTGTTTACCGGGCTCGGTAGTGTTAAAAGCTGATTAATATATCGTTCTTTATGCCATGCATAAGTCCATAAAGTCCTTTTCGTTTTATTTCATAATTTCAAACAGTAAAATATATGTGAACCACTGAATATTTTATAAGTTGTTCGATTTAGAAAAAATGGCATCTAGTACACTATATGAATTTATTATAGACTTAAGGACAATATACCTGCCAATGAATGAAACGGTTGTGTCTTAAATACAGAATCCTTCACGTTCTTACGTCAAGTTATGCGAAATCAAAGATTGAAGTAAATACATAAAAGTTGATGATATGCTTGTCACAAGATTTTCAGGACATTCGTACTTAAGGACCTATGCAAATTTATGTGTCCCAAAAGTACAAATTGTTTTGAATTTTCAACCGATAATCTCTGCTCAGTGTAAGTCGTCTGGTTAAGAACTTAAAAAGATTATGAATACAATTCAAACAAATGTAAATATTCCGTAAAATTATGTTAGTGTTATTGTTCTTTTCTTCCCTCTATTTTGTTGCAGGAAAAATGGCCTTTGTAAGCTTCATGTAAAGAACGATATGATCTTAAGCGATCCTTCCTGAAGAAGTAATAAAAATCCATGTATATTGTATGTCGCTTAAACGTATTTCATATGAAAGCTCTTTTCCATGTAAATTAAATAAGGATTTCGATTAAACCTTGATGATTATAAAACATACGTTTTTATTTCCGACTCAGTTATTTATTCAACGTATTGATTTATATATATCATTGGTGTATAATTGAGGTAAAAGTCATGTTAAGAAACACGAATAAACCTTACATAAACACAACTTTACATTTACTGACGTGTTTGCAAAGTGTTTGTTATGTGTTAATTAGTCTTTAAAACATGCAGTAAATGCCTTTCAATAATATAACAGTGATACACCTCTTCGTCAGTCAAAATAAAACAAAATCGTATGTCAAATAGTCAATAGGTTTGTCAAGCATTATGTTCTGTGTGTACCGAGGACTTTTCTAAACTTGTGATAAATCTTTTTCCGTTAGAGGGATTTCAATAGAAAAAGTCGAATCAATTTCAATTTAGGCCTCATTATCCTGTTTAAAATTCCGCTCCTGTGACCTCATTCTTTTCGTGTTTTTTTATACTTCAACGGTTGTCTCGACTTCTATGGTGTAACCATAACCTGGGTTTAAGTGAAAACGTCAACCCCCAGTTATTTGGTGTCCAAAAGTCGCCAGCGGATTTATGTGGTCCCTTGTTATTCGAATACAAAACAAAATAACCAATTTTAAAGGTTTTACTGACTAAGAATTGTTTCAGGAACAATATAATCCCACAAATTAGTAAAAAGAGTTTAAACTAAACTAGGTGTTGTGCAACCAATGAACACATTCTTAATATCTGAACAATTAATATTTGCAGTCGGACTCCTCTGGGAGGGACATCGTGAAACGAATGAGTATGTCTGGAAAACTGAAGTTCGATTTGTAATTGAAATAATTTCTATAAATTGATGGGGAAACTATATAAGAACCATTTTTGAATAAATTAAATTGTTCCTAGATTCATTTTGATACATATTTAAATGAATCTTTGAATCGCAAACGTTCAAAATATCTTATATTTGTTATACATCGTCTACCCCCCATTTACATGTGTTATGCCAATGTTTAAAGTACAATTCTACTTAATTAATGTCTGGAGCCGTATAATAATTAAGTATGTAAACCCCTTCTAAGGGGCGTAGGTTAGAAATGGGAAAGAGGGGCACCATATCACCTTTATTAACCACAAAGTGGTCGACACAAGGAAGAAGTTGTTCGACCGCATACACGATGGATTCAAGAAAAAAACGGTTAGTGGCAATTTCAATTTGATATTCAATCTAGGGAATGTTCGTGTGTCGCTGTGTTTAAATGGGGTATAGATACGCGGAAAGATGATGTACAGACAGTCTTGGCCTCGCGTCAGGACCTACCGCCTGGGGCGAGTGTTGTACCTTCTTTTCTCCCACCTCAGATAAGTAGATCCAATAATTTAACCATGTTAGATATTCTTATCTTGCCCACGGGCGAAGATAAAATGCCCGTATGGAACTCCTTTTGTAATGGCACAACATTGTAATTACCTCCCTTGTTGAAGACTGTCGTCAGTAGCATCAAGGAAATCTTGTCTTATGGTAATATTTAGAACGCTAATTAATTATTTCTCGCTTCAAATGTCACCATAAAACAGTTTTCAAGCACCATTCAAGAAAAATGCTTCATTCTCCTTAGAACTATTTAAAAAGACCGATTTGACTATTTACATTAACTGGATCATTGCGCGCATATCCATGACAACCACGTGCTATCGCATATTCATACGCAATTATTTTCACTAAGCACAAAAGAGTTCCAGCAAAAAATACATTGTTACTTAATTTTGTTTAACTGAGGTGGGAGAAAAAGTATCTACCATAGCCGCTCGTGTAAGATAGGTTCATCCCGACCCTCGCGCAGGGTGTTTTGCGGAAACTCGGTAAACCTCGTTTCCGCAAAACACTCTACGCTCGGGTCGGAATGAACCTGTCTTACACTCTCGGCCATGGGAGATACTTATAATCTTATATTGTGCATTTTCTCGCCTGCTGAAACCGCTTTTATACCGTATCAAATATTTAAGAATAATTGTCAAGTGCACCTTTAAATATTTTTTTAGAGATTAACTGCACTACATTCATTAAAACAAATCATTTTTCTTAGTGTAATTTTACTGTATGGTTTCTGGTGGTTGTTTCTCAAGTGAAATAATACGTTACTGATTTGTTTTGCAGTCATTATTTTCTTGGAAAAAAAACCTCACATAATTATTTCGATTGGTTTAACAGTCAAACAGATACAAGTGAAACTTACATATATTCATAGCATTTCAGTTTTTTTTTCAAATTGAAAACATAATAAATTAACAATGTATATAGATTTCACTCTTTTTTCAGTTCTGAAATGATTTTGAAAAACGCACGTGCACTAGGTGTTTTAAGGAATGCCATAACGGTAGATATTAGCAAAGAGTGGTTTCTATTTGTTATTTAAAATATAGGAACAGTGGGTTTGCAACGACACGTCTGTTTAAGTCTGAGAAGAAAACGTATGCAATCGCAGACAACATTACACCAGAGACATATTTAAAATCCAATCGTCAATTCTTCCTCCAAGTATAGGGCCGTCGATGTCTGACCCTCAATCAGACAATCGTTTTGGCATTGGCATGACAGGATGTGGACATCATACACAACAATTTCAACTTTTCGTATTAAACTATTATTAAATGAGTCATTCATGCTGCATTTTGCATATAGTCATAATAACTTGTAATTTTTATACCCGTTTCATAAGTATTGATGTTCTTCCAGCTGACGAAAATGAAATAGGCTAGCTGCTAACTACGCGTTTGGATACCAGGGCACGTTTTTGGCATACATAATCCCGCCGGAGGATTTATTCCGACAACCATCGCATTGCTCATCGGTATCGCCATATATAGGGAGAAAATACCGAAATACACGGTTAATAGATTGTCAACGTTTTCCGGGTGGTTCCGTGGTCTTGTGTCACACTAGTCAATCCAGGGACAGCAGTTTCTATTCCCAACCGCAACACTTATATACTAATCATCTTCCGGGATGGACGTTAATCGGGGTCCCTTGTGACAGTTCTATATTTTGCGGCACGTCAAAGAATTGGATTGGCTCAAACCAGGGTTTTATTGTGTCTGTGCACCATTCTTGAATTATTTTAGATAACTAACACTCTTACCAGAGCACTCGTCGAATGGGCAAGGCCCGAGTGCGAGTTTAAAGAAGCTTACACACCAACTGGTGGTTGAAGCAATTCAGCAACCCAGTCATAAGTGCAAACAATGCTGCTTTTTTACAAGAGTAATGCAATGATGAAAACGGCAATAGAGCATGTCATTGGACAAACAACATGTATGTGGTTTATTAATAATGGCATATATTTTGTTGTATTGTTTATTAAGGTTCATAAATCTTCGTCTTAGTGTGAGAGTAAGATCACAACCTAGCCCGACTTTAAATTAAAATTAGCTTCATATATTGTTATGAACACAGCAAATAAAATGCAAGAAATAATAATTTGACAATATAATGAAAGGATTGAGGAGATGGCTACATAAATCATGGTTACCGAACTGGCATCTTAACGTTGTCAGTAGGACTAAAACATTCGAACGGGGTCTGCCGCGAAACATTCAGACCACTCTACCGGCTGAGTTAAGTAGTCAAATTACATTATATATAATATTGAACCTTTCGGCGACATATACAGTACAACATTTGGGGTACTTCTCCCAAAGGTTGTACTTTTTCATGAACATCCGGCGCTTTACCTTTAGGCGACAGTCAAAAATTGTATATTCTCGATGGCTAGTATTTTGGGAAAAAAACATCATTAATTATGCTTTACTACATTTAATTATGCATATTTTATGAAGGAATATGCAAAGGATATATTATTATAGGATATATAGCATGTAATGATTATGTCTTCCAAAGGTTGTTCAAATAGGCAAAATGTCCCAAAGGTTGAATTTGTATATATATATATATATATATATATATATATATATATAAATAATTGGTATGTTTATCAAGAATTGTTAGGTAACGCCTTGGAACGGTCAGTAAAATGTAAATTTACTGGGGGTTTAAACCAGTTTATGTGCACAAACCACACTCTTATCCCAACAATTCTCAATAAAGATAAAACGCAAAAGATAAATCTTATCAAAGTATGCATTAACTTGAGGAAACTTATCAATAAAACAAATAATAATAATAAACGAAAAGGTAAACCCCAAGTACTTCAATGATTAGAGATCCCAACTATATCTGCAGACGGAGGGAAACAATTCAGAGCACCTAATGCAAATACTTTTCAAAGATTCGATGCAGTTTAAGACTAATTTGAATATTATATCTAAATATTACAGAAAATGGTATGTCCCTGACCTGACGAAAGTTGAATTTGGAAATTTTACATTCCTTCATCAGTCTAACTAAATACAAAAGTGGGAAGCGAAGTTCAGCAATTAAACATTCATGATATCACATTCTATTGAATGCTCATACAGTATTTTGAATAATAAAACATTCTTCCATTGCAACATGTTGTGGTGCTTGTTTGTGTTGTGCACATTTTAAAAAGCAATACTTTATCAGAGATGTTTTTAAATTTCGTTCGCAATTTTACGAAATGTATTTAAAACTACGTGATTAAGTCAAAATGTCCAGACAATCCAGTCACTAATGTCTTATGACATAAATATCTTCGAGATAGATTTTCTAGATATTTCAAAGATATTGAAGAGAAGGACAATGACGTGAATTCACTTCCTTGTTACACAAATGCAAATTTGACCTGGAAATAATCACCAAACAAGATTGGCGCCTGAAAAACCTTTTTGCAAATATTGCAAATTATTTTTAGATCAATATTTGATATCTACTTTCGTGAAATTCAAAACAATAATCAGAAGAGACAAGAGGTGAAGTGTACCATATTGCATCAATGTGTTCCATTTTGCAATTATGTTTCATATTGCACCAAGGTGTTCCATATTGCATTAAGGTGTTCCATATTGCATCAAGGTGTTCCATATTGCGTCAAGGTGTTCCATATTGCACCAAGGTGTTCCATATTGTGTCAACGTGTTCCATATTGTGTCAATGTGTTCCATATTGCACTAAGGTGTTTCATATTGCACCAAGGTATTTCATATTGCATCTAGGTGTTCCATATTGCACAAAGGTGTTCCATATTGTGTCAATGTGTTCCATATGGCATCAAGGTGTTCCATATTGTGTCAATGTGTTCCATATTGCACCAAGGTGTTCTATATTGCACTAAGGTGTTCCATATTGCACCAAGGTGTTTCATATTGCACCAAGGTGTTCCATATTGCACCAAGGTGTTCCATATTGTGTCAATGTGTTCCATATGGCATCAAAAGGTTCCATATTGCACCAAGGTGTTACATATTGCACCAAGGTGTCCCATATTACATCAAGGAGATTTATATTGCATCAAGGTGTTCCATACTGCACCAATGTGTTCCATATGGCACAAATGTGTTCCATATTGCATCAAGGTGTTCCATATTGCACAAAGGTGTTCCATATTGTATCAAGATGTTCCATTTTGCATAAAGGTGTTCCATATTGCATAAAGTTGTTCTATATGACATCAAGTTGTTCCATATTGCGAAAAGGCGTTCCACCATGTAGAAGGTGTTCCGTATTGCATCAGTTGCACAAATGTGTTTCCATATTGCACAAAGTTCATCCATATTGCATCAAATCCAAAACAGTAGATACATTGGGGGATATACTCTTCACAGAGTTTGTCTGGTTTACATGAATTTTATGTGAGTTTGGTTTGTGATCACCAAGCCGGCCAAGCTAGTTTTCTCCGGGTTCTCACACAACACAAGAACACACTCTCACATAAAATCGTTCAAACGAAAGTGATTAATATAATGATGTTATAACTTGCTGCACAATCGTTGTAAAATAAATGTGTTTCTGTTCGTGATGATCACTAATCTTACTCAGATTTGGGGAACTTGCAGTAATTATCTATTTTATGTATTTAATCATTTAAATGACTTTTTCGATTGCTTATTGTTTTTCTAAATGAAAAAAAAGATGAATAAGTGTGTTAGCTGTTTTTTGCAGAAATACTTGATTGGGGATATCTGGTAAACTGTAATAGCTACAGCGAATCATGTGTTCGATCAACTCTTCAGCGGGAACAATATTGCCGGTGAAGACGAAAAGCTAAAACTCTTAATTTTACTATAAAATTGCAACTATTAGATATACAGATTTGAGCTTTGTGCATAAAATAACAAAATTAGATTTTCTTTACCTAAATGTTTCATTGGGAAAAGCTCGGGAGAAATACTAAGATTTAGAACTGTATGACGTTGTGGTTTTAATTTTGTCAAACCAGTGTTCAATGCCATTTGTCGCAGAATATTCTTGAAACTTAAAGACAAACATTGCGTTACAACATTACAATGTAAATGACTTAACTTCCATTTTCAAAACCGATTACTTTCATTATGGATTATATATACTGATTGTTTATATATATACTATACATTAATATGCTTCCTAACTACCCTAGATTATTTCTTAATGATGCATTTAATCCTACTTATGTATCACATGGATTACGATAACCGTATCTTTTGGTGTTTTTTTCGTATTATTTTTGATATTTAATTGATTTGTCATCCACGTAAATCTAAGTCAACTTAAAAGACCATCGGTATATTTATCTGTACTTGTCACGTGACTTTTAAATGGTACATTAACACACTATTGAATTTAGATATTTTATGAATCCCGCACCTTGTCCAGTATAACTGTAACACATCTTGCTCTCATAGAAAGTAACGCAAAAATGCTTCTTCAATTACAAATTTTGTATTTAAAGCAATTGCGTATACACTTTTTTAATGAAGTTTTATATCTAAATATTTGGCCGTAAGTGTGCAGTAATATGGGAGAGATAAGTATATTGTTGCTCTGTATTTTAGAGAAAAAAGTAAAAGTCAGAGTTGTGATGAATTGAGATAAAACATGGCATTTAAAGGGAACATTCTTTTATCTATTTATATATAATTTATAATGTGCATATAAATCAACTAATAAACACTACGTTTTACTCTTAATCGTACAGGATTTGTTATCTAAACACGCCCCGAATTATCTACCTTCCAGATAAAGAAGATACTGAATCTTTCCTATCTAATCTGGTATCTTCTTTGGTTTGAAAAGCGTTCCTTATATTTCCAATAAATTAACCGATTTCGTGTCATCTTCTCCTCGAAATGCCAAAAATGTTATAAATACTAGTAGGTATTTTTTCTAGGCGGAAAAGTAACAACGCTTGCAACGTTTTCCCGCACTTTCCACTGTAATATGGCATAGGGGTACATGCATTTAAATATGAGATACTGACACTGAAACGTTCAAAACTGTATTAAACACCCACAAAATCAACAGCATTTGTCAACTAAATAATTATTTTGCTGATGTTGGGCCATTACATAACGACATTACTACTGAAGAGAAAGGGCTGATCACGAGCGGAAAATGAACACGTCGTTTGGTCTTTCATGACATTAAATTGCTGTGATTACGTTGGACATATTGAAACAGAATTTATTACCTTTTTGTTGCTTAATATAGTATTTGCATATGTTTCGGACTTGAAAGAATATCAATAATAACGTAAATTTTAAAATTAAACCAAAGGTGATCTTAGAATTCCGGGATTCCGATACAAATTTTCGATATAAGCTTTGAAACATATAGCTGGGCTTACAACTAGCGGTCAAATTTATCTTGAGCATGCGCATTAGAGGTGTAAAATTATGACGAGCATTTTATAATGGATTAAGGTGTGATATAACGAAAAATAAATACGCTATTCTGAACATAATACTTATGGTGTATTTTTCATCAGTCCACACTATTAACAACATGCTTTAGCCGATATGATAGATGGCACCAATGAAGTTGCTTCTTGCAGTGTTGCCATGATGACACGAGATGACTTCTGCAAATGAGAATAATCGTTTAAACATTCTGGCAAAGTATTGAAGCACGCTTAAAAATCTGGCAGAGGAAGCGTTTTCCACTTAATTTGTATATTCCACTTTGGTTACAATAAAAATGAAGTACTTTTACAACTATCGGGTGCATGGCAATTCGTAAAACGTGATACTTGAAGCAAACAGTTCGGCAGCTCATTTCAATTGTCAGTTTAAAGATATAGAGACATGTTGATAAAAATATTTGTTTTGGGATCAGCATCAAAGTATTAGTAAATTGCCAATATCACAGGATCCAATGGATCAGACGAGTTTCTAATAGAACTGAGAAGAATATCTGCATGAGTAAGGCGTATCATTTTATTGCTTTTATGTTTTTTTGGAAAGAAATATCATAAAACGTTCTTTCAGCTAAGGAGCAAGTACCATAACAGAGTGTAGCTTTCTTTTATGTGAGTGATTCCACTTGAATTCATACAATATAGACTCAACATAATCTCGCTATTATTATAGATACTATAGATTTACCTTGGTATGCTTGTTCTTTGCTTACACTGGTAATTATGGAAACAACTTGAGTGAGCAATTTACTGTTTGTCCAGCTAAAGTTCTTGTTACCCTGCAACGACAAATGTGCTCGTTTATGCTCAAGAAATAACGCCTTTGATATATTATAACTTCGGGGAATAAAAGATTGATTTACATCTTCGAATATGCATCCGTTAGTAAACACAGCTTTCTTCTAGACGTATGTCCATGTTGAAGTGTTAGTCCTTGAATAACCAGAATGTTATCAACAAAGGACGATCGTAAACTTATAAGCTCGTATAAACCGTTGACTGAATTGTATATTGTTTTATCCCTTGATTATGTCTCTTTTAGCCAGACATTCTGTAATGTTAAAAATATGACACTCAGTGTATTCACTTTTATTATGATCAACTCGATAAATGTTTTTTCCTTCTAAGATGAAACTCATTCGATCATCTTCAATACTGCGAGATATCAGAATAGTACAAAAATAGCTTCATCTAAACAATGCTTTATGATTATCGTGTATTATATTCACAAAATGAGTATTGCCATTTGAAATGCCTTATTTCTTAACTTACTCTTATGTGCTGTAAATCGTTGTACTTGTTATCAGCAAGATATTTTTTTTGTTTTTCAATGCAAAGGTTTTATGTTTGACAAGCTACTTCCTCTTCCTCTTTTTTCTCCGTATAACAAGTAAATGTCTCAAAAGCGACTGACGCGGCTGTTTAAAAAACGATTATTTCTGCATTTTAAAGAACGATTATTTCTGCATTTGTTGATAAACATACAGGTGCTTGTTGAAGGATCTTTAAAGGTTAGGATGATATATTTTGACAGATATTGCCAGTAGTATGAAACTTTTTCACATCAATTAGATAACATTCTTTAAACCGCTTAGTCTAAAACTGGAAACGTATTTGATTTCACTGTCTGTGGTTTATCTTTTCTATTCCTAGAATCTGCTACTGATTTTAGACTTCAAGCTGTGTACTGATGGCAATAAGTAGTCTATTATTTACCGTGGCTAATTCATTATGTGGAACAATTTAGATTTTAACCTAAGCAGATAACTTACATGGTAAATGTGTAGTAATAAATGGAGAACAAAAATCAGATTTAGTATTGGCCTTTCCATACCAAATAGCGAAAAAACAGCACACCGTACTAAACAAATCCCCTGTCGTTTTCTGATCACGTATCATGCTAGTGGCGTAGTTTATGTCTGCATTTTACTCGGTGTAGTTTATTTAAGTATGAACTTAATTTATCTAGTAGAGATAAAAAGCACTTATTCCATAAGTCAGTATTTTCACTCTTTAAATTCAAAACAACCCAGTTCCAATTCATTTGATTAGTTGATTTTGTCAGTAGGTTTTGATTCATATTTTAATGAGTATAAGTAAACTTCTAACGAAATACTTGGCTTTTAGACAATACATGTTTGGATTAAAACGCGGTAAGGTAAATCTACAAACGCATATCCATTATGGAATGGTGACACTTCATTCAGAAAAAGCATTACAGTTCTCCCTTGACGCAGTGAATGAAATGTAGTTATATTCAAAATCACGTCCCTACAGTCAGAATCTAAACCCAATTTAACTCAAGAGCAGTATACTGCTGTGAAATGTAAAATATTGCAATACCATACAATGATAATTGTAACAATTGACTGCAGTTTATGATTGAGACTACGGACTCAGAAGTACTGTAAAGTACTGCTTCATTAAGAACAGTTCCGCCGACATTGCGCTGTGTTATTCCGATTACAAATTTAGTAGAACTATTTAAACATTAAAGATAGCAATTATAAAAATATACTGAAGCTGTTATCTGAACAATCATTCATGCAAATATAGACTCAACGTCCTGAAATAAATAATTATATTTTAAACAGTATGATCAACAAATACAATAGTAATCACTATCACCCTTTGCTTAAGAAACGGGTATTTTGTTGGCTTTTTCGCACAAAATACTAGTAAAATGTACTCTTATGTACAACTGGCAATATCACAGCGTGATCTAAGTCTGAAGCTACGTTAATTGATTGCTGAAATACTTTCATTTTCCCCTCACATAACATTTCGTTTTAAGATACTTGTTATCACTGGGGTTTCCACCTACTGATAATCTAGTTAGAAAGCTGGCGGATTATTACGTGAAAATGTATGGTGTGTTACCTGAAACTTGAGTGTCATTGATACCGCTGGAGCAAACACTTGTTAAATATCTTTTTCTAAATTTGCTGAATTATTTTGGCTTGCCTTGAGACATATTAGTGGAGGATCAATGTCATTCTTGCTTTGATCCACAACTGAACGTACGTAAGAACAACTTGCACTAGTCTCATCACGAGCATGTTAATGCTGTTAATGTTAATGTTAATGACCTCTAGGGGAATATGGATTTCAAAATGTTATTTATTTTAAATTTTTAGTAAAAACTATAAAAAAGTTCTATGTTTGAAAAATAATTATCATTTTATTTTTCTTGGCTCTTGATTTGAAATGCTATTCCCTTGATTTAAATAACTATCATTAGCGTTGGTGAGTGTATCTTGGAAAGGTAGCTAGCATATTCACCAACCCAAAAGTGCATAGATGATGAAAATATAGTCATAATCTGTATGCCCATTGTAGTTAAAATCGACTTTACGAAAGTGCCGATTTTTTGCATTATTACCAAACGAATTAATACGTATTTTTCTACTACAGAGTCTTCTAGATATTCGTACCAGGATAATTTTAACAATGCAGCGTTTTCTTGCGTATAGTATTTGCAAAATGAACACGTCTCTTCAAATTTATTTTTAATTAACTTAATGAAAATTCTTCAACTTATCCTGGCTGCAGCGTAAGACACATATATATATCAAGCAAATTCAGTGTTTCACATGTCACTTCCTCTTCCCTGTTTTATTCTCCGTTTTACAAATAAATGTTTAAAAATCTAGTGACATCTGTAAATAATGCGGCTATTTAAAACCGATGGTAGCTGCAATTTGAATCCGGACGGTTTGCACAATATTGATAAACATGCAGATGCTTAAGAAGGATCTATTATGGATATGGTGATATATGTTGACAGATATTTGCAGAAGAACAGCAATTAGTTGGACATATTGTTTAACGTTAAGTCTTTGTTTGGAAATAAGATTGACCTCATTGTGTGTGTTTAATATTTTCTCATCCTAGTATCAGACACTTATCTTAATTTTTGTTTGTGTTAGAACATTCAGTTTATGTTAAGTGTCATCTGGGTTGTATTTTTTATGTTTTTAAGACAAACACAAAATAAGAGAAACATTACAAATATGGATCTATTAGTGTTTTGACCAAATACACTACAATGTGTGTATAATAATGTTCTACGCCGTTTCGTTATAGAAACGCATCAAAACATCAAGCGTATACTTATTTTAAGTACTTTTACAAACAACTTGCATTAGCACTAAATGATCAACAAACGAAAATGTACCCTTTTACCACTAAAAGCTATATTAATTCATTGCTGAAATAGTTTTTCTTTCCCTTGACAGTAATTATCGAATTAACCTCATTGTTATCTTCTGCGTTAACACCTATAGATAATCTCCAGTCGTTTAGCTGTCGGATTAACATACGAAACGTCTGTTGTGTTATATGAAGTCTTCAATGACATTGATACCATCGGAGGAGATGGTTGTTTATTGTCAAATACTTTTCCTACCATGCTCGAACTTCATTTATTTGCCGTCAGCATTCAACATATGGTGAATCAGTGTTTTAGTAAACTGACTAAATGATATGTGCATAAAAAAGCAAACACTTGCTCACCTCCACTTCTCAAATCATGCCTAGAAATTTAACGGGACAGACCAAATTATCATAACTTGATATCAGCTTGAGTATTCCAGAGTTCTAACTGCAAACACAAAGGAGACACATTAGGACAACACTCACATTTACATTCACCAAACAAACCTTTGTCCTCCGTTCTTACGGTAAATTATGAAAACATATTTTGTTTCTATGTATTTTCATAAAATAACTAATGTGTAAACTACACTAAATAATACGTGTATCAATACATGTTCGGGATACCGTCTCGGAACGATTAGAGTGTCCAACTTACTGCCTATCCAAACATATATCAGTAATTACAAAAATACAAAAAATAAAGATCGATACTAAATGTAAAGGCAAGTTAACGTAGTCCTAAAGTTTTATCAAAAGGATAATCTCATTCAAGATGGTTTACCTAAATGCAGTTTGGCAATGAAGCGTGCTAGCGCTTCTTGGTCATTTGCTCGCGTGCCCTACTGAGTTCAAAAGGCATAACATCAATTAAAAAGAAATATTCATCATGATTAAACATTAGCACTACATTCTGCAACTGAGAATTTGTTCTTTGAAGAAGTGTAACAGACAAGATACCTTTGTATAAAGAACAGCTGATTTTGATTAAGGTCGTATCTTATTTGGTATCAGGGGCGTAGCAATGAGGTTTGTAATGTGTACGCAAGATGATATTGGCGGGGGGTCTGGGGGTCTTCCCCGGATAAAAAAAGTTTATAGATTGTATGTAGTGACTTCTGGGAGCATCCTGACCCCTAAATGTAACACAATTATGACAACAAATACGCGTCCTTTTTAAACTATATAAATGGTTTTATTGATAAAAAGCGACATATGGTTAATATGATATTGCATCATCCTGACCTCATCAGATAAAATTGATGCCGTAATATTCATGATGATTCACAGCTACCACAAATATTAATAAGCAACAAATCAGTACATGTATGTGATCATCATACAGCTAAACACGCAAATGCTTGTGGACGCTTTTGATAAAATATGAATATGTATAACATCATCATTCAACATGTATTTACTACAGACTCAGTACATATCGTAACAGGTACTCTTATTTATCTTATTTATGGACATACTGAAACGTCACTGGAACACCAGCGCTAGTTTCCTGTTTTTGCGTCTTGCGAAAATATCCAACACAAGTTCACTGTCAAGTATTTTCTCTCTATAAACATTCAATAAACCTAGACCCGACAATCTACTGGTGGTCATAGTGTTGCGTAGGTAGGTTTTAACTCTCCTCATGACACTGAACGATCGCTCTGCAGTTGCTGTGGAAACAGGCATGCTGACGAGAACGCACAGCACCTTGTGAATGCCTGGATATAGGTCTTGGTGAGCGGTCCTGATTGTGTCAGACAAATCGGAGGGCTTTTGTGCGTCATCAACAATGACCCATCTGAAAAAAAGTGTCTCTCGTAATTTGGCCCATCTTTATTTTGTTTATTTTATCAATAATTATAAAATAGGCGTTGTGCTGTAAGGGTTAAATGATAACGATGTAAATATTTAAAATTTATCTGGGTAGTATTTTTTCTCAATCAACAATTTAAGCTGTAAGTGCTTTTATAACAGGCCTTTTACGTAAAATACAGATAAAAGTAAGCAAAAGAAATACAAAGAATAAAGAAGTTTACAGCTGTATTGCTCCAACCGCTACATTACACATTAAATTTAACAGTACACACGTTTTGACTGAAGAAAAATGCGGACTGATCGTTCTTTAAATTGACAAGCGTGTATGTAAGTAACAAAGTGTATTTATACCTCGTTCTCCATCTTTGAACTTCTCTGTGAAACATCATCTTCGTGAGCTGGAGATCTCGGCTGTATGAATCAAATACAGAGTCGACCAACGCCTCCGACAGCTGGTTAAGTCGCTTCGGGAGAAGATACTGCGCCGAGTAGCGTGGTTCTGCATTAATAAGACGTTCATCCAATTCTGTATACAGATGATCAATAAATGGCAGGAACATGTTTTTTCTCCAGTAAGAACTTGGGTCATCTGCTTCTTTATTCGAGCGATGGCATTGCCTTTGCTCAACTCTGGGAAAAGATGGCTCAATGTCATTGTGTTGGGCAATGTAAATGGCACTTTCGAAGAGGGCGTCCCATACTGCTTGGTCATTTCTTTCTTGGTTGATCATTGTCTTCACAACCTTTGACTCTTCTACAGCGACGAGAAGGTCACAGTCCTTTTTTGTAATAGGGCAGATAAGTTTATCAAGCCTGACAAGACGTGTTCGGTGTCCACTAATGTTATGATAAAGTCAAACTTGTTGATGGATGCCAGGTAAGACCTCGCTTTCGAGTTCCCGTCTTCTGCAAGGGTTGACAGTGCTGTGCATGCAGTTGGGAAGCAGGACTTGAAAGTGTATAGTGCGTCTGCCCGAGATGCCCACCGTGTCTCACACAACGTTTTAGCTTCCTTCGTCTGTCCATTTCTCCTTTCGCTAGCTCGTCGTTATTCAATGCGTCATTGAAAGCTGTCAATCTCTTTGCTGAGTAGTCGAAGGCAAATGCTATTGTTTGTATTGTGTCCATAACATTCCGAACTAGTGGTTCTTTGCAGGCGTGGATGATACAGAGGTTAAGGCTGTGTACCTTGCAGTGAGTGTAGACCGCATCTGGTATAATCTCTCTTACACGGGCATGCACACCACGGTACTTCCCACTCATATTTGCCGCGCCATCATACCCCTGTCCTCTCATGTTTTGTATCACAATTCCCTTTTCAGTCAAATTATGGAGGAACTTATCTGTGAGGGCCTTTCCTGTTGTTGCGCCGCACTCCGCGAAACCCAAGAATTTTTCCTTGGTGATGCATTTATCAACTTCGTAGAAACGGACACATAAAGCCATTTGTTCAGTTGTGCTACAGTCAGTAGCTTCGTCTGTAATAAATCCAAAACATGGGCTTTTGTTACAGTCTCTCACAATATCTCCAACAATGATTTCTCCACATATCTGAATTAGCGCATTCTGAATTTCAGGAGAGGTATACTTATTTGTGGTTTCCTTTTTCAGCATGTGGTCACGTAAAAGCCCATTATCCTTACTTCTGTACTCAAGCAACTTCACAAAGTTTCCATCATCTTCTCCGTGACCTCTCAATGCTAGGCCCTGCTTTCCACAAAGGATAATGGTGTCTATAATGCATTTCAAAATATGTCTGTTTTTAGAAACAACAGTGTCATGCCCGTAAGAGAATTTAGATTAGATGTTATTCTCTTTGCCTTCTGAAATCTTTACGAAGCTGTCTGTTGCAAGAAGCGAACTTTGGAGCGATTTCAACGCCTGGTGCCTTGTAACCAGCTTTCCTAGGTTGCTCCAGTCGTTGATTGGCGATACCCCGAACGCCTTTTCCTTCGAATCTCCACCTTGCGGACCAAAAAAACGACATGGCCCACAATACACACTATCCTTGCTTGTTGAATACCTCAACCAACTGTTTGATACGAACCAGCGAGGCTGCAACCGCCTTGAGCTTGATCCAATGAGTCTGAAAAGCAAAAGTAAATGTCAAGTAGACATTGCGTATATGGGTAATTTGCGTATATAAGTCTTATGTATTTTTCATATTGAATCCAAGTCCCTTAAATGCAGCTCAATAATAGGATAATGAAGGCTAACTGTAATAAAACGTAATATTCTGAAAGGAAAAAATGTTGTGTCGTTTTTCCACCCCGTACACGCAACGTATTCGGGGTCCGTTTTCCATCCCATAAATGTTGCTCAGAACTGGGTCCGTATTTCCATCCCGTACACGCAACGTATTCAGGGTCCGTTTTCCATCTCGTAAATGTTGCTCGGAACTGGTCTGTCTTTCCATTCCGCAAACGCAACGTGTACGGGGTCCGTATTTCCATCCGGTACATGTGAATGTACAGAGTCCCTATATCCATTTATACATATTCGAGTATGACGTCCGTACACGTTGGGTGTACGAGTCCAAAAACTCCAGTTATTTCAAATTGAACGGGCCTATTCCTTCTCGTATATTAAACCATTATCCGCAGTGCAATGTTTTCCTTCACCAGGTGTGTGTTTTATTCGCGGATCTATGCAGGTGACATTTTTTAGACATTTTTCTTAACATGAGATATATTTACAGTGAATTATACTGCCATAGGTAGCAAAAACTGTATGAAAAACCTTTCAAGTAATAACCTTATGTAAATTAAATTCAAATTGCCAATATCTATGCAAAAAGCTGGAGAAAAAAGCTCAGTAGCCAAGAGTTTAAACATAAACCCGGTTTAAGGGCACTGGGTAAACGCAAAAGACTATTACCAAGGAGATATATTTTATAAAACGCACAAACAACACTACTTGCAACCATACCAATCAGTTGCTAAAGCAATATGAAAAAGGCATAAATGTAAATACAAGATGTAAACCTTTAAGTGAAAAACAGATTAAACCAATAACAACAATCTATACAACAACAATGAAACCCTCATCATCACCTTGACCTTGATGTTAAAAACAAAAACAAAAAATCATTATCAAGCTATTACAAATGCAGTTTTTAAACGGTTTATCAAAACATCATTTTCTGAAAAAGACGAATGGGAAATATTATATTTTGCTATGGGCGAGACTTGACTTAACGAGGGTGTGAATGAAATGTAAAGGCTGTCTAAGAGCGGAAAATCACCTCGTTTCTTCATTCATCAGACTTATTCTGTTATTACGTCGGAAATATTGGAATTTCTGGAATTTCGACCCTGAACATAAGGATAGTTAGTTAGGGAAAACTGTGTCAATGTCAAGGTTGAATAAACACTTTGGTTTTACTAAATTAAAATAACAGGTCTAAAAAAACGTTGTTTTGTTGTAGAACAGTGCATGGTCTGGTACATAGAATGCATGTAAATTCCTATAGTTCGTGCTGCTAGCTAAACAATGCATAATAACAAGATCACCAACAATTATTCTCGTCACTCTATAATATGGTTACTGATATGTTTTAACGATGTTGTTATTCCGTGTATCTGTTCATGTTTAATTTCATGTATATATAAAATGTTGATATTTGTGTTTTTAAAATAAAGGGGTATTTCCAAACAGAAAAAGATCGCTGATTTCATATTCAACACTAACGAGTGTTGTATAATTATTATCTTCTTCAAGTGGAAGTATATAATGCCATTAGTCTTCGAGTTGATTCTGTCGAACAGCAATTTGTTGTTGTTTTTGTTGACTTTGATATAGGCTAATACTTTGTAATTTGTTTCCAAATATTATTTGGAAGTGAATTACGCAGAAAGTAGAATCCCTAGTCATGGTCGGCCAAAGGCACGTTATATAGGAATGTATAACTTTAAAGAGCCTTTCAGTGTATGCAAATGAAAGCAGAAGTCTTCAATATGTTAGGGGTAAAACCAGAATTCCGCTACTGGGCTTGACCATGTAGTTTTCATTGTATTAATCAATATCGTGGAACTACATTATTATTGTAAAATAGAACTTTAAAATATGTATGATTAAGAATAACCTATACGAAAAAAATACCATTGTGTAAACTGATCACAAAACCAGCAAAACCAATATGCAAATATCGTATGTTTTATACTTACAAACCTTAGGACACATTAAATGAGAAACGAATAACTTGTTCAGTATTTGGTAAATGCTTAGGAAGCATTCGTGGGTTTAAATGTCCTTGTCCGTAACAACGCAATATGCAGTGGGACTAAATATTGGCTAGCGATCCAATATCAGGTTTCTTTTGGCGTTCCGTACTTGTATAAACCTAACTTACTAGCTAGACGTGTTAGATTATACCCATGCGTATTAACAATTCAGTATATTTTAATTGATTTTTGTTCTGTTTTCAGACTATACGCTATGGGCGTTTTGGGTCGATCGACAAATTAATATTGAGCTCCCGTTCAAACAAGTGTAAGTACAAACCAATCTTTGCCCCCGTGTGTGTAGTTTTAAAAGTTTACTGGATTGCAGCTGAATCTATTTCCATTTGAATTCCCTCTCCTTGCCCCGTGCTATGTGTAATTAGTTTGTCAGTTGTTTTGCAGTTTCGTTAATCTCAGAATTCATAATAACATATATTCAGTGAAACATTTTGTGCTACCTATTTAACTGAACTCTTGTTGTTTTATTAGAGGTAAAACTATAAGGTAAGTCTTTGCATAATAAACGGAATAAGCACCTACATATCCATAACAAAACTATGTGCACTATGTTCGCATATCGTCAGCATATAGTCTCGTGTCTTACATAACATATACATATTTAAGTGAATGCATGTCAGATACAATATGAGTACATATATACAGTATAAGACGAATCATTGTCATAATACATTAATTTTGAAGAGCTTTATCGATATATTGTTGGTGTAGAGATAAAAAAAATGAGTTTGAGTTGCCTTCAAAAGGGTTTTTGCTTTGACCTTGTAGTTTCTTCTGTATTATCTTTAATGAGTAGGTTAAATACGTTGTTTGGACAGCGATTTCAAAGTGTTTTGACACATCAAAGTACAAGTATTCATTCTCTTAAAGCACTTGTGAGTTTAGAGGACTTGCATTTGAGGCGATTCTGGAAATAAAATGGATGTGTTTGCTATCAACATTTGCGCTGTATATTAAAACAATGACAAAAGTAATTGAACAACTTAACAATGTTTGCTAATGCGCATGCATAGGGCTAGCAATTCACCAGCAATGCGCCAGCATCATAGACTCGTACAATCACGTATTCAAGTGTTCAAGTAACTCAATATAAAATAAAATTAAAACTAACCATAGAAATGTTCTAACAATAGTGATTTTTGGATAATGTAGATAATTTAGAATTATATGAATTAAGAAATCCGATGTAGAATTTTCCCGGTCCTGTTATCTCATTATTTTGTTGGTATTATTTAGTACAAAAACGTAATTATAAAACACAATATAACAAACGTGATTTATGGACTTGAACAATTACAAAAAAGTATTTCACGTCCGATTTAAGTTGAAATAAGAAACAAAAATGAGAACTACAATAACTTTAAAATGTTTTGCAGTCATGTTTGTGTACATGATATTAATCAGTATGCATTTATCCTTTCAAAAATATCAATACTATTTTAAGAAAACAAGCAACATTATTTAAATTTACATGATAACAATAAGTACACAGACGCATGCCATAATTAGATATTGACCGTTAAATATTAAGTTGGAATAATCATTGACATATTCTCGTACACATAACACAATCTCTAGTAATAGCTTTTATCGCTTGATTTGCCAATATTTCAACACTTGGCTCTTTAGTCACATTATGTTTTCTATACGGCGTGAATTCAATTATATCTTCGCATTAACGATGGACAGTCCGCAAAACGTTAACATTATGACTTAAGCAAAATAGCTGACACTATCAGATGTGTTTATCAATTTAAATCATAATAGTTTAAACAGAGCACGTGCACCTGGAGTTCTCAACTTAAGTCAACAAACTATTACGTGCGATTAAAGCAAAAGAGCTGACATTATCAGATATGTTTATCAATTGAAATAATTGAAACCTAACAGGCACCAAAGCAATTTAAACTCATGTAATATCAATAACATTGATAAACCATAAGTACGAGCATCTGGAGATCTCAACTAAAGTCAACAAACTATTACGTGCGAATGCCATCATCATGCTCTAATCGTTGCTTTAGATACTTGTTGATTACATCTGCAACCAACTGCATTTAGAGTTGACATGCCGTTGAATTGTTTATTTGAACAATACAAAATGTTTTAATTTCTCCTGAGCTCTTTTTACGTATGTTTTCATTAATCCATTATTTTAAATGCTAAGTGTTGCCTTCAAAGGCTGTTGAACACAGCAACACGATTACCTTCGTATGGCTGAATTTCAATAAAAATGTACAAAAGAATGTTGCATGTTTTCCAAACGTTCTATGGGATGGGTCTTGGAAGAATTCGTTCAACACTTAATTTCATCCTGTCTCGTACCTTTTGATACGAATACAACAAGCATCACTGTGTAAAGAAACTCTCTCAGAAATCATCGGATTGAGATACATTTGTCAGTCATTCAATAAATTACCTCCGATTATTCACCCTGCTTGAACATGCATCAATTCCTGTAATGTATGTTAAATAAACAAGCAAATGAATTCCTATGGAATATGAACCGGTTTTCGTGAGGCCTGATTTTGATAAGGAAATATTTATCTAAGATTGGATTTCCTCTGATCTACATCTTGCCAGACCAAGTTTTGTGAATCAGTAATGTCAGGGAGACATTCTGGTGAAGATGGCATCACTCATTGAGCTCTTTATGCCAAAGTTTTTTTACGGATTATCCAAGCGCTAAGACACCCATCAAAATATTCAATGATTTGGTAGACATCATGTCTGCCTTACGTACATAAGATACCCAAGAGATAAACCTTCTTTCGTCAGGTTTGTTTTGTCGTATGTTTGTACCCTTGCAGATGACTAAAAGTTTTAGATAATGTCCATACCATCCAAAACGTGTCACATTTATTCTAATTTCATTGACTCTGTTATGAAATGGAAAAATCCGACATTTTAAATCATACGGATTGTTTATCATTGCACTTTCAGTAGCGGTTTGTGAATGAATAAAGGAGAACGCGAATAAACTATTAAAGCTAAGAGTATTGTAAAATACCCATAATTTGCACTTACCCAAAACTGCTTTAATACACAGAAACAAATTATCGGTCCTCGATATTTCATTATACAATTACAAGAAATTCAATAAATGTCTGTAAGAGAAATACACACTCTTAGGTTGTTGCACTTACAACATCTTCTAGTATGGAGGACTTCATGTTTTAGTGTCGTTCCTAAATATTTTTTTGTGATAATTGCTGATGAAAACGTCATTTCAAACCGTCTAGAAAAATGCCGACCTCAAAACAATGGGGAAATACGCATCTTAATTGCAGAGCTAAATTTCTAAAAATAGATATATCGATAAATCATTTTTATGAGAGATCTTTTTCGTGACTGCTTTATTAAATACTTTCAAAGTTGTCATTCAAACTATTTTTCATATACTGATTGGCCTTAAAAGCAATCACATGAATGCTCTTTTTACGACGTTCCATACGTTCGTTGTAACGAGCACGATTATATTCTAAAGAAACTGAAAGGAGGTGGCATTCAAATGTTCAATTCACATGCAAACAGTATGAATGCAGATAATGTACCGCATGAGCATCATCTAGACACTGGGAGTCGAAACCTTACCAGAATTATATTTTAGATTCCTGAAGCAGATTCCTTCATATTATCGAAAACCTTTTGATTATATCACCATTCATCAGAATATATAGCGCAGGTGAAAAGATTCCGCCGGTGATGCCATTCATCAGCCATACATTGTCAGCGTTTTGCAGATCTTGTAATGTATTTAACCCAATTTCTCGTTAGACATCATCATCTGATCATGTGCTTATCATTTTACTTGATGAACATCGCGTAGTGAAATAGAAAACGAATTTCCCCTAAGATCAATCAACAAATTGTTTTTTTATGTCAACATAATTGACAGCTATCAGATAATTATTCAAATGTGGCGCAGTATTTCAGTATTCAAGATACAAAACATACCCCAAAAATGACATAAAAGTAATTGTAAAATTATAAGAATAATTTAATGAAATAATTTCCTTAACTGATCCAGTAACAAGCACTGTTGTATGTCTATGGTATGAACAATACATAGAAATGGTACATAAAAAGTTTTGTAGAACATATCTATAAATAAATCCGTGTTCGTAACCTACTTGTTTTTTATGTTTTAAAACTTTTAGTTTAATTTGGAAATGAAAGGCTTGGTTTATGTCTTATTGTGAGCGAGCCGGCAAAAGCCTTCGATACAATTCGAGACAAAAACCGCCAAAGAGTTATGTTATTTTTTTACCAGTGTTAGTCTATCTTTTATAATATTTAGACGTATAAATTTAATAGGATGCGATTTACACTTTCAAAGAAGGCAACAAAATAACAAATGGTATAGAGTACCGAATTACCGGAATCACTTAACGAACGAGAAACTGCTTTCTTCGACAATCTCATAAGTTCACCTTATTTTCTATTTGAGAATATCATTATATATATTTTTACTGTATTACGGGGGCGAGAACAAGGTGTGTGATGCTTCTGTTCGAGAAGTAAAAAGTTTCCCTGACATCAAACCGCTACTGCATAGATTGCATATTGATGGCTACAAAATTGCAATTGCATCCGAGTAAGATATGTTGCCTTAAATCATTATAAGAGCAGTTGTGTGTAACCTTAAAATATCATTTAAATTTCTGTTAAGACAAGAGTAAATGTATTTCAAGCATAGGGTAGTCTTGTTAGATTAGAGAGGTAAAAGGCGTCCTGGGAAAGAGCTCGATAATCCATCAAATCAGATGAGTCTGATGCATTAATTTCATAAGTTTTAGTTTCACCTGTTTTAAGATAACGAAAGACGTTTTTATCGTTTCATCTTTAAAAAATAATTGAAACTATAAGTTGTTGTCATAACATTGAAAACCGTAATTTTCACGAATGGGAATTGCTTTCATTGCTATTTTGATAAGGACTTGTGTAAGAATATGTTAAGCATCAACTAGGACTATGTATCATCAAACAGTTTCTTGTCTAAATAAAAATAGGTCTTCTCCGGATACTCCGGTTTTCCCCAGAGGATACAAGACCACATCCTCTAACGAAAGTGACTGTTCATAAAAGACAGCACTCAAACAATAGTGACTTTGCATAAGTTAACATAAATTTCTTTATGATCGTTGTTACAAATGATATAGTTAAACTACAGGTTATGGCGGATATATAAAATTAAATGCTGAATCACTAAATCTATCACAACGACAAGTCTGTTTTACAGGTCGTTCCTGAAGGAGGAATGTGCGCGTCTCGTAAAGCTGTTCGGATGGGATGAGTTTATTGACTACCAGGAAATCTACCCGGGATCCAAAATATTTCACTTTGTCAAGTATTTATTCTTTTAGATTTTTTTTTTGATAACTGTTTAAATTAAACCAAAAGTATGCAAAGTTAAGGTCTTTTCATCTACTCTTTAACCATATTACAAGTTCTCGTATTGTGTCACTTGTAATATGCTTAAAGAGTAGATTACGAGTTTGGTTTCCATTGTAATATTGTAAGAACGAGTTGACAGGTTTTCTCCAACATAGTTAACATTGAGACACGATACATAGTTCATTTAATTCTTCAATCTAACAGGATAAAGCGGGCAAGCGGAGTGGACTTTTGTGACATGCTGTACTTTGATGACAAGAAAGAACATCTGGCGGGAGTTGCGGCCACATGCACTGGTAAGGAGTTAACTCTCATAAACAATATATACAAACAACTTTTCTAACTGGTCACCTATACTAGTTTTAAACAAATAGCTGACGAGTCATGATAATATTGTTGAAATTACAATGGAACGAAAAACATCCAAAACCAAAAGTAGCATTGAGCACCATATATTTGAATATAAGACAACACAAAAAACCCTTCTTCATAAATAAACATGTAAAGTACATTTACAGATAAATTTGAATATATCATAAAACATATGACAAAATAATCAAGTGTTGTTAAATGATTGTTAAAATGATATTTTATAAAATACCTTAATTTTCGCTGATTTTTTTTCAATTACAAAGGAAATACATAATAATCCAAATATTTGAAAGGGGAAGGTAATTTAAGTGTGAACTGGAATTTAATATGACGGTTAACAAAAATGATGTAAATGTATTGTTTTTGTTACAATATAGGCTTAACAACAGTTTGGGCTGACCGAGGAGTATCGGAAGAAATTATAGAAGAAGCTTTTCTCATGTTTGCTAAAAATGTAGAAAGCTCCACATACTTCCGGTCAAAGCCTGTCACGATTTCCCGCCGTAACTCAACGGATCCTTTCGTGAGTCTTCGGCCGCTGATAAATCTTCGACGGCGCAACTCCATTGAAACAAAAAACAGCTTGCCACCTCCAAATATTATTTCTGGCGGAGCCACGCTTGCTCTAGCCAATGGTATCACTGGACTTCATTGTAGGGACTCAATTCTAAGTCGTCTATTTCGCATCAGTTTAATCCAAATTTGCCCGGATTGAATGGTCCTCGGCATATTTCACATCAGTTTAATCCAAACCTACCTGGATTAAATGGTCCTATGCCTGATAGGCCCAGAGGGGCAAATCAAGGCGACGTTACAGTATTATGTGAGATGGAGGTGTTGAAATAACATGATGTGTCTAAACAGAAAGTGTAAATGAATTGTGATAGGACACAAAATAGTGCCATTTTGGATGTTCTTGATTACATCTGAATTGAAATTTCATTCATTAAGACTCCCAGTCAACAACAAACAATATCCTTGTAAATGTGCCCCGTAACATATTGCACATTTTCAATAGTTATTAGAAAACGAAAGATGTATAGTGTGATACTTCCTTTGTGCTTTTAGTATTTAATGAACGAGTTTTGTTTTCGTCATTGATCACGAAATATCACAGTTTCACATTTGAATGAACATTACAGTGAATATATTTCCACCCGCATATTCTGTTTGCTTAAATATGTGTGCCAAAAAACAACATGAATGGCAAGAAATAGGTAACAGAATACAAGTACGGTTTTCCTACGGTATTCGTAGCCCAAGTAAACCTGTCAAATTGTTAACACTTAGCGATAATGCTATATATTGATACATGGTGACCAGAAATATATTGCTATCATTTAACGTGGTTTTGTTTGTTGTGTCTAATATGTGAATTATATGACCGAATATCCTTTTATATAATGTTGTCGAAATTTATCTTTAACCTTCATTTCAACTGAAAATACCAACTTTGAGATATTTAAAGACCAAAACAGATCGTTTGTAATATCGGTTCGGTATAAGTTTAAAATAGTCTTTGTCTCAATATAAAACCCTTTCAAAGATACCAAAATAGTATAAGGTCACTAGGAATCAAACAATCGAATCATTGTAAAACGGACATCATAGTTGTATGCTGCATTCCTAGTGCAAAGATGTACATGGACAGAAGTCCACATAGTATTGTACATAAAAGTCGTCTTGTAGGAGCTTTACCAATATTAGAAAGAAACATACTTCATGTACAACGGAATTATCTAGTATTTTATAATGGCATACTAGACTTTATACACATGAACAAATCGTCCAACTTACATTGGAGATGTGTTATTATACATGTATATATTAATTCATTTCGGTTTGCATAATGATTAAATCATGCATTCATGCATTTTATTGACGATGCACGATTCTTAACCTTTCTACAGACGAAATATCGTTCTACTGCTAATGATTAAATCATTAAGTCATGAATAATATTGACGATGCACAATTTCAGACGAAATATTGCCTTACGCGTTTTAGGGTAATTATTTTGAATGATAATTGACAAGCTGTACGTAATGTGTAAATGAACGTACATGTCTGAATAATACTATCAACCTGTGCACAGGAGCAATACCCTACGAACAGAACAAAAAATGGACATTAAGTGTTCATATTAAAACTGTTAATAGCATATAGGTTAAAAACTCAGAAAAAACATAGCCCACTCAAACTTCTATTTGATTGGGTTCTCAAATATCATATACTTACAAACACGTTTAAAGGTACAGTGCTGATTTTCAATGTATCATATATTTTATCCTTTGTTGACTTGTATTGTTAAATAAAATGTATAAAAAGAAAAATATGGAAGTTTATTTTGTTCTTTTGTCTTTTAATGCCCACTTAGTTTAATATTGTTTAATTCGACAAGGGTAACCAACAAATGACACACAAGACCTTAAACAAATATTTCAAAGCTTGCAAAATTGTTTGCATGATAGTTGTCATGTTGTCATGTTAATGTATGTTTTTTAATGGCCAGGTAGTCCTAGAGCCGGTTGCTCGAAACCTCTGTTAAAATAACAGACGGCCTTTTCATCGTATTATTTAATCTCATAGCTCGGCACACGAGGGAAATGAAAATGCAAGCAACGATATCATAAACAAAATTAACGTTTGAAAACTCATTCTATCATTTGACTGTTATATTAACATAATTAGGTGTTAAGCTATAGATATTTCAGACTGAAAGAAATAGCGTACAATATGCTAGTGACGTCAAACTGTTTAAGAATGTGTTTCTAATTACAATTAAAACGACCAAAACTCCAACCCTAGTCAAATATAACCTTCGATTCTTTTGTCGTACGATGTTAGCGATGCTTAGGAAGAGGAGAATGATGCTTGTTTTGTGGAAGAGGATTTGAAATCGCGTAATAGCGTTCAAATGTAAATATCTCTACGACAAGTGTCTTTGAAGGCATGTTTTGTTGCAAAAAAATCCCGAAATTTCGTATGACACATCCATGAGAGTCTACAAATGTCCCTAAACTCTGTCCTAGATCTGTGTTGTTCGAAGTATACACAGGGGCTTTAGTAGATTTACTTAGCCACGTTAAAATGCAAACATGTATTGACTAAAAGTCATCAAGTTATTCGTTAACAGTTTATTTAAACTCAAATATATGAAGCAAATCCTACCGATAAAATATAATATTCAATCTTTAAATGAATTGGAACTGTGATAGAAATGTGTGTCTTTTTCATTATTTAAGAAAAAGTATGAAATAAGCCTATTTGATGCATGCGTACTAAAATTAAAATTAAATAACCTCTTCATCATTAAGTTCTAAAAGCCTTTCAGCAATATTGTAAAGTTCAGATTTTGATACATTAAAAAAAAAAATAAAAAAAAATAGGTATGCTTATTAAGGCTTGTTAGGTACCGCCTTGGAACGGCCAGTTAAATGTATATTTACTGGAGGGTTAAAGCAATTTACTTGCACAAACCCCACTCCTATCCCAACAATCTTGAATAAAGAAAAAAACGTAAACGGTAAACACATTAAAACACCAAGGGGTCTGTTATGAAAAAGCATTTTCATCACACCCATACTCATTATATGTCCTATTGGCAGTCTTTGGCTCTCTTTTCTCTTCCTCAATACCCTCCCCCTTTAATTTCATAAAAGTAAACTGACGACATACTAATATTCATAACTGGAGTTACATAAGTGTATAATTATGAAATATTTCTACTATTCCAGATATAAGACATATTGAATGTTCAGAGAAATATTGATGTGAATGTCAATTATCCCAGCATGCATACTCAATCAACATTTTTAAAAACATAAATCATCATCGTCTCTCACCTGAATCAATTTGTACGACATTCTGTCGAATGCAAATGGGTAAACATATGTTAAACTTTGTCTGTTAAGACATTTCATTTACGTTTTATCGATGCAAATAGGTACTAATTTATTATACTTTGTCTGTTCAGACATTTCAATAACGCTTCATCGATGCAATCTGCGAGGCGTTAACCACATTTTTGGAAAACTGGGTTAATTAGTTAAGCTTCGCGTTGGTTTTAAGTTCTGGTTATTTGAATAGCTCTTCAAATATTTGAGTTTTTTAATTTGGCGTTTAAAATATCGTTGAGTTCTTAAGTTAAATGATGAGTTTGTCTGCTTGCTTTTGTCTTCATGAAGATTTGATCACTGATTATGCTATACATTTAAATACTTCGGTGAAATGGACGAAAAGTGTGTTAAAACGTGAAGAAGTTATGAGTTAAATGTTTGTAGCGATATTTTACTATTGATGCCAACTGTGTTCGTTGTTTTGTCAGTAACTTCTTCTATGTGCTAGTGAAAAAAACAACAGTATAACAGTAAGAGTTTTTCTGCATGATTAATTTCCGGTTTAAGAATATATTGTTCTCTGATTACCCGATTAATATGCTTGCTTTAATTTTAACTGTATGACCATTAAATACTATACGAATCACCATCCCCCTTTGTTATAGAAACCTAATATTGTATAGTGTTTGCTTTTGTAGCATTAAATACAAATTAAATGTACTATTATGTACAACTGGCAATATCACATCGTGATCTAAGACTAAAGCTTTGTAAATTGATTGCTGATATACTCTCAAGTTCTCTTCAAACGTATCATATTCACAACATTGTTGTCAATCGGGTGTACATCTACATATAATCTAGTTAAAATCTGGCGGATAAATATGTGAAAACGTCTGTGGTGCTACCTTAAGTCTTGAATGATACTGATTCCGCTGGAGCAAACACTTGCTATTTTTTCCAGTTATGCTGAATCATTTTGCCTTGCCTTTAGCGAAAAACATATCTTGGAGGATCAATGTATTTTTGCATTGTGTAACGATCATGATTGACGAGGGACGACAACTCTTCAACAACTCACTAAGAATAGAGATATACCAACAAAGATTATAATAACAATTTATTAACAATTATACTACAAACAAATGAATGAATATATACAAATGAATACATTACTTAAGAACCCATTACTTTATCACAGCTGCTTTAATGTTAGTGCACTGAAGTGAACGAAGACTATACGCAGACCAATGTCTCTGATGTAAAAAAAACTGAATATCTAGTGGTGTAGAGTCCAGGCGTCAATAACTGTAACAGACCAAGAGCAATGCAAGGACAAGAAGTCGATCCTACGTAGCAGATAGCGGTCTGAGCCGTCAAAAGCCCGAAAGTGAAGTGTCGGTTCGAACTGAACCGGAAATCAAAACGTATTGCCGAGCTGTACCAATACCCGGAAGTGTAGAAATGTATGCTGTGCACCGAGTTGTACTAGCCTGGAAGTCGGCATATGTCACGTGACCGGCGGTATACCGATGTGACGGTGATCCCTAGTCGAGCCCTTGCCCAACTAACAGCTGACGAGTTGACGATGGATATTTCATTGAGTATGACGCCGTGTAGATATGACGTTGGTCTAATATTCCTGGCGTAACGCTTTCGGTGCATTCCTGACCTGACGTCTACTTTGCCAAACGTACCACCAAGATGGAACGGCTAAAACATATGACACTATAAATACTTTGTCACAAATGACTGACGCATACAGTCATACTATGTATAAGGTACAAAAAAGTAAAATGCCACTTGAAGCTATTAAATCTAATCGCATTAAGTAGTGCACAGGTTTTCTGCTACATTATTGCTATTTGTATGGATCGCTTTAATAAATGCTCAGTACATATGAAATGTGCTTTAACTACACCAACTAAACATCAATTAAATGTATTAACTTTAAAGCAATACACCACAATAACAATGTAATATTTTAATTGAATTAAATCAATTCAACCTTTCTATATAGATAACTCTATGTCTATCAGTAGAATTTTCCCAATTATATACGAAACACAGACATAACGTAGCGTTTACATGGACATAAATATATCATACACAACCCAATGAGTTTATGTACAAGCTCTCGACGACAATGCAATATTCCACCAATACAAGTGTACTATTGTTGAACTAAGTTCAATCAACAATTTAATAAATTAATCTCGACACAAGTACTTATTGCAAAAATAAAACAATTTTATTTTATTTAACCTCTAACAAGAGTAACAAAAACTTACATTAAATAATAAAAATAACTGACCCAAAATGCCGAATATTGTGGACACTTACATGTGTTCCAGCTGGTGCATAGTCCTGTCAATGTAACTGTCGGTCTAATCGGTCCCTGGGCGCCGTATATATTCTATATGCTACTTTCGCGCCACGTCGTGGAACACAAAGTTCTTGTGCATATTTCCAGCCACACATGTCTAAAATTAACAATAACTCGCAAAATAAAATAATCCTAAAAACTAGTATCATTCATATTTCTCTGACCTTTAAAAGTTGGTTATCTTTATATTTATTCATAATCATATATCAAAGCTTGAATGGTCCATTGTACTTTAGTATGTATGATTTATCATAGCTCTGTGACTTTACACAAGGCATTTGTTACAATTTCCAATATGCTGGTCCATTAAGTTCACGTTCTATTATAAGAGCAATAATAAACGCGATAGGTGCGATAATTAAATGTTTCCTGTCACTTGCATGCAAATCGGTCCAACAACAAGATTCCTTGTCAATTTATTTTATTTATAAGGAAAGTAGACTACGTGATGTTGATCTAAAGTCAGGTGGTCATATGGTCACGACAATGAACTGCTTTTCTATTCTTAAATGTCAGAGGAAAAACACAAATACTGCTTTAGATTCTTATCAAAAGTTCGCGAACAACCGAACTTAACAAAAATACACCCATGAAAATCCATCCCTTTGCAGAATAAAGACTCTAGCAAAGAAAATCGGCCAGATAATCTACATCATATACAAAGTTCATGTAAAACAAGTCAAACCCCACCCGCAAATGCTAAAAAATATGCAGCATTTTACGATATTGAATTCCATTTCTGTGTTGAATGACAAAATGACAAAATCACAACAGAAATGAATTCACTCTTTCCCGGTGCAGTTCTGAAAATCCAACACTTTATTCAAACTGATTTGAATCCATTGAACATGTGGCGATTGCTTGTAAACACTTTTGATCCATGACCCATGACCGGAGTAGTCTTTGACTAGCCGAATACTTGTTACAAGATTAGATAATGTTTGTTGATTGATCCAAGTTTATGCACTTTTAAAAGGTTTTTATGTCTTGAATTGATATTGACGTATTTAAATCCAATTACTTCGACTAAAATCGTATTAAAAAAACAAACAAACAACAGTTATGACAACTATTTTTATCTTATTTTTATTTTTATTTTTTTTTTTTTTTTTGGGGGGGGGGGAGGGCGCATTTAAACATGGATGCCGACTTCAACAGGAAAACAAACAGTTTTCTTCCTTGTTTTTAAAGAAATTTGATAGTTTAAAGGTAATTTATAGGGTTTTAATGAACAAAGCAACATGATTAATAGAACACTAGGTTAGTGCCTTAGATGGAGAAAGTTTATCTGGGTCGGCTGAGGAATTCCTTCGCCATGCCAGATAAACTTCCTCCATCCACGGCACTAACCTAGTATTCTCTATGTACACTTCTTACATTCTTAACTTTTAGTTTATTATTTATTTATTATTATTTATTTAATTTAGTTCGATTGTGGTGAAAGATGGCAGCTTTAAACATCACGCTCGAGACTGTTTCCTGGACAAAAACAAGAACTGGTGTCAATTTTGGTGTCTTATTTATTGTTCAAATCCAGACGCTAAGAAGGGGATGCATTGTATTTCCAATACAGCAATTCCAATTACATCGACAATCTTAACTTTATCAGTAAAGCAATTTACAGTTGCATTTTTCCTTCGAACTCTAAAAAATGTTGTTGCCAACATAGTTTTATTTCTATGCCACACAAAAGCAAAGCTTGGATCCTGTCCATTTA
Source organism: Mya arenaria (assembly GCF_026914265.1). Taxonomy (NCBI): domain Eukaryota; kingdom Metazoa; phylum Mollusca; class Bivalvia; order Myida; family Myidae; genus Mya; species Mya arenaria. The sequence goes on from NC_069125.1 coordinate 30,264,104, forward strand.
GTTTCCATTGCATAATGAATTGAACATAAAGTTTAGATACTAATACTTAATTGTCCACAATACTAGCAAGTTACAAAACCATCGGTTTCCTGCTATTATATTCCAAGTGTAACAATATTGCCTTAATAATACGAGAGTCATCTTGCTACGGCAAGTATACATATAAAAAAATAAAAGTTGTTACAGCTATCGGGTGCATGGTTGTTCTTGTGAAGCTTAATCATAATGACATATGTGGATTATTGTGGCAGTTAGAACTTAAAAAAGTGAATAACAAGTAAAGCCAATAATAATGAAACTCATTTTCATTGGTATGCCTAATCTCAACATCAGAAGACATGTCGGAAATAATCAGCAGCTTTATTAACAACATAACTAAATTAATTAATTTTGTATTATTTAATCTTACTAGGTGGCGTCAAACGAGTTCCAAATGTAACCAGCTTATGAAAACGTAATTATACGTATGAATGTACATAACTGTTTATGCAGAATGTTGCTTGAAAAATGTCATAAACTCCTCCTTTTCAGCACAAAAAAAGGCTTGTCGGTTAATTTATGTTAAACATGATCTTAATAATAATAACTATAGAACAGACAAATATTTTATAATTGTCTTGGCAAGAAACGAAGTTGCTTTACTTACAATGGTATTTATTGGATCAACCGTTTTTTTTCCTTTCAACTTCAAAGAGCAAACTTGATCTGTGGTCCAGGAATAGTTCTTGTAATTTGGCAAAGATTCGTTATTTCAGACACCTCAATTAATATGATTAAATATAGCTCTGGGAAAAAGAATCTTCGATATTAGTAGAAATAATGTTGGCCGGATGATATTCAAGTAGAAAAATAAGTATTAACGAGAATTGCATTTTGAATTCATGTTGTCAAAGAGAGCCAACGTTGTCGATTCGATGGAAGCGTTCTGCGCTGTTTAAGACCTATCAACCATACATAACTAATTGATTTAACAGTGCTTTAACAACCATGTGTTTCATCAACAATGTAAGATCGTCCATTAAGAAACGCTCTCAAACCGACTGCTCTTATATAAAGTTATACACTAGCAGTGCCATTGCGGCATTGACTTGTATCGACAACAGACGACGAATTACAGAAACATTAACGGCATAAACAAACAAAAGGTCACACAAGAGCATGAAGGCCCCGGGTTTTGTGCTGTTAAACTTTTGCTTGTAATTATAATGTCATTCAATTCAGGATTGAATGACATAATATAAGTGTAACTGGTAAAATGCGAATGTTTGTATCAGTTTTTATATTAATTCTGCTTGGAAAGAAACATTTCTTACATAAATGAAAATGTATTTCATACTAAACTTGTGGAACCATTTGAACGGCAAGGAATACATTATGGCTTATCATCGCGTGTCAGCACATGATACAACCAGGTTTTCGGGATATCGAATCTAAAGTAGGTCTTAATAAAGAAATCAAACTGAGCAAATATGATTGGATGTCAGGATAACTTATGAATGGCTGAACTTTCAGATAAGGGTTATTGAATTAATGCTTGGAATTCATAACGTATTGGTGATCTTGTATGTGATGTCGTTTTATATTGCGATCTGGAATATTTTGTTACCGTATCAATCAGTTTATTTCTGTAGTGAATGTTCTTTCAGATTTAAGATTAAAACGTCAAACGATAATACAAGGTATTTTATTTTTGCATTAGATAAGAGCTCTTGTATGATTGCAGACGTTTAAAATGAAAGAATAATCACTCAAAGTTGTGTCGTTTGCCATTGTTCGTGGATGTTCCATTTCTTATGAATCCCGAAGGATAGCTTGCACCGAGTTACCAATATACACGGCACTAAGGGCCATACGCAAAAATAGGGGCTGGGTAGATTGTCTGATGATCCGATATGGACTGCAGCTTTCATATGGTTAAGTACATGTAGCATTCTCAGTCCAGGAAATCATGACAACGCCATGTTCAAATGTCGTACTAAACCAAAGTGTTCACGCCATCCAAGGCGATCTCAAATTTTACATCTTCAATAAATAATACAAAATTCAATTTGACAGCAGTTTATTTCATTATTGTTATACTAAAACTTTTCATCCTTTACAGTAATGTCTTTTTACTAGATATAACGATTCTTGTTTTTTTTAAATAGGTAAACATTCACTAGTTTTACATTTCTGCCAAATGTTTGAACTCGTGAACCTCGTTTGTATATTAGTGTGACTAGTCTGCTATTCCTATCGTGGCTTATGTGCAAAAAGGCAATTATCTATTATACATTATTATAAGCTATTATAGATACCGTTTACTTCCTGTACAACACTGCTGCTGTGAATAGATACCGCAACAAGAAAACGTCAACATATTTTTGAAAACTAAACTTAATAAATTATATAATAAAAACCACATTTACTTACAACAATGCATCTTTAACTTACAAGTTTTGTACAAGTCCTCGTACACGATGCAAATTGACAGCCTTCGTCGTATGACGATGACTATAATGCTTTTTTATTAGTTGGCTGCGGGGTGCGATTTCTGTATAATCGCCCGCATATTTTTAAAGCAAATGACGTTTGTAAAATGATGCGCCTGTTTAAAGACTAGTATACATCGGTGTTAAATCATGACGATGTTTAGGCCGTTGATCAACACACAGGTGGATCTCTAACGTTTGGATGATATTTGGTTTAACAGCTATTGGCAAGAGAACGAAGCTTTTGCACATCAGTTAGAAAATATATCTGTTATGCAAGGATTAAAATTAAAAATGTGATTACCTTCACAGTCTGTGATTGATCTCTTTCTATTTAGACAGAGAATATTTTTATTCCTTTGCAGGAAATACGATTTAATCTTAATTACTAATTTATTTATGTGTCCCAATTATGGGAAAACAATGGTCAGATGTATACCCGGAAAACCGTTCTACTTGTTTTGCCTATTGTCTTAAATGCAGTAATATTACTGCTGTATATGTGAACGTTTCTTTATGATTGGGAGCATTTCAGAGCCATTGTCAATCCTATTTTCAATACTTCTACAAAATACTACTACTACTACTACTACTACTACTACTGCTGCTGCTGCTGCTGCTACTGCTGCTGCTGCTACTGCTGCTGTTACTGCTACTACTACTACTACTACTACTACTACTACTACTACTACTACTACTACTACTACTACTACTACTACTACTACTACTACTACTACTACTACTACAACTACTACTACTACTACTACTACTACTACTACTACTACTACTAACAATAATAATAATAATAATAATAATAATAATAATAATAATAATAATAATAATAATAATAATACATGTTGGTAAAGGTGTCATATGCGCAACACTACTTGATGAGAACTAATTGTTAAATATACACTTTAGATGTAATAATATACCAGGGAAATACAAACACCGTTTCCTTATTTAATCTAATAGATACCAACTAGGAAATAGTAGACAGATTATTACAATAATACCTGTGAGTATCTCACCTTAAAGAGCAGATTGCGTTCTTCTGCATTATGTAATGATGCTTATGAACGTATTTTTGTTCGTTAGTAATATTAAATTAGTTCAGATATTGGGAAATAGCATGAAAAACTCAATTTAAGCTACTTTTATTTAATTTCTAAATGAAACAACATTTATGTTCACATTTACGTTCCATTCTCATTCATCAGAGGTTTGATACTGATAAATCTAACGATAAGCATCATCACTCGTGTGTACGAGAATGATTCGTCCGTGCTAATGTTGCAAAATATGATCTGTATATCTTCATAGAGTGCTTTAAAGGAACCAGTGCTAACATTGAATGTAGTCGGAAGGATTTTGCTTGTAAAACTGTTTCATATCTTACTAAATTGTTTGGTATTTTCTGTTGAACGGATACTTGAAAATAGATATAACAATGAAGTACTTTGCAATTTGCAGTTAATAATGCGAATCGTTTCTGATATTCTTTGAAAATAAGTTTTATTTAGGAAACATTTGGACAGAACATCACAAAGACGACGGTATATATGAAAGTCTCAAATACAATAGAATTCACTGAGAATAGTTTTACGTTCAGTGCATGTGATGCAATAATACAATAAAAACTAGAGAGGCAACCCCAGTAGTTAAAAAATCAAAATTAACTCTATTTAGCTATAGAGAATTGAGACAAGGACTAAAAAAGACAATAAACAAGATAAACAAAAACACAAAAACCACAAACACAGGTACACAGACCACGGACAGACCAAGCAGACATAAAAATATAGACCCACGTTGTTATAAAAAAACGCATGCACTGTTTACTAGTATAATGAACTCTTATGTACAACTGGCAATATGAAAGCTTGATCTAATAACGGAAAGCTATCGTTCTTGTACTGAAAGTTAAATATATTCGTTTCTGGAATACTTTCCATTTCCGTCTTGGCATTAATTACTGTATTAACACCATTGTAATCTCACGGGTTTACACCTACAAATAATATCTAGTCACTATGCTGGTGGATTAACATGTAATAACGTCGGTTGTTTTATTCGAAGTCTTGAATGACAGTGATACCGCTTGGTGAAAAGCATGTGTATTGTTTAATATTTTCCAACCTTGACTGAACAGTTTTGCCTTGCCTTCAGCGTAAAACATATGGTAAAGGATTAATGTCACTATCGTTCAATGACGAGTTACAAAGTCAAATGTGCGTAAGGGCAACATGCATTCGTCTCGTTGCCTGCCAAACAATACAACATACACTACAGCCTCTCTACTAGCCTTAAACATAAATTCCCATCAAAGTTCAAACATACAAAACGAAGCACACATGACAAAACACAGTGTACATCGATACAAATAAATCGATTATCAATAAACATTTGGGTCAGTGCCTTGGAACGGAGGGCGAACACAGGAGTTCACCGTATGGGGTAAAACGGTAATCGAACGCCAAACCTCTCAATTCTCTCCGTATTTTCAAATTTCAAAAACACTGCAATACAGCAATGTTGTATGTTCGACTTATTGACATTTTTTTTATCAAAACCAATATTTTATATACGTCTTATAATGTAAATTTAAGCAACTTACTGTGCTACAGCTTAAGTTGTACTTTAATTGAAGCGCAAGCTGTGTTTATTACCCAGTTATCAATGGCAACGTCACGCATAAGGTGATGTGGTTTATTATCATGTTGATTTAATGTTATCGATAAATCTAAGTCGCTGAAACGTATTTTGGAAGATTGCAATTCAAGAAAGGGAGTCATAACACAAGTAAGCAATTATACCAGAGGAATCCGAAACTACATGTGAGGTCTTACCGTAAATTGTATGATAAGGCATGTGTTTTTAGGACCATGGAATTTTATCAGATTCTCTTTTGACTGATCAAGTTTTATTGTGACAGAGTCTTATCTAATTATAGTACGGCAGTTCTACATATAAAGATTCTATTTCCATTGCGTATTGATGCTTATTGTGATAACTCTTGTTGTGAAATAATATATATACTTTGCGAAGTATAAGTGTGTTCTAATTTATTGGACAAAATCACATAAGCATAGTGTTGGACTGTATGGTAGAGAAAACATAAAGAGTTGCTGTGCGTTGATTTGGTATTAACTTCGACTAGGGGTTATATTAAATACTCAACCTCGACATACTTTCTGGCCAACTGATTGAATGGAATCACTGAAGCGTACCTAAGTACATGGATAAGAGCGATATTGAATACGTCCCCTGATCTTCTTTAGTTTATTATTGAATACATACGTGTAAATGAAACATACTTTAAATAAATCAACTAATAGATACTACGTTTAACTCGCAAAACAAGTAACATACTAGAAATATGACTTGTTATCTAGACACGCCCCGGATTATCACTAAACCAGATAAATAATACACTGCTTCTTTCTTATCTTATCTGTTATTTTCTTTGGTTTGAAAAGCGTTCCAAGTTTCTCTAATTAAGTACAGCCTAACGCAATTTCAAATGCAAATAAAATCAACATTCACTCATCGAATCGCCAACAATTGTAGGCTTTTCTAGGATTCAACATTCTAAATTAGTTTCCTCTTATCAAAGGGTCAGTTTTTGAAACGACAAATGGAAGTATTTCTCAGATATTAAATTTGACATAACGGAGGTGCGATTGAAATGAAATGATCGGTTAATAGAGCAAAATTAACATGTCGTTTCGTCTTTGATCAGACCGTATGCTGCAATTACGCTAGCAATATTGGAATGTCTGGTATTCCTACGCTGAACGATACATTTGGTCGTCAATGGAAATGACAATAAAACAGTTTGTTTTTCTTAATCTATAACACAGAACTGAACAAATAGTTGTTGTATGCCAGTGCACAATCAAGTATTTGTGCAATATGAACAGTGACTTGTTTTATATTACTTAGTAAGGCTCATATTGTATTTCCTACAAATTAGGCAAACATTATAATGTGGCCGTACATCTTCAAACAGGTAGCATTTGTCTGGTTTCCCAGTGAAAATCGTTGTTACCTGACAAAAGTTCGAAATCTCAGACATCTACATTTATATGCTCGTCAATTTAAAACATTACCCTCACAAGACATGATCGTAGTTAAAATATCATCAACATGATGAAGTGCATTAATAACTTAAACAAGGAGGACTCAGAGGAGATGCCAACACATAACGCTGTCTAAAATAATTGTATTAACAATTTGTACGATCGTTTACGGATACCAGCATAATACTAATTTATGTACTTACCTCGGTGTTATATTGTGTTTTTCGGTGTCGGAAGTTCTGGTATATTTTAAACTCTTGATGGCTTACTGCTATTCCAATATATATATATATATATATATATATATATATATTATGATTTCAAAAGCGATTTTAAATTCTAAAATGTTTGTTTTTTATCTGTCCTCGGGCTTTCTGTGCCAGTAAACTATGCCTGTTTGATATTTTGGTTGTAACTGTAAGATAATTTAATTAAAAATTGAATGTAAAGGTAAGTGTTTTTTGGAGGTCTCTACGAAAATAAATCGTTCATGTCTGCAACAGCCAGATGAACGATTATATTTCCGGAAGACTTCCAAACAAATGAGGACGAATGCAATGGATACAACTAGATGTTTGGTTCTACCCTTGAAATGGTTTGCGTACAAAAAGGCAAATATACCACAATCAATAAAGGTATTTGATTATTTTTTTGCAAAATATTGTGATCATGGTTAATGACATGAGTATATGGACATCATATGCTAGTGTGAAGACTATTTGAAGCGTCTGATAGTATGGGACTTATTAAACACATAAAGTTAACAGTCGAATTAAAACCTTACAATTTTAATGTTTAGGAGCAAAACGTTGACGTTTCAACAACAAATAGTAACTGCAAAAAGGTTGATCAATGTGAAAAGTAGACGTAGACCATTTTGAAAATTGCTGCCAAATATAGTCGAAACATATACTCAACCATTGTTAGCTAATAATATGATGATATCAATGGCTATGTATATATATTGTGAGCTTGCATTATATTTGGAGTAACACTTGCATCAAAATGTGCACTTGGTGCTGTACTCTCTGAACTGTTTGAAAGGAAGAAAATATAGTAACGCTTATCACATATCATGTCATTATAGTGCCAGGTTCCACGATGTTCACTCTTAAGTAGCCGTTATTAAAACGAATCATACTGAACTTATAGATATGATGAGATATCTAAAACGATGTCATGATAGCTTGAATATGAAATTAATGATTAATTGAAAGCTTAACTTAGCATTTCATGATGCTTGCGGTAAATAATACTAGTGATATAAGTATGTGATTTCTTTTTCATAACTATTCATCCACACGAATTTTAAGTATTATACATATGTTCTTGAAACGGTTAACCGTCTGTCCTAGAGTTATGCTATTTGCATATTGACGAAACATTCATTTGATTAGTCAGAACCTCCTGTAGAGTTTTGTCCCTTCGACATGTTTTACTCGCCAAATATTGTAACGCTGTTGATACATTCATAGCTAGTGTATTAATTATACCTTGGTGATGTCGGGAAAGTGACGTTTTGTCCTTTTGTGATAACACTCATTTCATTATGTTCAATACAGCGGCATTAATATCTGAATTAAAAAAAACAACAACTTCATATGTATCGCACATTTTCTTTACAAAAGGAGCATTGCCATTCCAAATGCCCTACTAATTTAATGAAAATGTTGTATTTTTTCCGTTCGTGTTGTCTTGTACACAGCAAGGGACAAATGTGTACCATTTCAATAATTTTTTTGTTTGACATGACACTTCCGTTATCCTCTTTTATTCTCAGCATTACATATAAATGTCTCCAAAGCAACTGACGTATGTATAATGATGCGGCTGTTTAAAAACGACAGTTCCTGTATTGTTTTCTCATAATACTGATAGACAAACAAGGGCTTTTTAAAGGATGTTAAATTATTTTGATGACATATTTTGACAGCTATTGGCGGAGCACGAAACTGCATAACCATTAGATAACAAAAATGTTTATGTTAAGTAAATTGGAATCGTAATTGGCTTCACTGTCATCAGACAATAAAGCAACTTTGAACAATGTTTTATTTTGAAAACACCGACTTAAGCAATATATGGTAGTTAGAAATCATTTTAATGTATTTAGATGCGTTAGCTATTGCCCTTGGCGAATACGGTATTTGGAACTCTTTAAACTTAGCCTATGCAGCTTCAGACTAATTTGAATATTGTAACTAAAAATAAGAGGAAATGTTAAGTCCCTGACCTGACGAAAGTTGAATTTGGAACTTTAACATTTTTCATAGTATTAGGTTTTTCACAGTACAAAAATGGAAAGCGATTTTCAACAATTAAAATATTTATGTTAAAAAAACCTGCCAGATTCTGATTGGATAAATATCTAATAACATATTTCGTAAAATTAAAAAAGTAGGGACAAGAGGTGTAGTGTTCCATATTTCACCAAGGTGTTCCATATTGCACCAATGTGTTCCATATTGCACCAAGGTGTTCCATATCGCACCAATGTGTTCCATATTTCACCAAGGTGTTCCATATTTCACCAAGGTGTTCCATATTGCGCCAAGGTGTTTCATATTTCACCAATGCGTTCCATATTGCATCAAGGTTTTCCATATTGCATTAATGTGTTCCATATTGAATCAAGGTGTTCCATATTGCACCAATGTGTTCCATATTGCATCAAGATGTTCAATATGGCACCAAGGTGTTCCATATTGCACCAAGGTGTTCCATATTGCACCAAGGTGTTCCATATTACACTTAGGTGTTCAATATTTCACCAAGGTGTATCATATTGCACCAAGGTGTTCCATATTGCACCGAGGTGTTCCATATTTCCTCAAGGTTTTCCATATTTCACCAAGGTGTTCCATATTGCACCAACGTGTTCCATATTTCACCAAGGAGTTATATATTGCACCAAGGTGTTCCATATTGCATCAAGGTGTTCCTTATTTATCGAGGTGTTCCATATTGCAACAATGTTTTCCACATTGCATTAGGGGGTTCCATATTTCACTATGGTGTTCCATAATGCATCAAGGTATTCCATATTGCAACAAGGTGTTCCATATTGCATTAAGGTGTTCAATACTACACCAAGGTGTTCCATATTGCAAAAAGGTGTTCCATATTGCACCATGGTTTTCCACATTGCATCAAGGCGTTCCATATTAAATCAAGGTGTTCCATATTGCACCAAGGTGTTCCATATTGCATCAAGGTGTTCCATATTGCACCAAGGTGTTCCATATTGCATCAAGGTTTTCTATAGCGCATCAAGGTGTTCCAAATTACAACATGGTGTTCCATATTGCACCAAGGTTTTCCATATTGCATCTAGCTGTTCCATCTTGCAGCAAGGTTTACCATATTGCACCAAGGTGTTCCATATTGCACCAAGGTTTTCCATATTGCATCAAGGTGTTCCCTATTGCATCAAGTAGTCCCATATTGCACCAAGGTTTTTTCATATTGCATCTAGGTTTTCTATATTGCACCAAGGTTTTCCATATTGCACCAAGGTTTTCGCTATTGCACCAAGGTGTTCTAAATTGCACCAAGGTGTTCCATATTTCATCAGTTGCACAAAGGTGTTTTAAATTGCATCAAGGTGTTCCATAATGCGCAAAGGCGTTCTTCAGTATATCAAGGTGTTCCGTTTTGCATCAGTTGCACAAAGATGTTCTATATAACACCAAATCTAAATCGGTAAATACATTGGGAGATAAACTCTTCACAGAGTTTGTCTTGTTTATATGCATTTTATTGCATTACCTAATGAATATGTTCATGCTTGGCGCATGTTAGTTTCGTTTGTGATCACCAAGCCGGCCAAGCTGATTTTCTCCAGGTACGACAGTTTCCCCCAACAACACAAGAACACACTCTCGTGTAAAATCGTTCCAACGAAAATGATTAATATAATGATGTTATAACTTGTTGCACAATCGTTGCAAATGGAAACTTGCATTCATTATCTATTTTATGTATTTAATCATTTATATGACTTTTTTCGATTGCTAATTGGTTTTCTAAATGCAAACAGATAAATAAGTGTGTTTGCTGTATTTTGCAGAAATACTTGATTGGGGATATCTGTTAACCTGAAAAAGCTACAGCGAATCATGTGTTCGATAAACTCTTCAGAGGAAACAAGATTGCTTGTAATAATATTTTGATTATTGACATTGAAGACGAAGAACTGAAATTCTTAAGTTTTACTGTAAAATTGCAACTATTAGAACAGACTTGAGCTTTGTGCATCAAATGAAAAGTTTTACTTTTCTTTACATATATTTTTAATTTTACCAAATTCGTTTCTCGATAGAGATATTTATGTAGACAGAGCATAACACTAAAATGATAATATAAATGTACGCATTAATACGCAAAAAAAACGTTAAAGGGCACTTACTTTAACATTTTAACGTTATGTGCATTTTATGTGATGCATAATTATAAAGCACTCTCTTGGTACAGAAAAACAAAATAACTATTGTGTGTGTGTGTGTAATAGTTATTCAAAGTTATATGATAGTAAAATGTAGTCTAGCCAGGGCAAACAACGTTTAATCAATCATACTATTAAACATGGCAACGTTATTTATACAGTACTTATATAACATGGCGGCAGATATGTTTAAACAAATCTATTCACTGTACAACTGGTGATTTCATAGCAATATCGCTTTTCAATTGAGAGTTATTTTAGTTTATTGCTTAGATACTCCCATTTCCCTTGGTAAATGACTTTACTTCCTTTCCCAAAACCAATAATTGTCATGATGGATTGCGTATTCTACATTTATGTATATTATACATTACAATGCTTTCTAACTACCCTAGATTATTTCTTAATTATGCATTTAATCCTACTTACTTATGTATCACATTGATAACGACACCTTTATCTTTTGCAGTTTTTGCGTATTTTTCCAACTCGAAATTTACTTGGTTTGTCTACCACGTAAATCTTAGTCAACCTAAGACAGCATCGATATATCTATCTGTACTTATCATGTGATTTTTACATGATAAATATACATACTATAAACTGTGCAACCATTAAGCGCTATTTGTTCAACGAATAAACGCAGCTGAAATAGCGATATAATATTTTTAAGAATGTCAATGTGATGAATTATAGGTCTCCTATACTAGCTCGTTTTGACAATTCTTGACTTGTTTTAAGAAACTTCTGTACTTGCCGCTCTTGGAACCATCTGGTGTGTCTAGTCCCTTTAATTTGATTCGTAATACTTGCTTTTATGTCAAAATAACTTTATTTCTTTCAATTTGACTACGAAAATGAAATTGACTTAAAATGTTTTATAAATACCCCCCCCCCCTCCTTGTCTAGAATAAATGTAACACATTCTGCTCTCATAGAAAGTATCATATGTAAAAATGCTACTTCAATTACAAACTGCGTATTCATAGCAAATTATGTTAACACTTTTTTAATTAAGTTTTATATCTAAATACTTGGCTGTAAGTGTGCAGTTATATGGAACAGATAAGCATATTGTTGCTCTGTATTTTAGAGAAAAAAGTAAAACTTTGAGTTGCGATGAATTAAGATAAAACTTGGCGATTAGAGGGAACATTCTTTAATCTATTTGTATATAATTTATAATGTGAATATAAATAAATCAACTAATAAACACTACGTTTTACTCTTAATCGTACAGGATTTGTTATCTGAACACGCCCCGGATTATCACCCTTCCAGATAAAGAAGACACTGCATCTTTCCTATCTAATCTGGTATCTTCTTTTGTTTGAAAAGCGTTCCTTATATTTTCAATAAATTAAAAGGAATATGATAACCGATTTCAAGTCATGTTTTCCTCGAAATGCTAAAAAAATGCTGTAAAAAGCTATTATTTTCTATGCGGAAAAGTAACAATGGTTGCAACGTTTTCCTGCAATTTCCACTGTAATATGAAATAGGGGTTCATAAATTTAAATTTGAGATTTCGACATTGAAACGTTCAAAGATATATTAAACACCCACAGAACCAACAGCATTCTTCAACTATATAATTATTTCGCCGATGTTAAGCCAGTCATTAACGGAAGTGCGATTGAAAAGAAAGGATTGATCACGAGCGGAAAATGAACAAGTTGTTTTGTCTTTCATTAGAATATTGCTGTGATTACGATGGACATATTGGAAACGAATTTAGAAATATTCCTTTTTTGTTGCTTAAAATTAGTTTGTGCATATGTTCCAGCCGGAAAGAAAAGCAATTAACATAAATGTTTAAATTGAACCAAAGGTGATCTTAGAATCCCGTGATTCCGGTACAAGTCTTTGATAGAAGGTTTGAAACGTTAAGCAGTGTTTCTATCTAGCGGTTCATTTTATCGTGCGCATGCGCATTAGAGGTGTGAAACTATAACGAGCATTCTGAAATGTATTGAGGTGTGATATATCCGATAAGAATTACGCTGTTCTGAACATATTACTTATGGTGTATTTTTCATTAGTCCACACTATTAACAACATGCTTCAGCCGATATAATAGATGGCACCAATGAAGTTGCTTCTTGCAATGTTGCCATGATGACACAAGATGACCTCTGCAAATGAGAAAAATCGTTTAAACATCCTGGCAAAGTATTGAAGAGCGCTAAAAAATCTGGCAGAGGAATTGGTATATTCCTCTTTGGTTACAATAAATATCAAGTGCTGTTACAACTATCGGGTGCATGGCAATTCTTGTGAATGAGGCAATATGGCAAAAAAAAAAAATACCGAGCATTCGAGCATACAGGAAGTAAGAACATTTAGGTATAAAATGCGGTGAGTTTAGCAAACTGCGTTTTTGGATTATGAACAATGAATGCTGGGTAGTGTTGTACAACATACTTAAATCGTGACACTTAAAAAAACAGTTCTGGAACTCATTTCCATTTTCAGTTAAAAGATATAGAGACATGTTGATAATATTTTCTTTGGGATAAGCATCATTGTATTAATTAATTACTAATTACACAGAATTTAATGGATCAGACGGGTTTCTAATAGAACTGAGAAGAATATCTGTATGGATCAGCATCATTGTACAATAAATTACCAATAACACCGGATTCAATGGATCAGACGAGTTTTTTATAGCACTGAGAAGAATATCTGTATGGATCAGCATCATTGTACAATAAATTACCAATAACACTGGATTCAATGGATCAGACGGGTTTCGAATAAAACTGAGAACGATACCTGTATGAGTAAGGCGTATCATATTATTGCTTTTATTTTTTAAAAAGAAATATCATAAAACGTTCTTTCAGCTAAGGAGCAAGTACCATTACAGAGTTTAGCTTTCCTTTATGTGAGCGATTCAACTTGAATTCATACAATATAGACTAAACATAATCTCGCTAAATATTATATAATTACCTTGGTATGCTGTAAAGCGTCTTTGCTTACACTGGTAATTATGGGAACAACTTGAGTGAGCAATTTACTTTTTGTCCAGCTTAAGTTCTTGTTACACTGCAACGACAAATGTGTTATTTGATGCTCCAGAAATAGAGCCATTGATATGATATATATTCAGAAGTTATGTTCAACGAATATGATTTCAGTCAGATAATATTCTTCGGGGAATGTATTTTAGATTTACAATTTCGAAAAGAAGAAGACATTATGCATCCGATAGCAAGCACAGCCCTCTTTAAGACCTATGTCTATGTTAAAGTAATTGAAATGTTAGTCCTCGAATAACCAGAATGTTACCAACAAAGGACGATCTATACTAAGTAACCCTTATAAACCAGAAATTATGTTCTGTTCATAAAAATGACACTCAGTGTTTCCACTTTAATGATAATCAACTCGATAAAGTGTTGTTATTTTCTTCTATGATGAAACTCATATGATTTTGTTCAATATGGCGAGTTATCAGAAGAGTGATGCCTTAAACAAAATAGCTTCATTTAAACAATGCCTGATGATTATCATGTATTATATTCACAAAATGAGTATTGCCATTTGAAATGCCTTATTTCTTAACTTACCTTTATGTTCTGTAAATCCTTGTACTTGTAATCAGCAAGATAAACTTTTGTTTTTTCAATGCAAAGGTTTTATGTTTTAAGTTACTATTTCTATCTCTTTTTTCTCCGTATAACAAATAAATGTCTCAAAAGCAACTGGCGTATGTCAAATAATGCGGCTGTTTAAACAAAACGATTATATCTGCATTTTAAATCAGGTCGGTTTTAACGATGTTAATAAACAAACAGGTGCTTGTTGAAGGATTTTTAATGGTTAGGATGATATATTTTGACAGATATTGGCAGTAGTATGAAACTTTTGCACATCAATTAGATAACATCTTTTTTGACGCTTAGTCTAAAACTGGAAACGTAATTGATTCCACTATCTCTGATTAATGTTTTCTATTCTTAGAATCAGCTACTGATTTTAGACTTCAAGTTGTGTACTGATTGCAACAAGTAGTATACTTGTTTACTGTGGCCAATTTATTACATGGAACAATTTGGATTTTAACCTAAGCAGATTACTTACATGGTACATGTGTATTTACAAAAGGCGAACAATAATCAGATTTAGTATTTGCCTTTCCATACCAGACAGCCAAATAAAAGCACACCGTACTTTTCATGCTAGTGGCGTGTGTTAACGGCTGCATTTAACATGGTGTAGTATATTTAAATATTAACTTAATATATCTAGTAGATGTATACAACATTTTTTATAAGTAAGTGTTTTCACTTTTTAAATGCAACATGTAGAATAATATGGACTTAATCCAAACAGGCTATTGACAATAACAATGTTTATATCTCAATTATGAATGAGGATGCAATGGTCCTGCGAGGTAACATTAATTTATATTGTATTTGATTGATTTGCATATATGATTGCAAATTTCTAAGCAGATTAAGCTTAGGTACATACTTGTCGGACCACGTATTTTATTTTTGATTTCATAAATAATTAGCATATTATGAACTTTTCTAGCGTATTTTAGGAATATATTGCACATAAAGGTAAGTAAACTTCAAAAACTAGTCATTTATGCAGGCAATTAAGCTTGGGAAATGGATATCACAATCATAAGTTGGTTTACCCAATGTCAGTTATATAAACACACCAAGGTCATGGCAGCTGACTTGAGTTCATCATTGTATCTGTCTTTCCCAATATTAAGTCATATCAGACATATTCAAATAAGTCATTGACATATTAGAGTACAACTTAACTCCTATTTGGAAAAACAAAATCATCCATGTGGCAGTTCAAACATTCAGTGAGATACTATACTAAATGCATCGAACGTAAGTAAGTTTTCATCACAGTTTAGCATGTACATTATGGATAAAAATTTATATGTTGGGAAATAGCAGTATCAAGATTCTATATCAAAGGCGTAACTGAACTATATTGTTAAAGGGCTTTCAGAACTAAATGATGAAGAAGTTACAGTCGCAAATTTATATGTGTTGATTTACGCATATATTCTTTAACTTGGATTTTAATTGGGCACGCATCAATGGGGCTTATTTCATATACTTTCTTAAAAAGTGAAAAAACTCTAATTCTAATTCGTTTGAAGTCTAAATTACTTAATTTTCTCCATAGGATTTGTAACAAATTCAATTGAGTATAAGTAAACTACTAGCGAATGACTTTATGACTTTTAGTCAATAGATGTTTGGATTTAAATGCAGCTAGATGAATCTACAAACGCATATCCATTAAAGAATGGTGACACTTCATTCAGAGAAAGCATTATAGTTCTCTCTTTACGCAGTTAATGAAATGTAGTTACAATCAATATTACTTCACTGCAGTCAGAGTCTTAGCGAAAATCAACTCAAGAGCAGTATCACGTAATGAAATGCAAATTAAATTCAATACACTTCAATGACAATCTTAACAATTGCCTGCAGTCTATGAATAGTACTATAAAATTGCTTCATTGAAAAGAAGTTCGGCCGACAGTGCGCTGTGTTATTCCGATTAAAAGTTAAGAGCTTTTTCATAGTTTAGATAGCAATACCATCCATTGCTTTAGAAACGTGTATTTTGTTTGCGTTTTCGCACATAATACTAGTAAAATGTTCTCTTATGTACAACTGGCAAAATCACAGCGTGATCAAAGACTAAAGCTACTTAAATGATTGCTGAAATACTTTCAATTTCCCCTTACGTAACATTTCGTTTTAACATAGTTCTCACAGGGGTGTTACCTGCAGTCTTTAATGACATTGATAACGCTAGAGCAAACCCTTGTTAAATATCTTTTTCTTATTTTCATGAATCATTTTGCCTTGCCTTGAGCGTAAAACATATGGTGAAGGATCAATGTTATTCTTGCATTGACGCCTATCAAAAACTGAACGTACGTAAGAACAGCATGCACTAGGAGTGCGTGTTGTTGCAAATAACTCCATGGAAACTACAATGACATACACAATAGTCAAAAACCTACAGTGATTTTTGTTCAATTGCAAATAGCAGAACGACGTGTCTAAATGCATATACGAGTATATAAGCGTTTATGTATATTAATAAAAAAGTATGATCGCTGAAAAGAATTGTGAAGATTGCAATGGAAGTTGTCAAGGAACAAGAAGAGCTTTTATCAGAGGGATCCGAAACTACACACTGGGTCTTTCTGGAA
The DNA here is from genome assembly GCF_026914265.1 of Mya arenaria. Lineage (NCBI taxonomy): Eukaryota > Metazoa > Mollusca > Bivalvia > Myida > Myidae > Mya > Mya arenaria. The sequence goes on from NC_069125.1 coordinate 30,281,315, forward strand.
ATTGTATGAAATAAAGTGGCATGTGTTTGATGAGCAAGGAATTTTATCAGATACTCTGTTGACTGGTGAAGTTGTGTTTGACAAATTGTTGTCTAGTGTCACGTGTGATAATACATTTAACAATGTGTTATGGCATATTTAGTTTTGTGCTGTTCTATGTTTCTTGTTTGTGATTTTATGTTCTATGCCCATTGCCACTAAACCGGGTTTATGTTTAAACTTTTTGCTACTGAGCATGTTTCTGTAGCTTTTTGCATAAATATAAATATATAGCTTTTGTACTTTATCTTCTTAAAAGATATAGGTTATAGGCTATTGTTTCATTAAATTGGTAACAGCAAAATCAAGTATCAATCCTGTTTCACTGACTGCTTGAAGTCAGTAATCTTTACATTTATTTATACCTATATTTGAATGCATTTATGGTCCTGTTTAGTGTACTATGTATGCTTTATCATAGCTCTGTGACTTTACACAAGGTATTCGTGACCATTTTGTCTACCTGGCTGTTTCATTAAGTTTACTTTTTATTACAAGAGCAAATATAAACGCTTTGGTGCGATATTATTTGTACAGTTCTTACCATCTTTCTTTTAGTTTATACATTTTTCATTTGACGAAAACTGACAACTTAAGACGTAAATTATATCATAGTAGATTACAGAACAAATGTTAAATAAACTAAGTATACATCTCAATTTGTTACATTCCGATATCACATCCATCGAATAACCTCTCGTGGGATATGGAAGTAACAATGTTATTTCTTATGAATTTTCGGTAAAAACTATAAAAAGATCTACGTTTGAAAAGTATTTATCATTTTAATTGTCCTGCCCTTTGTAGGGTTTTACCATTTAACTACCATTGCCGTTGGTGATTGTATCCTGGAAATGTAGCTTGCATTTTTAAAACAAACACAAAATATGAGCTTTTGAAACTGAAATACAACACAAAAATTTGCATTTTTTTCATATTAATAATGAAACGGGTTTAAACGGAAAAGATTATTTATTATTTGCAAATGCGTTTCTGTACAGAGCAAATGAGGACGAAACACTTCAAATATAGATCTATCAGTGTTTTGACCAAAAACACTACGATGTGTGTAAAATAATGCTCTACGCCCTTTCGTTATAGAATCGCAATAAATCACCGAGCGTATACTTATTTGAAGTACTTTTACAAAAAACTTGCATTAGCACTGGTGGATCAACAAACGAAAATCTACTCTACTTCCACTGAAATTGTTTTTCTTTCCCTTGACAGTAATTATCGAGTTTACCTCATTGTAATCGTTTGCGTTTACACCTATATATAATCTTGTGTCTTTAAGCTGACGGATTAACATACGAAACGTCTGTTGTGTTATATGAACTCTTCAATGACATTGATTCCGTCGGAGGAAGTGTTTATTGTTAAATACTTTTCCCACCTTGCTTGAACTTCATTGATTTCCGTCAGCATTTGCCATATGTTAAAGCAGTATTATTACTTGGACTAAACTATAAAATATCATGTGCATAAAATAGCAAACACTTACCTCATTTCCACAGTGCCAAATCATACCTAGAAATCTGACGTGATTCAACACTTGCTATCAGCTTGAGTATTCCAGAGTTTAACTGCAAACATACACAAAAGAGACATATTTGGACAACACTCAAATTCATGTACACCAAACAAACCCTTGTCTTCCGTACTTATGATGAATAATGAAAAACATATTTTGTTTGTATGTATTTCATGACATAACTTGAAACGTAATGATTATCCAAACATTTATCAGTAATTGAAATACAAAAACATTAGGTTGGATACTTCGAGCGTTTCAATACGGTAGCCGAAACATGTATTGATAAACGGTGAATTGTGATCAGTTTAAACATAATTATTTTCATGAAAGTATATAGAAACAATTTATTTTTCGTTTTTTATCGTAAGGGAGGAAGACAAAGGTAAAAGATGATTTGATACATAAAGTTTGTCAGTGCACGATTAATATTTCGACTGTTGCACCATATGTTAAATGCTGAGGGCAAATCAATGACGTTCAGGAAAAGGTAGGAAAACTATTAAACAATAAACAACCACTTCCTCCGATGAGATAAATGTCATTAAAGACCTTTCACAACGCAACACACGTTTCGTATGATAAACCATCAGATAAATGACTAGAGGTTAAAGTGTTAACCTGACGATTACAATTGGCACAGTAAAAAATAGGCAAATTTTTGCTGGTTTACGCACGTATAGTTTAGTCAATGCACGATTGATACTACTGTTCCATATTCTAAATGTTAAGGGCAGGTTAACGAAGTTCAGGCAAGGTAGGAAAACTATTAAACAACAAACAGCCACTTCCTCCGATGATATCAATGTCATTAAACACTTTATATAAAACAGCAGAAGTTTCGTATGCTAATCCATCAGCTTAATGACTAGAGATAATCCTTTAGGTGTTAACCCGAAATATTACAAGAATGTTAATTATGTAATTACTGTCAAAGGAAATAAAACATATTTCGGCAATGAATTAACTGTCAATGGAAGCAGTGTACATTTTTGTTTCTTGATCAACCAGTGATAATTCAAGTTGTTTGTTTAAGTACTTTGTATAAGTAATGCTTGATGTTTTTATGCGTTTCTATTATAAAACAGCGCAAGGCATGCAATTTAGATGCACACTTCATTATAAGTCACTTAGGGAACCGTAGTGTATTTGATGAACACACTGATATATCCATATTTTGTTATGTTTCGTCCTCATATTCCCTGTATAGAAACGCATTTGTTAATATCAAAAGTTAATGTTCTAGTTTAATTTTAAAAGTTGTTAGTTTGTGTTTGTTTTGAAGACTACAAGCAATATGACGCTGAACAACGAATGACTTTTCAAAACCAGACAAAGATTATTACGCGCTTGTTTCCTAATTTTGGAGATACATTTACCGGATAGGTAATCGACATAAGTTTATTTAAATGTTTCAACGGCGTTAAATCTTAAGTATGTGTCTGTTTCAAAGAAGGAAATATATTAACGCGTACAATGAAGTCAATCTCATTTCCAAACTAAGACTTAGCGTATAAGAATTATGTCCGTCTAATTGTTGTGCTCCTGCCAATTTGTGTAAATATATACATCATATAATTTGCATAGCCTTTTAAAAAAACCCGTCTGTTTATCAGTATTGTGCAAACCGTCCTCATTAAAAGTGCATTTACCATTGTTTTAAACAGCAGCATTATTTTACAAGGCTTTTAAACATTTATTGGTAATACGGATAATGAAAGAGGGAAGTGGAAAAGGTATATCAAACGAATAAGTTTGATATACATATGTGTCTCCCGCTGTAGCCAAGACTAGTTGAAGCATTTTTCATAATGATAATTGATATGACATTTGGAGTGACGTATTTTTCGTGCAAATACTTTTTGGAAAAAAATGCAGCAATTTGAAAAGGAAATAAAATAATCTTGACATCAATATCCAAAGAAGACTCCGTAATCGAAAACACACATTACAGTCAAACCTGTATTAGGTAGCCACCCTTGGGAAAAGCTCGAAGTGACTGCTTAAGACAGGTGACCACCTAATCCAGCTAATTTCAGCCACTTCAGCTTTGTTTAAGCAGAGGTGTATTATATATATTAACAACAACTCACACCACTATCAATATCATCAGAACTATTAACATCGAAAAACTTTAAATACAAACAATTATAGATAAAATTCGTTTAGGTAATAATACAAAAACAAATTGGCTCTTTTCTGTAGTTGATAATAACTACAATGGGAATACTGAGCATGATAATATCATCATCATCATCATCATCATCATCATCACCATCATCATCATCATCATTGTCATCATCATCATTATCTATTTCCGGCTGGGTTGGTGAATAATTAATTAACTTATCAAAGAACTGCTGTTGTTGATCTGAACTGCTTGCATTTGAGTGTTTTGAAGTTCATTCTTGTTCAAAACAAACATAATAAAACAGAAACGTACACATGATGCATATTATTTTCGGAAAGCGTTTAACATTAAAAATCAATAAATTCGCAGTGCCAAATGTAACCTTTAAATATATATACTAACACTCGAGCCATATTTAAGGCTTAAATGCTCCTTTTATACTTTTATTCAGTTGGAAACATATCGGATTGCTATAGCACTGATAAATCAATTATTACGTTATGGATGATATGTCATTAGTAACGCGGAACGTTACGATCGGATACATAACGTCTTCCTCTCTTCAGAAACAAAAAATGCGTTTCCTGACGATAATTATGCAAATACTGTTAAATCTGCTGATCATCAATTCCTAAAATAGATCAAAAGGTCTTTTTCAAGAGCGCCAATAAGCATTTCAATTGCGAGGTTTGAAATCTCGAACCTGTGTCAGGTTATAAGAACTTTCCATGGACCAAAAGTAAATTGGTTCTCTTTGAAGTTGCACGACATTCGGCATATCCCATCAATTGCCAATGCAAGCAGAAACAATTCAATTTGTGTCGTACCGAAACAATTAAAAATTAATATGTTAAACAGTCACTACTTTTAGCGAGAAATATGTTAAGTCTGTGCTGTGTTCAACTAACTGGAATCACCTAGATGTAATTCAAACAACGTAATTAAAATGACTCCTGTCCTGAAAAGAACATCTTTATGTCATTTCTTTGAACAACACAAAATAAATAAAATATTTTGCCATTCGCAAATATATATGTATATATTCGCACAAGTTATATTAGGAACCCGTCTGACCCCTGTAAACTAATTAGTTAATTGTATGTTATTGGTAATTAATTAAAACTGAAATATTATGCTGTAAATATACGGATTATTTATGTTCAACATCTCTCTTTATTTTGGGATTGTTAAAGATAATTAGTTTTTTTACTGCTTTTTACAAGTAGCAGGTACTTTAGTACATACAATACATTACATCTAGTGCAACGTTTCTTATTCGAAAACCGCAGATCGCTTGGCTAGCCCCACCCGAAACCTAATTATTCATAGTTCTTGCATACTCTATATTTTACTTTTCCAATTTGCATCATTTACAACAATTGCCATGCACCCGATGGCTGTAACAGCATTTCATATTAATGGCACACACAGACGAGTTTATCATTTAAGCGGGAAACCATTTATTTGACTTAATTTACAGCGCACTGGCGTTACTCAGAACTGTGCAAGAATGTTAAAACTTTTATTTGCATGTGCAAAAATCATATTGTGTCATCATGTCGATATTGTGTGAAGCAACATTAATGGTACCATCTGTTATATCGTTAGCAGAAACCTGTTGAAAAGCATGCACCAATTAAATTTAAATCATAAATGCTAGATTCAGCATTGTGCATGCCATCGTGCTGTATATCTGCCATCTAAACTATACAAATAAACATTTGTTAGAATGCTCGATATAGTCTTATACCATAGAAAACACAATTCCAGCACATGAACAAGATATTACTTTGACCGCTAATTATATTTTTGGATACACGTCGAAGGCATAACACATTCCTGATAGCGGTTGATACAGTAAACATAATAGTCATAGACTGGGTTGTTGCAAACAAGGGCAGTGTTTGGATTATATGACCTCATCAGCAGCATGGTTTGGATATATGGATTTTATTTCAAATTTAAGTTGAGAGTACAATATTGTGGAGAAAAACTGGTCATGTTTCAAACCAAATATCGAATAGTGGTGATATTATGAGTCGAAAACCATTTCAAACAGTTAATTGATGGCTTGTACTCATGTTTGATAACATACAGGTAATTTTTCACACTTATATTATGCTTCCTAAGATGTATTTGCAGGGCCGGAACGACAGAATTGCCATATATTTCAGCATAAGAAAAGAACAATTCTGATGGAGGAAGAAACGAAGATTTATTTAACCGCTTCCTCACAATTACCCTTTCGTTTCAATCGGATGTATACTTTTATCTTTTGACATCTGCATCTTTGTCACTTGTCACTTAAAGAAAATAGCAAAATATGAAATACTTTGGAACATAGGTATATGTAATAGCAGAATACGGATGTTTCATACGCTTGCTGAACATTGAAGTATAAGTATCTAAATGTAAGCATGCTTATTTTATTCAGCAAGGGAAAGTAAATGAACAGGTTTCAAGCACTTCTAAAGTTACGCATAGAGATAAAACATTGACAACAAGGTTTTGACAATTTGAGGCAAACATGCAACTAAAAAATACCGTTTATAGCTAAGATTGTACTTTTAATTGATGTATTCGAAATAAAATGCAGTCCCTTGTTCACGCCCAGGAAACGGACTCGAGCGTGATTCTATAAGTTGTCATCTGTCGTCGAAATCAAGCTGAAAGATAGTAGTACTGACTAACAGTAACGTGGGTGTAAAAGTGTATTAAACGCACCAAAATATTTGCTGTCATAATATCAGGTGAACTAGCCAAGCCAACAAGACAAAATGGCATAAGTGAGATCGCTTGGCTAGGTATGGTAAAACATACAAAGTGAAGTACAATGCATAAACTTTGGTGCAATGGACAACGCATGTGATAAAATATGATTATTAATAAATGTACGGATAACCGAGATATAACAGTCATCGAGCCAGGAATGGTACTTTTTTGTTTTGTTAAGAGTTTAGTGAAACTAAATATAACCTATGATTATGTTCTTGAAGTAAACCATGTATAAATGCTATTTTCACAACGTTCAATGTATTATCACACGTGACACTAGACAACAATGTGTCACGCCAAACTACACTTGTCAACAGAGTATCTGATAAGATTCCTAGCTCTTCAAACACATGCCGCATTATATCATACAATTTCCAGTAAGACCCCACATGCAGTTTCGGATTCCTCTAATAAACTCACTTCTTGTTCTTGAACAACTTCTATTCCATTGAGAGCTCCGCAATACATTTCAGCGACCAAGCTATTTTTGTTAAGAACAGAAAATCAACATGGAAATAAACGCTATCATCTTAGATATACCCCTTGTGATATAGAGCGGGGAAATAACCTTATCTTCCACATACATTACAATAAAAATGTTATAAATAGATCATATTTTTTTATGGAACAGTGAAAATGCGAAGTGATTGTATCCTTAAAAACGCTTACATACTCGTACAATCCAAATTTATAAATAAACGATTTATATGTAATTTTGCTTGTTTCATATGTGTCATTGTGACGTTTTGCCGTTTGCAATTGAACCAACATCTCTGCAGGGTTTTGAATGTTTTGTCTGTCATTGTAGTGTCCATGGTATAAGTTTGAACAACATGCTAAAACTTTCCTCGTGAAGAGAGTAGTGCATGCTGTTCTTACGTATGTTCAGCTTTTGTTAGGCGTTTATGCAAGAATGACAGTGTTCCTCCACCATATATCCCACGCTAAAACACTGAAGACAATTGTTAATATTATCCCTGAATGAAATTGTAATATTTGGCATTTCACTGCATTATACTGCGTTTGAGTTGATCTGGACCGAAACTTTGACTGCAGTGAAGTTATATTGACTGTATTAGTGACATTTTTTCGAAAGTGTATGGAATTAACCTATATGATGCATGCGCACGGAAATCCAGGTTTAATAATTGTACGCACCTTTGTATCCATGAGATCTGGCATGAATACAGATTTGTGAAACCACTTCCCTCGGCGCATATATACATTATAATAGCCAATAACCAGTTTGGACTAAGAATTTTGGAAACCGATGTAATTCCACGTGTTTACATACAAAGTTTGCTGGACGGACAAACGTGTTTTTATGCAACTCTATCTTTATTGTGTGTTACTTGTATCATACTTGTTTGTTTTGGCGCTATAAATATAAGTCAACAATGTAAAAGGATATGAGTGTTGTAACCTTTGTCTTCTTTATGCTGTTGAACTGAATCGATGAATCGTATATATATATATATATATATATATATATATATATATATATATATATATATATATATATATATATATATATATATATATATATATATATATATATATATACAAGGTAAACATTTACGGTTTACAAATCAATGCTGTAGCAATTATTCCATTCGAATATCACCTTGGATACTCTATCAAATTTCGTTGCAGAGTAGATCAAACGTCATACGGGCAGTGAATAGACTTTCGGTCGGTGATATTTGCCATAATTGATACTAGCTGGATAACAATTTTAATCCTTCTGTATGACTTGAATGTTTCATTAGTTCGTCTCCGTTTTGTGGTTATTTACCTGGTCCTGAAGTCGTTAAACTTGACTGATTTGGTTTAACATGTATTCCTCATCTGCATTGATGTGTCATTTCGGAGTATACATGCATCATGTATATGCAGAGAGTTAACGAATTTAATTGCTTGTCCAAAACCTTAAACGTGCATACCCTTATAAGTATTCACAACCGCTTTATCATTGTTCCCAAGCAGAATCAATTTGCACTTCAATCTGCAAATTGGAATACATGTATTACTAGTTGGAGGGGATGTAGGCGCAGATGTTGTTTTTTTCAAAATGTATAAGAGTAAAATCGGGCTTGTCGCCTCGACCATTCAAAGCTTTGAGCGCTTTCATTTGTTTTAGTTTTGAATGTAAATCACACAGTTTAGAGAAACCGAGTAAATTAAATTTGTTTCAAAGAAGTATATGTGCATCTGTGAAGCCTGCGTAAATTGCTCTTATGTTAAACCCGGGCAAGTTGTGTCTTATGTTTCGGAGAGGCACAACAAATGCATTCCAAAATCAAGGGGTCTATTAGAAAGAATCATTGACGTCATACCCTGACTCAGTGTATGTCGTGAAGTCAACATACGTTACGGCTCTGCTTCTCTTCCACACTCCTCCCTCCCCTTAAATGTCATTAAAGTCAACTGACGAAATATTTATCTTCACAGTGTAAACTGGATAGCAAGTTCTGAATGATGAAATATTTCTACCATACCAGATATTAAACATTCAACAGCTTGAATGTTTAGAGAAATATTGATGTAAATGTTAATTATTCTAGCATGCATGCTCAATCAACATATTTTAAAGCATAACTCATCTTCGTCTCGCACCTGAATCAATTTGCACGACATTCAGCCGGATGCAAAATGGTATTCATATGTTATACTTTGTCTGTTAATTTATTTACACTTTGTCGATGCAAATAGGTACCGATTTAATACACGTTGTCGGTTAAGACATTTCAAAAAAGCTTCATTGATGCAGTCTGCTAGGCGTTTACACATTTTAGGAAAACTTGGGTCATTAGTTAAGCTACGCAAACGGGATAAGTTTTAAAGTTCTGGTTCTTTAAAGAGCTCTTCAAATATTTGAGTTTTGTAATGTTCTTGTATGTCCTAGTTAAATTACACAAGATCAGAGTAAGAGTTTTGCTACAGGGCTACTTTCCCTTTTACGAATATATTGATCTCTGATAACCCGCGTTGTTACTTAAATCCCCTGTCGCATACGCCGAACAACATGGCAATACATAGATCTACGACACAATTTGGAGACATTTGTACACAGTCATGGATGTGTCGTACGAAATTTGGGGATTTTTTTCAACAAAACATGCTTTCAAATACATTTGTCGTAGAGATATAAACATTTGAACACTATTACGCAAGTCCAATACTAATGTGAAAAACTACAGAAACAAGCTCAGTAGCAAAAAGTTTAAACATAAACCCGGTTTAATGGCACTGGGGAAGACATAGGGGTTGAAAAGTATTAAAATTTCTTGTTATAAAGTCTACAATTAGAAAAGGGTTTGAAAAGTCCTTTTATTAGTAATTAATTATAATCATCCCATTCATTCAAAAGGAGTGATGCAATCTTTGAAGAGGGGTCAAATTCAGGGTTTGACATACCGGGTGCATTGGGGACGACAACAGAAATTGAAAATATAAGTCTCCAAATATGGTGTGGGGAGTTTTAATTTGGAACTTCTTAAATCTGATTTTGATTAACTTTAGTGTTGCCTTCACACAATCCTGGTGTTCAAACTGATGATTCTGATGCAATAGTAAATGCTTATTTTTTCTATCACTATGAGATAAACAGTTTACTAACATATTAATTGCATTGAGACGGGTTTAACCATCAAAGGAGCGCAGTAAAGGTGGGGTTAAGTGTCCGACGAATTCTCCTTTACCGACTTATGTGTGTTGTAATTTCAAACGTTCGATGTAAACAGTGGAATATGATATTATTTAATAAAATAACTGGGATTTAATACTGTACATGGAGTTGGTCCGAACGCTACCACTATAGAAATGGAAAGGTAAATAGGTCTACCACACTTGTGATATTGACAGTGCATTTGTCGAACACCCATCTGTAATCAAATACTCATTGTCAGATGCACAAAAGGTAACATGTAAGTAAGAACATTGTTGCATTTTTTTCCCTGATGACATAACATGTTTCAATTGCCAAAAGAGAAGCTTCGTCTCAAAAAATAACTTATCATGTATAAATGAAGTGTTTTTGCGTATGTTAACCAATTATCGCTCAATGTTATGCCACTCTCAAACCTTCCGTTAAAATGTTTTGATCTCAATTATTTTTTACGGCTGGTTCCACCGTTAAATCAAGCTGTAAAAGTTATTGGGACTTACCATTGACAAACACGCATAAATATACCAACATGACAAATAACATAACAACAATTTTTGTTTTGTCATTTCTTGCTTACCCATGTCAATTTAAACAATATTTCAGTAATTTGGCTAAAAAAATAAAAATGAAATGAAAAAAACACTCCCATTGTTTTCTTTTTATATATTTAATTTAACAATAAAAGTCAACAAAGGGTACAATATATGGTACATTGAAAATCTGCACTGCACCTTTAAACTTGTTTGTTATTATATGGTATTTGAATACAAATTCAAACAGTTTCTCTGGCCTTTGTTTCTCATTTATAGAGTTATCAACCGATGTGTTACTAACAGTTGTTAATGTGAAAACTTAATGTCCAATGTTCGTTCCATTCGTGGATTTTTCTGCTCCTATGCACAGGTTGATATTATTATTCAGAAAAGTAAGTTCATTTACAAATTACGTGCTTACGTTATTAGCTTGCCAAGTATTTTTCAAAACAATTACCTTCAAACGCGTTTGGAAATATTTCGTCTGAAATCGTACATCGTCAACACTATGCATGTATAAATGATTTAATCATTAGTCGTTAAGCGATATTTCGTCCGGAGAAAAGTTAAGAATCGTGCATGGTCAATAAAATGTATAACTGCATGGTTTAATAATTATGCAAACAGAAATGAATTAATATGTACATGTATAATAACACACTAACAATGTAATTTGGACGATTTGTTTATGTGTTAAATGTCTAGTAGGTCATTATAAAATACTAGATCACTCTTATGTACACGAAATATATTTCTTTCTAAAATTGGTAAAGCTTCTACAAGACAATTTTTATGTACAACACTATATTGACGTCTGCCCATGTACATCTTTGCACTAGGAATGTAGCATACAACTAAGGTAATAAGGTGTCCGTTCTGATTCGAATTCTTGATTCCTAGTGACCTTATACTATTTTAAAAAGGGTTTTGATGTGCAGAAAAAGGCTATTTTAAGCGTATACCGAACAAATATTACCTTGAAATATCGCAAAATATGTATTTTCAGCTGAAAAAAGGTCAAAGATACAAACTTCACCAACACTATGTAAAAGCATATTCGGTCATATAATTCACATATTAGACACAACAAGCAATACCTTTTTAAATGTTACCAATTTATTTCTGGTCACGAGCTATCAACATTTATAAGTGTTAACAATTTGACAGGCATACTTTCGCCACATATACCATAGGTTAACTGCCTTTAATCTGTAACCTATTTCTTGCCATTCTTGTTCACTTCTGGGAATCATATTAAGCACAGAATATGTGGGTAAAAAAATATTCGCTGAAATGTTGAAACAAATATGACAATGTGATAGTTCGTGATCAATGGCGAAAACAAAACCCGTTCATTAAATACTAAAAGAACAAAGGTAGTATCACAATATACATCTTTCGATTTCTAATAACTAGTGATAACAATGAAAAATGGTACGGGACACATTTACAAGGATATTTCCTGTTGTTTACGGGGAGTCTGAATGAATGAAATTTCAATTCAGATGTAACCAAGAACATCCAACATCCCCTGTAAAACAGTAAAAAATATACAGTGATATTCTCAAATGGGAAATAAGGTTAACTTATGAGATTGCCGAAGGAAGAAGTTTCCCGTTTGTATAGGGTTCCAACAATTCTGTATTATATTTCTTTTGTTCCTTTGTTGCTTTCTTTAAAAGTGTAAATCGCATCCCATTAAATGTATACGTCTTAATATTACAAAACCTAAACAAACACTCGTAAAAAACAATTTTTGTCTCGAATTGTATCGAAGGCTTTTGCAGGCTCGCTTACAATATAGCATAGACCAAGCCTTTCATGTCCCAAATAAACCAAAAGGTTTAACACATAAAGAACAATAAGGTTACGAACACGGAGATATATATAAACATTTTGTACATAACTTTTTAAGTACCATTCTCATGAATTGTGGCAGAGCAGAGACAGACTGTTTCGATTCAAAAGCAGTGCTTGTAACTGAATCAGTTAAGGAATTTTTTTCATTAAATTATTTTTATAATTTAACAATTACTTTTAAGTAATTTTTGCAGTATGTTTAGCATCATTAATACTAAAATTGTGCCGCATCTGAATAATTCTATAATAGCTGTATATTATGTTACATGTAAAAACATTTTGTTGATTGATCTTAGGGGAAATTCGTTTTCTATCTCAATACGTGAAGCTAATCATTTAAAATGGTAAGCACATAAACAGATGATGATGTCTAACGGGAAATTGGGTTTAATACATTACAAGATCTGCAAAACGCTGACAATCTATGGCTGGTGAATGGTATCGACGGCGGAATCTTTTCACCTGCGCTGTATATTCTGATGGATGGTAATATAATCAAACGGTTTTCGATAATATATAGGATTCTGCTTCTGGAATCTAAACTATAATTCTGGTAAGGTTTCGACTCCCAGTGTCTAGATGATACTCATGGGGTATATTATCTGCATTCCTACTGTTTGCACTTGAATTGAACATTTGAATGTCACCTCCATTCAGTTTCTTTAGAATATAATCTTGCTCGTTACAACGAACGTATAGAACGTCGTAAAAGAGCTTTAATGTGATTGATTTTAAGGCCAATCAGTATATGAAAAAGAGTTTGAATGACAATTTTGAAAGCATTTGATAAAGCTGTCTCGTAAGAAATATATCTTAAATATATACTAATTTATCGATAAATCTATTTTTAAAAATTTAGCTCAGCAAATGAGATTATAATAGCTTAACAGACAGAACAATAATAAGATGCGTATTTTAAACATCCAGTCCTCCACACTAGAAGATGTTGTAAGTGCAACAACCTAAGAGTGTGTACTTCTCTTACAGACATTTATTGAATTTCTTGTAATTGTATAATCAAATATCGAGGACCGATAATTTGTTTCTGCGTATTAAGCAGTTTTGGTTAAGTGCAGATTATGGGTATTTTACAATACTCTTAGCTTTAATAGTTTATTCGCGTTCTCCTTTATTCATTCACCAACTGCTACTGAAAGTGCAATGATAAACAATCCGTCTGATTTAAAATGTCGGTATGTTCCATTTCATAACAGAGTCAATGAAATTAGAAAAATATTGACACGTTTTCGTCTACATTAAAAGTAATGTCTGTATAATAAAATGAGACAAGGTAAAGTATCCGTCAACCAGTGCACCTTTATGCACTGAAGTCTTGTTTCACTGACCGGAACAAGGCGGTAGCCCATAAATTGTTGATAGCGAAAATGTTTATAGACTATTTATCAATTTTGGGGACAATATACTGTCTGATATGCGTTGTATAATCGTCCATGTTTCTATAAGTTTGATCAATTTAAATGTATGGAATTTAATGTATGTATATATAAGTGTAGGTATGGATTACTGCTGTAAGCCATGCAGTTTACTTTATGTTGTACTATTACCCTTACTATTCTTATGTATCAGTAAACTTGTTTTGCGAGGGTGGTTAACAACTTTTGGAAAGTGCAACTGTGTCATCTCTGTTACCGTCGTTCGTGGGGGAGGAGGACTTAAAATGTATTGCTAATTGCCTATAATAACGACGGACAATTTACCTAGTCTGATAGTATAATACAATAAAGCTACAGGAACAAACCCAGTAGTTAAATACTCTAATTATAAACCCTGTTTTGAGGCACAAGGCAGGGCCCAAACCAACAACCAATTTGGCTGACAAACGTACAAACATCACATACACAAACACAAGCACCATAACAAATTACACAACTAATTGATAATGAGAATACCGCCTTGGAACGGTCAGTGTAACAAGGGTCTACGTGGAGCTTAAACTAGATTGTATGGACATTATCTAAAACCTGTAGTCATCTGCAAAGGTATGAACATAGGACGAAACAAACCCTTATAAAAGCAGGTTTATCTTTTGGTTATCAAATGTACGTACGGCAGACGTGATGTCTACCAAATCATTGAATATTTTGATGGGCGTCTAAGCGCTAGGAATATCTGTGAAATATTTCGGCATAAAGAGCTTAATGAGTGATGCCATCTTCACAAGAATGTCTCCCTGACATTACTGATTCACAAAACATTCTCTGGCAATATGTAGATCAGAGGATATCCAATCTTAGATAAATATTTCCTTATCGAAATCAGGCCTCACGAAAACCGGTTCATATTTCATAGAAATTCATTTGCTTGCTTATTTAACATACATTACAGGAATTGTTGCTCGTTCAAGCAGAGTGAATAATCGGAGGTATTTTATGGGATCACTGATACAAATGTTTATATATATCTGATGATTTCTAGACAGTTTCTTTTAAACACAGTCATGCTTGCATTCGTATCAAGACAGGATGAAGTTAAATGAAGCGTTGAACAGATTATTTCAAGACTCATAGAACGTTTTAACAACATGCAACATTCATTTGTACATTTTTATTGAATTTCACACATACGAAGGTTATCGTGTTGCTGTGTTCAACAGCTTATGAAGTCATTCCTTAACATATAAAATATTGGTTTAGTGAAAAATACGTTAAAAGAGCTGAGGAGATAGTAAAACATTTTATATTGTTCAAATAAACAATTCAACGGCATGTCAACTAGAAATGCAGTTGATTGCAGATGTAATCAACAAGTATCTAAAGCAACGATTAGAGCATGATGATGGCATTCGCACGTAATAGTTTGTTGACTTAAGTTGAGATCTCCAGATGCTAGTACTTATGGTTTATCAATGTTATTGATATTACATGAGTTTAAATTGCTTTGGTGCCTGTTAGGAAACAATATGTCAAAAGAGCACAGGAGAAAATTGAACATTTTGCATTGTTCAAATAAACAATTCAACAGCATAGCAACTCGAAATGCAGTTTATTGCAGATGTTATCAACAAGTATCTAAAAGTTTGTTGACTTTAGTTGAGATCTTCAGTTGCACGTGCTCTGGGCTAATCAATGTTATCGAGATTTTATGAGTTTAAATTGCTTTGGTGCCTGTTAGGTTTCAATGATTTCAATTGATGAACATATCTAATAATGTCAGCTATTTTGCTTTAATCAAAATGTTAACGTTTTGCGGACTGTCTATCATTTATGCAAAGAAATAATTGAATTACACGCCGTAACGACAACACCATGTGACTAAAGAGCCAAGTGATGAGATATTGGCAAATCAATCGATTAAAGCTATTACTAGAAGATGTGTTATGTGTAGATGTGTAGGAGGATATGTCAATGATTATGCCAATTTAATATTTAAAGGTCAATATCCAATTATGACGAGCGTCAGTGTACTAATTATTATCAATAAAATTTAAATAGTGTTGCTGGTTTACCCAAAATAATATTGATATTATTGGATAGGATAAATGCATACCGAATACTTTTATGTTTAAGACATGACAGGAAAAACATTATATATTAAGTAATTGTAGTTCTCATTTTTATTCATTATTTCAACTTAAATCGGACGTGAAATGCTAATTTTGTAATTGTTCAAGACCAAAAATTTCATTTTTTATATTATGTTTTTTAAATACGTTTTTTCTGCTAAATAATTCAAAACTATGATGAGATGGGACCGGGAAAATTCTACATCGGATTTCTCAATCAATATAATTCTGAATTATCTACATTGTCCAATCATTACTATTGTTAGAACATATCTATCGTTGGTTTTAATTCTATTTTATATTGAATTACTTGAAAACATGCGTGTTTGTATGAGTCTATGATGCTGGTGCATTGCTGGTGAATTGCTAGCTCTATGCATGCGCATTAGTAAAACATTGTTAACATTCTCAATTAAGTTTGTTATTTATTAATATACAACGCAAATGTTGATAGCAAACACATCTATTTTATTTCCAGAATCGCCTGAAATGCAAGTCTTATGCGTTGGCGTTTACCCAGTGCCATTAAACCGGGCTTATGTTTAAACTTTTTGCTACTGAGCTTCATTCTGTAGGTTTTCGCATAAATGTTCTAAACGCACAATTGGTTAAAGAGAATGAAAACTTGTACTTTGATGTGTCAAAACACTTTGATATCGCTATTCAAACAACGTATTAACCCTCTTCTTTAAAGATAATACAAAAGAAACAACTAGGTTAAAGCCAAAACCTTTTTAAAGGCAACTCAAACTCATTTTATCCTCCCCACCAACTATATGTTGATGAATCCCCTCAAAATGTATGTTATGTATTATTATAATGACTCGTCTTATACAGCATATATGTTCAAATATTGTATCTGGCATGCATTCGCTTAAATATATATGTTATGTTAGATATGAGACTAGATACTGACAATATGCAAACATAGTGCACATAGTTTTGCTATGGATATGTAAGTGCTCATTCCGTTTATTAGGCAAAGACTTACCTAATAGTTTTACCTCTAATAAAACAACAAGAGCAGTTAAATAGGAAGCACAAAATGTTTTACTGAATATATGTTATTATGAATTCTGAGATTAACGAAACTGCAATACAACGAAGGAACTCAAATGAAAATAAATTCCATTGCAATCCAGAAAACGTTTAAAACTACACACACGGGGGAAAAGGTTGGTTTGTACTTACACTTGTTTGAACGGGAGCTTAATATTAATTTGTCGATCGATCCAAAACGGCCAAACGTATAGTCTGAAAACAGAAGAAAAATAAATTAAAAGAT
This sequence comes from Mya arenaria, assembly GCF_026914265.1. NCBI lineage: Eukaryota > Metazoa > Mollusca > Bivalvia > Myida > Myidae > Mya > Mya arenaria. The sequence goes on from NC_069125.1 coordinate 30,298,662, forward strand.
ACTGACTAGTTTATATACATGGGTAAATCTAACATTTCTAGCTTTTTACTTAGGTTTATGTTAATATGGATCATACCCCGTTGAGGGATCGATAGCCAATAGTTTAGGCTAAATGCATATATTGCGGTGTTACGGACAAGGACATTTAAGCAACGAATGCCTCCAAAGACTTTACCAAATACTGAACAAATTATATGTTACTTATTTATGTGTCCTAGGATTTGAAGAAGAAACCGTACGATATTTGCATATTGGTGTTGTTTGTCGTGATCAGTTTACACAATTGTTGGTTTTTTTTCATAAAGGTCATTTTATTTTATAGCTCTATTTTATAATAATAATGTAGTTCGAAGATATTGACTTATACAAGGACAACTCCAAGGACAGGCCCAGTAGCGGACCAAAATATATCCCTAACATATTGGAGACTTCTGCTTTCATTTGCATGAACAGAAAGGTTCTTTAAAGTGACACTCTTTTTCAAAAATCAATACATACACATGAAAAACAGATATCAATTTTTACTGATAAACCTTTTTCTTCTTACTAAATAATGCATTTATGGAAAATATTGAGAACTGATAACAAAATTGTAACTGTGAATTTAATAGCAGAAAGCACAAACATATTAAATGATTGGTGAATGCTAAAAGATTTAGTGTGGTCTACTATGGTCTCATATTGCCTGTTTTATGCATATTTCTTTCAATTTAACTCAGTATCCTTCATAAAAACCATTTTTTTCGACATTTATTCATCTTTATTGGAACATTAAAACAATATCATTAATAATGGTAAATCCTATTTGGGAGTAAGAGTGCATCTTTAAAACTATACATACGGGTATAACGTGTCTTTGACTGGCAATGACTGGGGATTATACTTTCTACGTAGTTCAATTCCAAAAGTATGAGCAATATATCAAAGTCTACAAAAACAAAAACAATTCGCTGTTCGACACAATCAACTTGAAGACAAATTGCAACATATACTTCCACTGTGAGGAGGATCATACTTATACAACACTCGTTTTTTTAATATGAAGTTAGTGACCTTTATCTGTTTGGAAATTACCCTTTATTGTAAAACACACATATCAACACTTATACTATACATGAAATCCAACATGGACAAATACACGGAATAACAACATCGTTAAAACATGTAAATATGTAACAGAGTGACGAGAATAACTGTTGATGATCTTGTTATTATACAAAGTTTAGCTAGCAGCAGAAAATATTTGATTTTACATGCATTCTATGCACTAGACAATGCACTGACCTACAAAAAAAACGTATTTCTTTGACCTGTTATTTCAGTTAAGTAAAACAATAGTGTTTATTCAACCTTTACATTGACACAGTTTTCCCTAACTACCTATCCTTATGTTCAGGGTCGGAATTCCAGAAATTCCAATATTTCCGACGTAATAACAGAATAAGTCTGATGAAAGAAGAAACGACGTGTTAATTGTCCGGCCTTGAACAGCCATTACATTTCAATCACACCCTCGTTTCGACATCAGCAAAATATTCTATTTTTCATTTTCAGAAAATGATGTTTTGATTAATCGTTTTGAAACTGCATTTGAAATAGCTTGATATTGATTGTTATATTGGGTTTTCACTTCAAGGTCAAGAAAGATGATGAGCGTTTAATTGTATGTATTTTTACTAAAAGCTCAAGGTTAATGTTATTTGTTTTATCGGGATTTTACTTAAAGGTCAATATCCAGTATTTACATTTATGCCTTTTTATATTGCCATAGTGGTTGGTTGCAAACATTTTTGTTTTGCGCTTTATGAAATATATTTTCTTGGTTATAGTATTGGCTATTTGATATTTAAGTTAAAAGTTTCTCTGTAACAACTATATCAATTTGTGTGTTCGTCTATTTTATCTGAACGCAATCATCTTTCTGTCAAACACAGAGTATACACACTCGATTTATCACACAGTTTTTTTAATTAAAATTGATTGCTTCCTCACGGATGAAACTATCGAACCAGTATGTGTTATAACAACATAATGACAGTCAACACAGTATCTTATAAAATGCTCTATCGTACATTTCCGGTAAGACCCCACATGAAGTTACTGATTCCTCTGATATAACTGCTTCCTTGTATTTTGGCTTCTCGTCCATTGCAATCTTTCCGAAGCATTAAAGTTACCAAAATTGTGTCAAGGACATTAAATTAACGCAGAAATAAATTTCTTTATAGCATGTATGTACTTAGAAATAGAACAGGGAAATAACCTTATCTTTCACATCATCTATTCAAAGTGTATAGCCAAATTTATTATCGGTTTTTAATTGAAAAGCAGTAAAAACACGTGTATAAAATACATTATATATATCCCTGGTTTTAAAAGAGAAGTACAAAAGTCAAGACGTCAAATTCAGAGCAGTTCTAAAACGCAAAGTTAGTTCTCGAGGTTAAATTGCCTTCTATTTTCTAAAGCTATATTCACATTCGCCTAGTCCTCTGTTTAGATAATACTTGACGTTTATATCATATAATACGCTAGGAATTATAACGTCATTGTTAATTATTGCACCTTAATTGGATAGGCGCGACGTCATAATCAAAATCAGCTATTCTTTATGCAAAGGTATCTTGTCTGTTACACTTCTTTAAAAACAAATACTCAATTGTATAAAATAATGCTAATGTTAAATCATAATGAATATTTCTTTTAGGACTGCAGGCCTATATTAACTTGCCTTTACATCAAGTACCGATCTTTAATTTTTGTATTTCAATTACTGATAAATGTTTGGATAAGCATTACGTTCCAAGACGTTAGCGCGAACATGTATTGATACATGTAGTATTAACATTAGTTTAAACATCAGTTATGTCATGAAATACATACAAACAAAATATGTTTTTCATTATTCATCATACGTACGGAAGACAAGGTGTTTTTTTGGTTTACATGAATTTTAGTGTTGTCCAAATATGTCTCTTTTGTGTAGGTTTGCAGTTAAACTCTGGAATACTAAAGCTGATAGCAAGTGTTGAAAAGTTGGTCTATCACGTCAGATTTCTAGGTATGATTTGGCACTGTGGAAATGAGGCAAGTGTTTGCTGTTTTATGCACATGATCAATGAAGTTCAAGCAAGTTGGGAAAAGTATTTAACAATAACAACCACTTCCTCCGACGGAATCAATGTCATTGAAGAGTTCATATAACACAACAGACGTTTCGTATGTTAATCCGTCAGCTTAAAGACACGAGATTATCTATAGGTGTACAGGCAAACGATTACAATGAGATAAACTCGATAATTACTGTCAAGGGAAAGAAAAACAATTTCAGTAATGAATTAACATAACTTTCAGGGGTAGAAGGGTAGATTTTCGTTTGTTGATCAACAAGTGCTAATGCAACATTTTTGTAAAAGTACTTTAAATATGTATACGCTCGGTGATTTGATGCGATTCTATTACGAAAGGGCGTAGAGCATTATTTTATACACATCGTAGTGTATTTGGTCAAAACACTGATAGATCCATATTTGAAGTGTTTCGTCCTGATTCGCTATGTACAGAAACGCATTTGCAAAAAATAAAAAATCTGTTCCGTTTAAACCCGTTTCATTATTAATGTAGAATAAAATGCAAATTTTTGTGTTGTATTTCAGTTTCAAAAGCTCTTATTTTGTGTTTGTTTTAAAAAACATAAAATATACAAACCAGACAACACTTAACATAGAATGATTGTTCTAACCCAAACAAAGATTATAACGTGATTGTTTCTACCTTATTTAAGACATATTTATTGGATAGGTAATCAACATGGCTTCGATTAAAGTAGTTCCACGGCTTTAAATCTAAAAATAGTATCAGATGCTAGGATGAGAAATTATAAAACACACACAATGGAGACAAATTTATTAACAAACAAAGACTTAGCGTTAAATAATATGTCCAACTAACTGTTGTTCTTCTGCCAATATCTGTCAACATATATCATCCTATCCATTATAGATACCATCTTAAGCGCCTGTATGTTTATCAATCATATTGTGCAAACTGTCATGGTTCAAATTGCAGCAACCACCGTTTAGCCGCATTATTTTACAAATGTCACTACATTTTCAAAGATTTATTTAAAATACTAAGAATGAAAGAGGGAAGATGAAATGGCATGTCAAACACCGAATTCGCTTGATAAACATATATGTCTCCCGCTGTAGCTAGGATAAGTTTTCATAACGTTAATTACAAAGACATTTGAGGTGACGTGTTCATTGCGCAAATACTATTATCTTGCTCGTGATGAAACTAGTGCATGCTATTCTTACGTACGTTCAGTTTTTGTTGCAAGAATAACATTGATCCTCCACCATATGTTTTACGCTCAAGGCAAGGCAAAATGATTTAGCAAATTTAGAAAACGATATTTAACAAGTGTTTTCTCCAGCGGTATCAATGTCACTCAAGACTACAGGTAACAAAAGATACATTTTCACATGTTAATCCGCCAGCTTTTTAACTAGATTATCAGTAGGTGAAAAGCCCATTGAGAACAATTGTGTTAAAACGAAATGTTATGTGAGGAGAATGAGAAAGTATTTCAGCAATCAATTAACGTAGTTTCAGTCACGTATTATAACCAGTTGTACATAAGAGTACATTTTACTAGTATTTTGTGCCAACACTATACCAATACTCGTTTCTAAAGCAAAGGAGGATAGAGACTTGTATTGTTTTTGATGATCATAATGTTTAAAATATAATTATTTATTTCAGGACGTTCTGTCCACATTTTTTTATGAAGGATTGTTCAGATGACAGCATCATTAGTTTATATTATTGCTACTAAACTTGTATTCTGAATAATACAGCGCAATGTTGGCCGAATTTTTCTTAATGAAGCAATTTTATAGTACTTCTGAGTCCGTAGTCTATATCATAAACCGCATTTAATTGTTAAGATTGTCATTGTATGGTATTGCAATAATTTGGCATTTCACTGCAGTATACTGCTCCTGAGTTGATTATGGCTAAGAATATTGACTGCAGGGAAGTAATATTGGATGCAACCGCATTTCATTTACTGCGTCAAAGGATATCTGTAATGTTTTTTCCTAAATGAAGTGTCACCATTCTATAATGGATATATCTTCGTATGTTCACCTGGCCGCGTTTAAATCCAAACATGTATTGACTAAAAGTCAAAAAGTAATTCTTATAAGTGTATTTATACTCAGTAAAATATGTAACAGATCCTACCGACAAAATAAAGTAATCAAGCTTCAAATGAATTGGAACTGTGTTTTTTCACAATTTTAGAAAGTATGTGGAATAAGCCTCAATGATGCGTGCGCAATTCAAATCCAGGTTCAAGAATATATGCGTAAATCAACACATACAAATTTGCTACTGTAACTTCTTTATTATTTAGTTCTAAAAGCCCTTAAACAATACTGTTAAGTTCAGCCTTTGATACATGATCTTGATACTGCTATTTCCCAACACAAACTATTTTTTTTATAATGTACAGGCCAAACAGTGATGATAACTAACTTACGTACGATACATTTAGTAAAGTATCTCACTGAACGTTTGATCTGCCACATGGATGATTTAGTTTCTCAAAATAGGAGTAAACTTTTAAATCTGGGCAAAGACAGATACAATAATGAAGTCAAGTCAGCTGCCATGACCTTGGTGTGTTGTATATTCTAACATTGAGTAAACCAGCTTATCGATTGTGATGTCCATTTCCCAAGCCTAATTGCCTGCATAAATAACTAGTTTTTGAATTGAACTTACCTTCATGTGCAATATATTCCTAAAATTTGCCAAAGAAGCTCATAATATGCTTAGTATTTATGAAATAAAGAACAGAATACATGGTCCGACACATTCTGTACCCAAATTAATCTGTTTTGGAAATTACAATCCTAAATGCAAATAAATAAAGTACAATATACATGCATATCGTTGAAGTTTCATTAACGAGATCTCATGGTTCTAGCACTTTCGCATCCATGTCATCTGGCATGAATTAACATTTGTGAAAGCAATTCCCTCGCAGGACAATTGCATCATCATTTATAATTGAGATATAGACATTGTTATAGTCGATAGCCTATTTGGATGAAGTCCAAATTATTCCACATACTGCATTTAAAAAGTGAAAATACTGACTTATGGTATAAATGTTGTTTACCTCTACTAGATAAATAAAGTTGATATGTCTAAAACTACACCGTGTAAAATGCAGACATGAACACACGCCACTAGCATGAAACGTGATCAGAAAACGACAGGGGATTTGTTAAGTACGGGTTGCTGTTATTTCGCTATCTGAAATGCAAATACTTAATCTGATTTTTGTTCGCCATTTATTATTACACATTTACCATGTAAGTAATCTGCTGAGGTTAAAATCAAAATTGTTCCACGTAATAAATTGCAATCAGTACACAACCTAAAGTCTAAAATCAGTAGGTGATTCTAGGAATAGAAAAGATAAATCACAGACAATATAATCAATCACGGTTCCAGTTTTAGACTAACCGTCAAAACAGATATTATCTAATTGATGTGCAAAAGTTTCATACTTCTGCCAATATCTGTCAAAATATATCATCCTAACCATTAAAGACCCTTCGACAAGCACCTGTATGTTTATCAACATCGTAAATACCGACCTAATTTAAAATACAGAAGTGATCGTTTTTTAAACAGCCGCATCATTTGACATACGTCAGTCCATTTTGGGGCATTTATTTGTTATACTAAAAAAAGAGGAAGAGGAAGAAACTTGTCAAACATAAAATCTTTACATTGAAAGAACAAAAGTTTACCTTGCTGATAACTAGTACAAAGATTTGCAGCACTTTAAATCAAGTTAAGAAACAAAGCATTTCAAATGACAATACCCATTTGTGAATATAATATATGCTAATCATAAAGCATTGTTTAAATGAAGCTAGTTTGTCACTATTCTGATAACTCGCCGTATTGGTACCATGGTAATGAACAGAACAGAGTGAACAGAACAGAATGTCTGGCTATTTAAAACATAATCAAGGGATAAAAACTATATAAAATGCAGTCAACGGTTAATATGAGTTGCTTAGTAACATTCTGGTTATTCAAGGACTAACATTTCAATAACATCAACATTGACATAGGTCTAAAATAGAGTCTACCGTTTACTGTCGGATGCATACCGTCTTGTTCTATACGAAAATGTCAATCAATGATACATTTCCCAATGATTATTATCTGACTGAAATAATACCCGTTAAACATAACTTCTTAATATATTAAAATCAAAGTCTCTATTTCTAGAGTATCAAAGAACACATTTGTCGCTAAAGGGTAACAAAAACTTAAGCTGGACAAAAAGTTAATTATTCACTCAAGTTGTTACCATAATTACCAGTGTAAGCAAAGACACTTTACAGCATACCAAAGTAATTATATAATATTTAGCGAGATTATGTTTAGTCTATATTGTATGAATTCAAGTGGAATCACTCACATAAAAGAAAGCTAAACTTTTTAATGGTACTAGCTCCTGTGCTGAAATAACGTTTAATGATATTTCTTTCAAAAACTAAAAGTAATAAAATGATACGCCTTACTCATGCAGATATTCTTCTCAGTTCTATTAGAAACTCGTCTAATCCATTGAATCCGGTGTTATTGGCAATTGATTGTACAATGATGCTGATCTCAAAGAAAATATTGTTTTATCAAAATGTGTCTTTATCTTGTATATGACAATGGACAAATGGAACTGTTTTCTTCAATTATCATGCTTAAAGTAACACTACCCCGGCATTCGACTGCTAATAATCAAAAGCTGCAGTTTGCTAAGCTCAACTAGTTTGATACCTTGATGTTCTCACTTCCTGCATACTCGGTATTCTTCTTTTCCATGATTTCACAAGAATTGCCATGCACCCGATAGTTGTAACAGCACTTCATATTTATTGTAACCAAAGTGGAATATACAAATAAAGCGGGAAGCCATTCCTCTGCCTGATTTTATAGCATGCTTCAATACTTTGCCAGAATATTTTAACGATTAATATCATTTGCACAAGACATCTCAGGTCATCATGGCAACATTGCAAGAAGCAACTTCATTGGTGCCATCTATCATATCGTCTGGAGCATGTTGTTAATAGTGTGGACTGATGAAGAATAAACCATAACTAATATGTTCAGAATAGCGTTATTCTTATCAGAAACATCACAACTCAATACATTTTAGAATGCTCGTCATAGTTTTACACCAAAGCGCATGCGCATGATAAATTGAACCGCTAGATAGAAACCCTGCGTAACGTTTCAAACCTCATAAAGAAGACTTGTATCGGAGTCCCGGGATATTTCATATTACAGCAGTGGAAAGTGCGGGACAACGTTGCAAGTGTTGTTTCTTTTCCGCCTAGAAAAATACATATTTACAACATTTTTTTTTGGCATTTCAAGGAAATAATGACTCGAAATCGGTTATAATATTCCGTTTAATTCATTGGAAATTTAAGAAACGCATTTCAAACCAAAGAAAATACCAGATTAAATAGGAAAAATGCAGTGTCTTCTTTATCTGGAAGGGGCGTGTTTAGATAACAAATCCTATGCGATTAAGAGTAAAACGTAGTTTTTATTAGTGGACGTATTTATATGCGCATTATAATTTTATATGAATTAATTCAAGAATCTTCCCTCTAAACGTCAGATTTTATCTAAATTTATCGCAACTCTAAGGTTTACATTTTTCTCATACAGCAACAATATGCTTATCTGTTCCATATTACTGCTCACTTAAGGCGAAGTATTTAGATATAAAACTTACTTAAAAAAGTGTATACGCAATTGCTTTGAATACGCAGTTTGTAATTGAAGTAGCATATTACGTAGGGGACTTTCTATGAGAGCAGAATGTGTTACAGTTATACTGGACAAGGGGCGGTATTCATAAAACATCTTAAGTCAATAGTGTGTATATTTAGCATTTAAAAAGTCACGTGACAAGTACAGATACATATACCGCTCCTCTTTTTGGTTGACTTAGATTTAGACAAACCCAAGTAAATTTGGAGTTAGAAAACTACGCAAAAACTACAAAAGATACAGTTGTCGTAATCCATGTGGTACATAAGTAAGTAGGATAAAATGCATAATTAAGAAATAATCTAGGGTAGTTAGAAAGCATAGTAATGTATAATATATATATAAACAATTAGTATATATGATCCATCATGAACATTATTGGTATTGAAAAAGGAAGTTAAGTCATTCACACTGTAGTGTTGTGACGCAATGTTAGTCTTTTTTTGGCTAAAACTTTTTGGCTGACTCGGAGTGTTTTGGCATGTGACTACATTTTCTTCAAATATTTTACATTTTCAAATCATTTGGAAGGAAAGATTAGCTAATATATGTCGCTTTTATTTTTAATAATGTTTTCTTTATTTCTTCCCAGTTTTAGTACAATGATGCTTTTTATTATGAACCTCTATGATCACACAGTTTTAAACCTTTTATTTTATAAGGCAGACTGTGTGTGATGCTCATAGTTTCAAATGATGACTGCATCGTATCTTTGAAAAGTTTCTGCATTAGGTGCTCTGAATTGTATTCCTCCGTCTGCAGATAGAGTTGGGATCTCTTATCATAGAATTACTTGGGGTTTACCTATTAGTCTATTATTATTTTTTTATTGTTAGGTTTCCTCAAGTTAATGCATACTTTGATAAGATTTACCTGTTGCATTTTATCTTTATTTAGGATTGTTGGGAAAAGAGTGAGGTTTGTGCACTTAAACTGGTTTAAACCCCCAGTAAATTTACATGTTACTGACCGTTCTAAAGCGGTACCTAACAATCATTGATAAACATACCTAGTTTTTTATATACAGTATGTATGCACTGTGCAGTTTGTGGTGTTTTGTGCTGTTCTTCCATGTTTCTTGTTTGTGATTTTTTGTTCTATGTCTGTGGCGTTTACCCAGTGCCATTAAACCGGGTTTATGTTTAAACATTTTGCTACAGAGCTTGTTTCTGTAGCTTTTAGCATAAATATTTAAGTTTCTCGAATATTCTACCACAAATGGCATTGAACAATGGTTTGACGAAATAAAAACCACAACCTCATGCAGTTCTAAAAATATTTCTGCCGATCTTTTTCCAGACGACTCGGTCAGAACTTAACTTGTAGATTTTTTTATCATATTAACGTGAGAGACTTTACCATTTTAATCTATCATTCCTTTCTAAGAATTTTTTTTTTCGTAACCTCAATAATCGAATTAAGTAGTGTTATAGGTTAACGTTTTGATAATTGTAAGATTGGACAATATATAGAGGTTTATCGCCCAATTAAATTCATGTATTTTCGTCGAACGTTCCAAGTAGGTATCTCAAATATTCTAATATAATTTTAATATTCATTTTAACTGGTATCTATGTAAACTGTGTGTTGCCTTGATTTGTTGAGTGATTTGAGCATTCACCAATCACACACTATGTTGAAGTTCAAAAAATGCATATCCATGTAATATAAGTACTGTATAAATAACTCATTTGCCATGTATAATGTTATGAATGATTAAACGGTATTTGCCTTGGCTAGACTACATTTTACTATCATATTACTTAGAATTACCATTTCACACACTAGATATTACGCGTTTCTGTAACAAGAGAGTGCTTTATAATTATGCATCACATTAAATGCACATAACCTAAGTAAGTGCTCTTTAACGTTTTTTGCTCAGAAATGCGTAATTTATATTATCATTTTAGTGTTATGGTCTTTCAACATGAACATCTCTATGGAGAAACGAATTTGGTATAATTAAACATATATGTAAGGTAAAGTTTAACTTGAAATTTGATGCACAAAACTCAAATCTGTTTTCATAGTTGCAAGTTTACAGTATAATTATGAATTTTAGTTCTTCGTCTTCACCGTCAGTAGTCAAAATGTTATTACAAGACAATCATGTTCCCGCTGAAGAGTTTATCAAACACATGATTCGCAGTAGCTTTTACAGTTAACCAGATATCGCTAATCAAGTATTTCTGCCAAACCCAGCAAACACACTTAGTCATCTGTTTTTATTTAGAAAATCAATTAGCAATCAAAAAAGTAATTTAAATGATTAAATACATAAAATAGATAATGATTGCAAATTTCCTAAATCTGAATTAGATTAGTTATCATTACGATCAGAAACACGTCCAAATCATTTATTAGTGAAAACATATTTATTTTGCAACGATTGTGCAACTGGTTATAACATTATAATATTAATCAATTTCGTTGGAACGATTTTACGCGAGAGTACGTTCTTGTGTTGATGGGGAAACCGGATTACCCGGTGGAAACAAGCTTGGCCGGCTTGGTAATAACAATATTTATGTGAAAAACTACAGAAACAAGCTCAGTAGCCAAAAGTTTAAACACTGGCACGGGGAAAACGCCAAAGATACTAAACACATACATAAAAAAGCACAATCAATAAACATTAAACAACAAGAAAAAACTCCAGAAACCAAACTCACGTGCGCCCATTATGAACATACCCATTAGGTAATGCATAAACCAGACAAACTCTGCAGAGTATATCTCCCACTGTATTTACTGTCTTGGATTTGTTGCAATATGGAACACCATGATGCAATGTGGAATACTTTGATTCAATATGGGATAACTTGATGCAATATCTAACACCTTGGTGCAATATGGAACTCCTTGGTGCTATATGGAAAACCTTGGTACAATATGGAACATCGTAAAAATGCAATATGGAACAACTTGGTGCAATATGGAACACCTTGGTGCAATGTGGAACACCTTGATATAATGTAGAACACCTTGGTGTAATATGGAACACCTTAGTGCAATGTAGAACACCTTGGTGCAATATGGAACACCTCGGTGCAATTTGGAACACCGTGATGTAATGTAGAACCCCAGGGTGCAATATGGAACACCTTGGTGCAATGTCGAATACCTTGGAGCCTTGTCGAACACCTTGGTGCCTTGTCGAACACCTTGGTGCAATGTAAAACACCTTGGTGCAATATGGAACACCTTGGTGCAATGAGGAACACCTTGGTGCAATGAGGAACACCTTGGTGCAATATGGAACATCTTGGTGCAATATGAAAAGCCTTGTTGCAATATAGAATGCCTTGATTCAATATGGAACACCTTGATGCAATATGGAACACCTTGGTGCAATATGGAACACATTGGTGCAATGTGTAACACCTTGGTGCAATATGGAACACCTTGGTGCAATATGGAACACATTGGTGCAATATGGAACACCTTGATGCAATGTCGAACACCTTGGTGCAATGTCAAACACATTGGTGCAATGTGGAACACATTGGTGCAATTTGGACTAACTTGGTACAATGTGGAACACCTTGGTGCAATGTGAACTCCTTGGTGCAATATGGAACAACTTGGTGAACTATGGAACACCTTGGTGCAATGTGGAACTCCTTGGGGCAATATGGAACATCGTAATTATCCAATGTGGAACAACTTAGTGCAATATGAAACACCGGAATAATGCAAAATGTAATATCGTAATCAATAAAATATAGAACACCGTTATGCAATGTGAAACAACATGGTAAAATATTGAACACTGTTATGCAATGTGGAACAACATGGTGAAATAAGGAACATTGTTATGCAATGTGAAACAACATGGTGAAATATGGAACACAGTTATGCAATGTGGAACACCGTAATACTATATGGAACAACTCGGTGCAATGTGGAACACCATAATGCAATGTCGACAACCAAAATGCAATGTGGAACAACATGGTGAAATATGAAACACCGTAATGAAATGGGAAACAACTTGATGCAATATGGAACACCGTAATGCAATGTGGACCAACCATCTTGGTGCAATATGGAACACCATAATGCAATGTGAACAACCATCTTTGTGCAATATGGAACACCGTTATGCAATGTGAACAACCACCTTGGTGCAATATGGAACACCGTAATGCAATGTGGAACAACCACCTTGGTGCAATATGGAACACCATAATGCAATGCGAACAACCACCTTGGTGCAATATGGAACACCATAATGCAATGTGGAACAACCACCTTGGTGCAATATGGAACACCATAATGCAATGTGAACAACCACCTTGACGCAATATGGAACACCATAATGCAATGTGAACAACCACCTTGGTGCAATATGGAACACCATAATGCAATGTGAACAACAACCTTGACGCAATATTGAACACCATAATGCAATGTGAACAACCACCTGAAGCAATATGGAACACCATAATGCAATGTAAACAACCACCTTGGTGCAATATGGAACACCATAATGCAATGTGAACAACCACCTTGACCCAATATGGAACACCGTAATGCAGTGTGAACAACCATCTTGTTGAAATATGGGACACCATAATGCAATGTGAACAACATTGAACATCTTGGTGCATTTGGAACACCTTGGTGTAATATCGAACACCTAAATGCAACATGGAACCCCTTGGTGTAATATGGAACACCTTGGTGCAATATGGAACATCTTGGTGTAATATGGAACACCTTGATGCAATATCGAACACCTTGGTGTAATATGGAACACATTGATGCAATATGGAACACCTTGGTGCAATATGGAACACCTTGGTGTAATATTGAGCACCTTGATGCAATATTGAAAACCTTCTTGCAATATGGAACTCCTTGATGCATTATGGAACTCCTTGATGCAATATGGAAAACCATGGCACATTATGGAACACATTATCATAGTTTTAAATACATTTCATAAAATTGCAAACGAAAATTAAAAAAAAAATATTTGATAAAATAGTGCTTTGTAAAATTTGCACAACACAAAATAGCACCACAACATGGAAGCATGTTTTATTTTTGAGAATAGTGTACGAGCACTCAATAAAATGCGATATCATAAATGTTTTAATTGTTGAACATCGCTTCCCACTTTTGTATTGAGAAATACTTGAGAGTAACGGATATGTCATGTCAAACAATAAATCATCGAAATGGTACACATTTGTCCCTTGCTGTGTAAAAGACAACACGAACAGAAAAAATACAACATTTTCATTAAATAAGTAAGTAAGACATTTGGAATGGCAATGCTCCTTTTGTAAAGATAATGCGCGATACATATGAAGTTGTTGGTTTTTTTTAATTCAGACATCAATGCCGCTGTATTGATCATAATGAAATGAGTGTCATCACAAAAGGACAAAACGTCACTTTCCCGACATCACCAATGTATAATTAATACACTAGCTATGAATGTATCACCAGCGTTACAATTTTTGGCGGGTAAAAGATACCAAAGGGACATAACTCCACATGTGTTTCTGACTAATCAAATGAATGTTTCGTCAATGTGCAAATAACCTAACTCTAGGACAGACGGTTAAACGTTTTAAGAACGTATATATACTACTTACAACTCGTGTGGGTGATCAGTGTTTTATATGAGTTATGGGATTGCAAAGACATAAAAAAACAAATCACATACTTATATCACTAGTATATTATCTACCGCACGTATCATGAAATGCTAAGTTAAGCTTTCATTAATCATTAATTCCATATTCAAGTTGTTCTAACATCGTTTTAAATATCTCATCATATCTATCAGCTCAGCATGATTCGTTGTTATAACGACCACTTAAGAGTGAACATCGTGGAACCACCTGGCGCTATAATGGCATGATATGTGATAAGCTTCACTATATTTTCTTCCTTTCAAACAGTTTAGAGAGTACAGCACCATGTGCACAATTTGATGCATGTGTTACTCCAAAAATAATGCTAGCTCTCAATATACACATAATCAAACATTTGTATCATTATATTATTAGCTTACAGTGGTTGAATATATGTTTCGACAATGTTTGGCAGCAACTTTCAAAATGGTTTACGTCTACTATTCATATTAATCAACCCTTTTGCCGTAAGTATTGGTTGGTGAAACGTCAACATTTTGATCTTAAAAATTAAAATTGTAAGGTTTTAGTTCGACTGAAAATTTTATGTGTGTAATGAGTCCCATACTATCAGAAGCTTTAAATAGTCTTCACACTATCATATGAAGTCCATATACTCATGTCATTAACTATGATGACAATATTGTGCTAAAAAGCTTAAAACCCAAATACTTTCGTTTATTGTGGTTCATTTGCCTTTTTGTAAGCAAACAATTTCAGGGGTAGAGCCAAACATCTAGTAGTATCCATTGCATTCGTCCTCATTTATTTGGAAGTCTTCCGGAAATATAATCGTTCGTCTGGCTGCTGCAGACATGAACGATTTATTTTCGTAGAAATCTTCAAACACTTACCTATACATTCAATTTTTAATTAAATTAGCTAACTGTTACAACCAAAATATCAAACAGGCATAGTTTACTGGCACAGAAAGCCCAGGGTTATATAATATATTTTGGTAGAGCCACCAAGAGTTTAAAATATACAAGAACTTCCGACACGTAACACCGCGGTAAGTACATAAATCATTATTATGCTGGTATCCGTAAACGATAGTACAATGCTAATACAAATTGTTAATACAATTACTTTAGACAGCGTTGTGCATTGGCATCTCCTCTGAGTCCTCCTTGTTTAAGTTATTAATGCACTTCACGTTGATGATATTTAACTACGATCATGTCTTGTGAGGGTAATGTTTTAAATCGACGAGCATATTAATGTTGATGTCTGAGATTTCGAACTTTTGTCAGGTAACAACGATTTTCCCTGGGAAACAAGACAATTGCTACCTGTTTGAAGATGTACGGCCACACTATACTGTTTGCCTAATTTGTAGGAAATACAATATGAACCTTACCAAGTAATATAAAACAAGTCACTGCTTCATAGTCATCAATATAGAAATCATGACCAGTCTGTGTTGGATAAATACACATCGTATACCTTTTGAACTCTGCGATAGTAATAGCTCTCTGAATATATTTTTATAACATGTTCTTGAACAAAAACTCCTTTAAACGCCATGCTCAAACAAACATATGTTCTCCTCGATTATCTTAGGAACACGTCTGACCTCAGTAAGTTTTTTGAATTTTAATGTTATATCGGCAACCAATTAATGCAGTTATGCTGATAACAAAACTGCTAACAACATCTCTCTCTCTCTCTCCCCTCTCTCTCTCTCTCTCTCTCTCTCTCTCTCTCTCTCTCTGTTAGGTTTGTCTCCTGCTTTATTTCTCAGCATTTCATATGTATTGTAACAAAGAGGAATATTTTTGAGCGGGAAACCATTCCTCTGCCAGTATTTACAGCGCTCGTGGGTGCACTCGTTAAAACGATTGTTCGCAGCTGCACAAGTCATCTTGTGTCATCATGGAAATATTGCAGGAAGCAACACCAATGATGCATCTATCATGTCGGCTGCAATCGCCAAAACATGCTGTCAAAATTGAGCACTTTACGATTGCGATTGCGTTCAGATAAAATAGACAAAGACATAAATTGATATAGTTGTTACAGAGAAAACTTAAACTTTAACTTAAATATCAATGCCAAGACTATAACCAAGGAAATATATTTCATAAAGCGCAAAACAACAATGTTTGCAACCAGTCACTATCGCAATATAAAAAGGCATAAATGTAAATACTGGATATTGACCTTTAAGTGAAATCCCGATAAAACAAATATCATTAACCTTGAGCTTTTAGTAAACAACAACAATAAAACGCTCATCATCTACCTTGACAATCAAGTGAAAACCCAATATTACAATTAATATCAAGCTATTTCAAATGCAGTTTTCAACCGATTTATCAAAATATCATTTTCTGAAAATGACAAATGGAAAATAGAATATTTTGCTGATGTCGAAACGAGGGTGTGATTGAAATGTAATTGCTGTTCAAGGGCGGAAAATAAACACGTCGTTTCTTCTTTCATCAGACTTATTTTGTTATTACGTCGGAAATATTGGAATTTCTGGAATTCCGACCCTGAACATAAGGATAGGTAGTTAGGGAAAACTGTGTCAATGGAAAGGTTGAATAAATACTATTGTTTTACCTAACTTAAATAACAGGTCAAAGAAATACGTTATTTTGTTGTAGGTCAGTGCATTGTCTAGTGCATAGAATGCATGTAAAATCATATATTTTCCTGCTGCTAGCTAAACTATGTATAATAACAAGATAATCAAGAGCTATGCCCGACACTCTATTACATTGTTTACTGATGTTTCAACGATGCTGTTATTCCGTGTATTTGTTCATGTTTGATTTCATGTATATTATTAGTGTTGATATGTGTGTTTTACAATGAAGAGTAATTTCCAAACAGACACTAACTTCATATTAAAAAACGAGTTTGTATAAGTATGATCCTCCTCACAGTGGAGGTATATGTTGCCATTTGTCTTCAAGTTGATTGTGTCAAACAGCGAATTGTTTTGTTTTTGTAGACTTTGATATATTGCTCATACTTTGTAATTTGTGTTAAATATTCGTTGGAAGGTAATTACGTAGAAAGTAGAATCAGTCATTGTCAGTCAAAGTCATGTGATATACGTATGTATAACTTTAAAGAACCTTTCTGTTCATGCAAATGAAAGCAGAAGTCTCCAATATGTTAGGGATATATTTTTGTCCGCTACTGGGTCTATCCTTGGAGTTGTCCTTGTATAATTCAATATCTTCGAACTACATTATTACTATAAAATAGAGCAATAAAATAGAATGACTTTTATGAAGAAAATAAAACAATTGTGTAAACTGATCACGAAAAACAACACCAATATGCAAATAGCGTACGGTTTCTTCTTCAAATCCTCGGACACATTAAATGAGTAACAATTAATTTGCTCAGTATTTGAAAAAAGTCTTTGGAGGCATTCGTGGCTTCAATGTCCTTGTCCGTAACACCGCAATATATGCATTTAGCCTAAACTATTGGCTAGCGATCCCTGAACGGGTATGATTTGGCGTTACATATTTGCTTAAACCTAAGTAATTAGCTAGACATGTTAGATATACCCATGCGCATAAACTAGTCAGTATCTTAATTTATTTTTGTTCTGTTTTCTGACTATTCACTATGGCCGTTTTTTCGGTCGATCGACAAATTAATATTTTTAATAAGTTTTTGCATAATAAACAGAATGAGCACTTACATATCCATAACAAAACTATGTGCACTATGTTTGCATATCGTCAGCATATAGTTTCATGTCTAGCATAACATATATATTTAAGTGAATGCATGTCAGATACAATTTTTAAACATGTATGCTGTATAAGACGAGTCATTATAATAATACATAACATACATTTTGAGGGGCTTCATCAATATATGGTTGGTGGGGAGGATAAAATGAGTTTGAGGGGTCTTTAAAAGGGGTTTTGGCCTTACCTTGTCGTTTCTTTTGTATTATTAATAAAGAAAAGGGTGAATGCGTTGTTTGGATAACGATATCAAAGTGTTTTGACACATCAAAGTACAAGTATTTATCTTAGAAGACTTGCATTTGAAGCGATTCAGGAAATAAAATAGATGTGTTTGCTATCAACATTGCGCTGTATAATAATAAATAACAAACATAATTGAGAATGTTAACAATGTTTTACTAATGCGCATGAATAGAGCTAGCAATTCACCAGCAATGCGCCAGCATCATAAAACTCATACAAACATGCATGTTTTCAAGTAATTCAATATAAAATAAATTTAAATCTAAATATAGATATGTTCTAACAATAGTAATGATTGGATAATGGTGATAATTCAGAATTATATCAATTGAAAAATCCGATGTAGAATTTTCTGGTCCTGCTATCTCATAATTCTTTGGTATTATTTAGTAGAAAAACGTATTTTAAAAACATAATTACAAATAAGATTTTGGTCTTGAACAATTACAAAATAAGTATTTCACGTCCGATTTAAGTTGAAATAATGAACAAAAATAATAACTACAACAACTTAATATAAAATGTTTTTCAAGTCATGTCTTAAACATAAAGGTTATCAGTATGCATTATCCTGTCCAATAATATCAATTTATTTTGGATAAACCAGCAACACTATTTAAATTGTATTAATAACAATTAGTACACAGTCGCAAGTCATAATTGGATATTGACCTTTAAATATTAAATTGGCATAATCATTGACATATCCTCCTACACATAACACATCTTTTAGTAATAGCTTTAATCGATTGATTTGCCAAATATTTCATCACTTGGCCCATTAGTCACATGGTGTTTTCGATACGGCGTTTAATTCCATTATGTCTTCGCATTTTTGATAGACAGTCCGCAAAACGTTAACATTTTGATTAAAGCAAAATAGCTGATATTATCAGATATGTTTATCAATTGAAATCATTGAAACCTAACAGGAAACAAAGCAATTTAAACTCATAAAATCTTGATAACAATGACAAGACCAGAGCACGTGCACCTGGAGGTCTCAACAAAAGTCAACAAACTATTACTTGAGAATGCCAACATCATGCTCTAATTGTTGCTTATATAGGTGTTGATTACATCTGCAATAGACTGCATTTCGAGTTGCTATGCGTTGAATTGTTTATTTGAGCAAAATGCAAAATGTTTTTAATTTCTCCTGAGGTATTTTTACGTATTTTTCACTAAACCAATATTTTTATGGTAAGGTTTGACTTCAAAGCTGTTGAACAGAGCAACACGATGACCTTCGTATGGCTGAATTTCAATATTTTTCAGCAAAAATGTACAAAAGAATGTTGCATGTTGTTAAAACGTGCTATGGGTCTTGAAATAATCTGTTCAACGCTTCATTAACTTCATCTGTTTTGATACGAATGCAAGAATGACTGTGTTTAAAGAAACTGTCTAGAAATCATCGGATATATATATACATTTGTATCATGATCCCATAAATTACCTCCGATTTTTCACTCTGCTTGAACACGCACTAATTCCTGTAATGTATTAAATAAACAAGCAAATGAATTCCTATGAAATATGAACCGGTTTTGTGCGGCCTGATTTCGATAAGGAAATATTAATCTTAGATAGGATTTCTTCTGATCTACATATTGCCAGAACAAGTTTTGTGAAACAGTCATGTCAGGGAGACTTTCTGGTGAAGATGGCATCACTCATTGAGCTATTTATGCCAAAATATTTCACGCATTATCCAAGCGCTAAGACGCCCATCAAAACATTCAATGATTTGGTAGACATCATGTCTGCCTTACGTACATTAGATACCCACGAGATAAACCTGCTTTCGACAGGTTTGTTTCGTCGTATGTTCGTACCTTTTCAAGTGACTGCAAGTGTTAGATAATGGGCATACCAACTAATTTATACCCCCGGTACACTCTTGTTCCGGTGAATTCTTGTTTCACCGACCGTTCCAATGCGATAATCCCATCATTTATCACTTGTGTGATATGCTTTGGTGCTTGTACTTGTGTATGTGATGTTTATACGTTTGTCACTCAAATTGATTGTGGTTTTGTGCTTCAAAACAGGGTTTATATTTGGACTGTTTTAATTACTGAACTTGCCTCTGTAGTTGTATTGTGGTACACGGTCCTTCGTTATCATAGTAAACTAGAAATACATTTTTTAAACCCCGTCCGGACATTAACAGCGATGACACAGTTGCACTTACATTTTAATCACCTTCGCAATCAAATATATAGTGTTTTCCTCTTCTTATATGATTGATATAAATTAATAGGACAAATGGCTGGTACCTCGCAGTACAAGTAGACGGATACATAAGAAAACTATTAGAAAAGTACAACACATAGAAAACTGCATTGCCGACCGCCGCAACCATACATTGAATTCCATTTATACTTTTTTTATCTTACTTATAGAAAAATGGACCGTTATACAACGCATATCAGACAATATATTGACCCACAACAAATAGTCATTTCCTGATCAAAAGTAGCCAATGAAAGCATATCGGAATTTGAAAAAAAGAGAAATATTTCAATTGACATCCCATATTAGCTTATCAAGCATTGTGTTAACAAAGTTTGATTTGTAGCTTTTTGCATAAATATTAAAACACCTCCATATCAATATACTGTCGTTTGTTTAAATGGTGTATGTTGATTTTGCAGTATGTTAGAAAAAGTAGGGTATTAACTTAAAAATACATGTACAATTTGTTCCAGTTGTGACTTGTTGTACAAAGTTATTCAAAGGTTCAAATGCACCCAATTAAGCTATATACGAAGCTATTAAAGACCAATCTTCATACGTCTCCGGTCGATTTTTCATTAATGATATTAATCTTCGTTAACTTTGTGTAATCAAAAAAGTCTTATTATATTATACAGACATTACTGTTACTGTAGACGAAAACGTATCACAATTTTACTCTGTTATAAAATGGAATATTCCCATATTTTAAATTAGACGGATTGTTTATCATTGCACTTTCAGGAGCAGTTTGTGAATGAATAAAGGAGAACGCGAATAAACTATTAATGATAAGAGCAATGTAAAATACTAAAAAAATGGACTTAACCAGATCTGCTTTAATACGCACAAACAAATTATCGGTTCTCGATATTTAATTATACAATTACAAGAAATTCAATAAATGTCTGTAGGAGAAGTACACACTCTTAGGTTGTTGCACTTACAACATCTTCTAGTGTGGTTTTTCAGTGTCGTTTTTATATATTATTGTAAAAATTTCTGATGAAAACGTCGTTTCAAACTCTCTAGAAAAATGCTGACCTCACCGCAAATGACAATGGGGTAATAAGCACATTAATATTGATATGTCTGTTAAGCTATTATAATCTTAATTGCCGAGTTAAATTTCTTAAAATAGATATATCGATAAAGCAGTATATTTTTAAGACAGATCTTTTTCGAGACTGCTTTTTCCATACCAGAAATATATTTACGCTTCCTGAAGCAGATTCCTACATCGAAAACCTTTTGATTATATTACCACCCAGCATAATATAGAGCGCAGGTGAAAAGATTTCGCCGATGATACCATTCACCAGCCATACATTGTCAGCGTTTTGGAGATATTGTAATGCATTTAACACAGTTTATCATTGGACATCATCACTGTTCATGTGCTTATCATTTTAAATGATAAGCTTTGCGTATTGAGATAGAAAATAGAATTTCCCCTAAGATCAATCAACAAAATGTGTTTGAATGTCAACATAATTTACAGCTATCAGGGAATGATTTAGATGTGACACAATTTCAGTAATAAAATTACAAAACATACTCCAAAACGACATAAAAGTAAATGTTAAATTATTAAAATAATTTAATGAAATAATATTAAGTAATATTGTTACTGATTCAGTGACAAGCACTGCTGCCGAATCGACACCGTTTGTCTATGGTATGCCACAATACATGAAAATGGTACGTAAAAGTAATATGAAAAATGCTTATATATATCTCCGTGTTCGCAACCTACACGTTCCTTGTTTTTTTCAAATAAAACCTTTTGATTTATTTGGGAAATGAAAGGCTTGGTTTATGCCTGATTGTGAGCGAGCCAAAAATCGCTATAAGAGTAATGTTTTTTTTCCTTACCAGTGTTAGTTTAGGCTTTTAAATATTAAGTATAAATTTATTTAATGGGATGCGATTTACACTTTCAAAGAACGAAACAAAAGAACAAACGGTATATAATACATAATTGTCGGAATCCCTATATTGCTTCCTTCTACAATCTCATAAGTACACCTTATTTTATATTTGAGAATATCATTATATAATTTTTTATTGTTTTTTCAGGGGCGAGATCAAGGAGTGTGACGCTTCTGGACGCGAAGTGAAAAGTTTCCCTGACATCAATCCGCTACTGCATAGATTGCATATTGATGGCTTCAAAAATGCAATTGCCTCCGAGTAAGTTGTGGTGCTTTTATTGACAACAATAGCAATTTTGTGTCACCTTAAAATATAATTCAAAAATCTGTAAAGACAAGATTATGCGTCTAAATTGAATACCAACTATAGGGTTGTCTTGTTTTTCGCATTATTTTATAACTAGTTTATAATATTAATAAGAGGTTTCTATAACAATAATAAGGTAAAAGGCGTCCTAGGGAAAAGGTCGATGATAAGCCATCAATCAGATAAGTCTGATGTATTAATTTCATAAGATTTTGTTTCATCACCTGTTGTAAGATAACGAAAGACGTTTTTATCGTTTCATCTTGAAAACGTAATTGAAACTATCAATACTTAATAATATTGAAAGCCGTTATTTTTAACCAATGGGAATTGCTTTCATTGCTATTTTGATTATGTAAGATTATATTTATCAGACAGTTTCTTTTGTAAATAAAAATAGATATATCCGAAATTTTCAAAACAATGTAATTTTCCTTTTTGAGTATGGCATTTAATCTTAATAAACGTTTCCCCTTGTTGTTTTCTAGAACGCAATAATTTTGCAACAAAGAAACCGTTAAAATAGCAATATACTCATTCTAAGAACTATTTCCTCAGTGCCTATCCAGTTATATGCTTTCATTCGTTTGAACATTAAGTTACTCAATTTAATGGATTAACGATTGGTCTAACAATCACAAGAATTTCATGTAAGTTCATGTTACTAAAATCGATTCATTAAAGAATGTACAGCACGATATCATATACCGCAATCCAAAAACTTCGAGAGTGACTTCCCATGTCTTCGTTTTTAAAACGTAGTACTGAAAGTATAACTCAATGCAATGCATTTCGATTAATGTAAAATTGTATGCAATTGGACAAGAAAATGAATACGTTCGAAAAGAGAGATTAATTGGAATCCAAGCATGTACCCAAAGTATAAAACATCAGTCCCGGTATTATTGAAGCTGTTTTCTTTGATATAAACGACAAGCGCAACCCTGTCTCCACCACATTAAACCGACTGGAGCTGTGTCTTATTTCGATGAATTATTGTTTTCGTTGCTGCCGAGGGTTCCATGGGGTCAATGTCCTACAAGTTGATTTCCTTTGGTGTACCAAGGCGAGTAGTCATTAGGCCATAATCACAGATATGAGTCTGGTTTGTGGTTATAAAGCCGGACAAGTTTGTCTTCTCCGGTTAACCCCTAAAGGACACCAGACCATACCCTCCAACGAAAGTGGCATTTTATAAAAGTCGACACCCTCAAAAAAGAGTGACTTTGCATAAGTCAACATAAATTCCTTCTTAATCATTGTTACAATCGATATTGTTAAACTACAGGTTATGACTTATATATATAATTTAATGCTGCAATCACTTATGCTATCACAAAGCAAAGTCTCATTATGAAACAGTATTTATTGATTTGATGCTTGTGTTTTACAGGGCGTTCCTGAAGGAGGAGTGTGCGCGTCTCGTAAAGATGATCGAATGGGATGAGTTTATTGACCAGCAGGAAATCTACCCGGGATCCAAAATATTCCACTTTGTCAAGTATTAATTATTTTAGATTATATTATTGATTACTGTATATATTAAACCGAAAGTATGCAAAGTTAAGGTCACTTCATCCACTCTTAAAGCATATTACAAATGACACAATGTTCATGTATTGGGTCTATTGTAATATGCTTATAGAGTAGATGAAGTGTTTGGTTTCCATCGCAATATTGTTAGAACAAGTTGACAGGATTTTTCCAACATATTTTACATTGAGACACGATACATGGTGGTTAACTCTTCAATCTTACAGGATAAAGCCAGCAAGCAGAGTGGACTTTTGTGACTTGCTGTACTTTGATGACGAGAAAGAACATCTGACGGAGGTTGCGGCCACATGCACCGGTAAGGAGTTAATTCTCATAAACAATGTACACACAACAACTTTTCTAGATGGTCAACTTTACTTTTATTAAACATATAGCTGACAAGTCATGATAACATTGATAAAATTGCAATATAACGAAAAACATCCAAAACCTAAAGTAGCACTGCGCACCATAGATTTGAATATAAATAAACAACACAACAACTCTTTTTCATAGGAAACATGTTAAGTACGTTACAGATGAAATTTAAATATATCATAAAACATATGACAAAACAATCAAGTGTTGTTTTAATGATTGTTAAAATGATATTTTATTAAATACCTTAATTTTCGCTAAATCGTTTTTTCAATTACAAAGGAATTACATAACTATCCAAAAATTTGAAACGGGATTGCAATTTAAGTCTTATAAAAGACTAACATTATAGTTCTTGCATCAGTATTTTGACAGAATAACCTGGCATTCAATCTGACGGTCAACAAAAATGATATTAATGTATTGTTTTTACAATATAGGCTTAAAATCATTTGGGCTGACCGAGGAGTATCGGAAGAAATTATTGAAGAAGTCTTTCTCATGTTTGCTAAAAATAGAGAAAGCTCCAAATAGTTCCGGTCAATGCCTGTCACGATTTCCAGCCATAACTCCAGTGATCCTTTTGTGAGTCTTCGGCCCCCGATAAATCTAAGACGGCGCAACTCCATTGAATCAGAGAACAACTTGCCACCTCCAAATATTATTTTGGGCGGAGCCACTTTTGCTGCTCTAGCCAATGGTATCACTGGACTTCATAGTAGGGACTCAACTTCTAAGTTTATTTCACATCAATTTAATCCAAATTTGCCCGGAATGAATGGTCATAGGCATATTTCACATTAGTTTAATACAAACCTACCTGGATTAAATGGTCCTATGCCTGATGGAGCCGAGAGGGGCAAAACAAGGAGGCGTTACAATATTATGTGAAATGGAGGTGTTGAAATAACATGCTGCGTCTAAACAGAAAGTGTAATAAATTGTGATAGGACACAAAATAGTGCCTACTTTGGATGTTATTGGTTACATCTGAATTGAAATTTCATTCATTCAGACTTCCAGTCAACAACAAACAATATCCTTGTAAATGTGTCCCGTACAATTGTTCACTGTTTTCACTAGTTGTTAACAATCGAAAGATACATATTGTGATACTACCTTTGTGCTTTTAGTATTTAATGAATGAGTTTTGTTTTCGTCATTGATCACGAAATATCACAGTGTCACATTTGTTTCAACATTTCAATGGATATATTTCCACCCGCATATTCTGTTTGCTTTAATGTGTGTGCCAGATGTTAACAAGAATGGCAAGAAATAGGTTACAGATTAAAACCGCTTAACCTATGGTATATGTGGCGCATGAATGCCTGTTAAATTTTTAACACTTAGCGATAATATTAAATGTTGATACCTGGCGACCAGAAATAATTTGGTATCATTTAACATGGTATTGCTTGTTGTGTATAATATGTGAATTATATGACCGAATAACCTTTCATATAATGTTGTCGAAGTTTGTATCTTTGACCTTTATTTCAGCTGAAAATACATATTTTGCGATATTTCAAGGCCAAAAAGATCGTTTGTAATATGTGTTCGTTATTAGTTTAAGATAGCCTTTGTCTGCTCACCAAAACCTTTTTAAATGATACCAAAATAGTATAGGGTCACTAGGAATCAAAAATTTGAATCATTGTAGAATGGACACCTTATTACCTTAGTTGTGTGCTACATTCCTAGTGCAAAGATGTACATGGACAGACGTCAATATAGTGGTGTACATAAAAGTTGTCTTGTAGAAGCTTTACCTATATAAGAGAGAAACATACTTCATGTACATAGGAGTGATCTAGTATTTTATAATGGCCTTACTAGACATTTAACACATAAACAAATCGTCCAATTTACATTGTGAATGTGTAATTATGCATGAACATATTAATTCATTTCGGTTTGCATAATGATTAAATCATGCAGTCATGAATTTTATTGACGATGCACGATTCTTAACCTTTCTCCAGACGAAATATCGTTTAACGACTAATGATTAAATCATTGAGTCATGCATAATATTGACGATGCACTATTTTAGACGAAATATTTCCATACGCGTTTGAAGGTAATTGTTTTGAAATATACTTGGCAAGCTATACGTAATTTAAAAATGAACGTACTTTTCTGAACAATGATATCAACCTGTGCACAGGAGCAGAAAAAAACACGAATGGAACGAAAATTAGACATTAAGTATCACATTTACAACTGTTAATAACATATAGGTTGTTAACTCTATATATGAGAAACAAAGGCCATATACACTTCTGTTTGATATGTATTTAAAAACCATATAATAACAAACATGTTTAAAGGCTCAGTGCAGATTTTTAATGTATCATATACTATATCCTTTGTTGACTTGTGATGTTAAATCAAATGTATGAAAAGAAAACAATGGGAATCTATTTCATTTCTTTTTTTTTTCTTTTTTAAGCCAACTTACTGATATAGTGTTTAATTTGACATGTGTAATCAAGAAATGACATACAAAACAAAAATTGTTGGTATGTTAGTAGTCATGTTGGTATATTTATGTGTTTTTGTCATTGGTCAGTTAGTCCTACGGCCGGTTGCTCCAAACCTCTGTTAAGTTTAACAGACCGCTAAACAGCTAACGGTACGTTATATTTAACGCTATGTAATTATTGAATATTTCAAAAGTCCCAATAACTTTTACAGCTTGATGTAACGGTGGAACCAGCCGTTAAACTTAATTGAGCTCAAAACATTTTAAAGGAAGGTTTGAGAGTGGTATAATATTTAGCGATTATTGGTTAACATAAAAAAAACATTTAAAAAACCCCAAATCATTTATCGCTGATAAGTTATTTTTTGAGATAAAGCTTCTCTTTTGGCAACTGAAACATGTTATGTCATCTGGGACAAAAATGCAATCATGTTGTTATTTTCATGTTACCTTTTGTGCATCTGACAATGAGTATTTGATAACAGGTGGGTGTTCCACAAATGCAATGTCAATGTCACAAGTGTGGTAGACCTACTTATGTTCCCATTTCTATAGTGGTTGCTTATCATTAGCGTTGGGAGCCACTCCAGGTATAGTTTTAAATCCCATTTATTTTATTTAATAATATCTACTTCCCCTGTTTACATCGAACGTTTGAAATTACAATACACATAAGTCAGTAAAAGAGAAATCGTCGAACACCTAACCCCACCTTTACTTCGCTCCTTTGTTGGTTAAACCCGTTTCAATGCAATTAACATGTTTGTAAACTGTTCATCTCATAGTGATAGAAAAGATAGGCATTAACTAGTGCATCAGAATCATCACTTTAAACACTAGAATTGTGTGAATGCAACACTAAAACTAATCCAAATCATATTTAAGAAGTTCAAATTAAAAAACCCTATACCATGTTTGGAGCCTTATATTTTCCATTTCTGTTGTCGTCCCCAATGCAGTCGTAATGTCAAAACCTGGATATAACCCTGAATTTGACCCCTCTTCAAAGATTGCATCACTCCTTTTGAATGAAAAGGATAATTTTCATTAGTTATTAATAAAAATGATTTGACAGTTTGTGAAGAAGTGATATTTTTCTGGACACCATTCACAGGGACATTTCCTTCTACATCCACCCCAGTATCGTCTGTCAGGCTTTTCAACCAAAGACATTTCAAATTATTTTCTAATTGTAGATTTAATGACACGAAGTTTAAATACTTTTCAATCCCTACCATTGTTGAACTTACTGCAATGACCAACTTATAAAAAAGAGACCAAGGGCTACATGAAAATGTTATGATCTGTCTGTGTTTAGAAACAATATAATGTGTTATTATTCCGCAAATGTCTATCCAAATGGGAAACGGGCGCGGGCCGGGAAATAAGAAATAAAAAGGAAAAGAAAAACCTAACTTATGTAAAATGAATCACAATAGCGATAAGCAGAGATACCTAGTCTATAAATGTACATACAAATTTCAAAAAAGAACATGCATGGGAAGTAACTATGCACTCTCTGATTTTAAATAAATTTCAATATATTACAAAATAATGCAAACCAAGCGTCGTAGACAGTTCATATATCAAGTATACATGAACATATGCAAATACTCGACAAAATGTCCTGTTCACAAACCACCTTCTTGTCAATGAATTTACTACGAGGCTTACTCATATTTAAGAATGAACATTCTTATTCTACAGTTATTGATTTTAATTTAAAGATTCATGCTATAAACAATTTCTAAATAACAACTCGTTATAGATGTGGGAACACTTTAGACGTTATTCATCACAAGTCTCGCAGCTTTTTTGGTACTTAATTACTTCATTGGCGAATATCCCATCAACCATTGGGAATAAAATCCCTAAAAATGTGTTTAGGACTCGCTTAGGGATATTAGGGGTCAAAGCAATAATGCAGCCATTCAACAACAACAACAACCAAATTGGACTTTTCAACCCATATGTTGAAAACAAGTTTTAACACCTAATTTAAACATTTTTCAAAACAATATTTTAGACATTGCAACCCTTTTATTAAAATCATTTCAACCACTATGAATTTTTATCCTTACAGAGATGGGATTTACTGTTTTATTGCAAGAACGTGGAAACCTGACTTTATAGGACTTGATCAACTGGCCCTTGAGAGACACATGTACAACATCTCGCTTTCTTTTAGATTACTGCATGGTAATGTCCCATGGAACCGCCTGATTAGCTAGGTCAATTAAACATATCATTTAAAGATCGGCACTTGAAGATGAAATTAATAACGTATGTTTCTTCTTCGTACAATTTAAACTTTTAGCCTGACACACAAGATAATTGAAAATGCAAGCAACAATATCACAATATTTATTTACGTTTGAAAACTTCGTTCATTTGACTGTTAAATTAACATTATCAAGTGTTACAAAGTTAATTTTTTACAATATGCTAGTGACGTCAGTTGTAGAATGTGTTTCTAATTACCAAAACTACAGCCCTAGTCAAATTTATCCATCGATACTTTTGTCCTACGATGTTAGCGATGCTTAGGTAGAGGAAAATGAAGCTGGTTTGGTGGAAGAGGATTTCGATTCTATGTCTTCGGCGTTGACCCAGTGCCATTAAACCTGGTTTATGTTTAAACATTTTTGCTACTGGGCTTATTTCTGTAGTATTGGAATTGCGTTATAGTGTTCAAATGTTAATATCTCTACGACAAGTGTCTTTGAAAGCATGTTTTGTTGAAAATAAATCACCGAAATTCGTACGACACATCCGTGACTGTCTACAAATGTCCCCAAATTTTGTCGTAGATCGTTGTATTGACATGTTGTTCGGCGTATGCGACAGGGGCTTTAGGTAACAACGCGTGTCATCAGAGACCAATATATTCGAAAAACGGGAAAGTAGCCCTGTAGCAAATCTCTTACTCTGATATTGTGTAATTAAATTAGGACATACAAGAACATTTCAAAACTCCATATTTGAAGGGCTCTTCAAAGAACCAGAACTTATCCCGTTCGCGTAGCTTAACTAATTAATCCAGTTTTCCAAAAATGTGTAAACGCCTAGCAGACTGCATCAATGAAGATTTATTGAAATGTCTTAACCGACAACGTACAATAAATTGGTATCTATTTGCATCGACAAAGCGTAAATAAAATTTCTTAACAGACAAAGATAACATATGAAAACCTATTTGCATCCGGTAGAATGTTGTGCAAATTGATTCAGGTGCGAGACGATGATGAATTATGCTTTCAAAAATCTTTATTGAGCATGCATGCTAGAATAATTAACATTTACATCAATATTCCTCTAAACATTAAATATGTTGTGTGTTTTATATCTGGTATAGTAGAAATATTTCATCATTCAGAACTTGCTATCCAGTTTACACTGTGAAGATAAATATTTCGTCAGTTGACGTTTTTGACACTTACGGGGAGGGGGGTGTGGAAGAGAAAGCAGAGCCGTAAAATATGTTGACTTCACATACGACATACACTGAGTCTTGGTATGACGTCAATGATTCTTTCTAATATACCGCTTGATTTTGGAATGTATTTGTTGAGCCTCTCCGAAACATAAGACATAACTTGCCCGGGTTTAACATTAGAGCATTTTACGCCGGCTTCACAGATGCACCCATACTTATGGAAAGCCATAAGTCCCGATGGTATTTTCATAGCAATTTCTCGCAGGTGCGCACCTCCGCGTTTCCGCAGTTCCGCAAGTCCGCACTTAGCTAGCCCGCAGTTACTAAAACAGTATACCATGCCGCAGTTACAAGCTCCGCAATCCCGCACATAGCAAATCGCTAGTTGCGCCGCACTTACGAATCCCGCAGTTAGCAATACCGCAGTTTGCTAAGTGCGGACTTGCGGGATTGCAACGCCATAGGTCCCGCAAGTCCGCATTTAGCAAAACCCGCAGTTATAGAGTGTAACGGATCTGGATGAAACAATCCCGCAAGTCCGCACTTAGCAGACTCACTCACAATTATGAAAATAGATTCTCCGCGCTTAAAAAACTGACTTTGTCATCATTGTTGTAAACCCGCAGTTATGAGATTAAGTTGGACAAAATCCGCAGATGTTACTTTGGCGGCAATCTAACGGATGTGTGTCACTACGCATGCGCATTTTGACCATAAACAAAGGGGATTTATTTATTAAATGGCAGTGAAAATAGGATTAAAAGGAGCAGAAGCATCGTGTAATTATTAGATCACTATCGATGTTTTAATGGTCCCAGGTTGTCACAAGAAGGAATTAGTCAGCCGCCACCAGGTAAAGATAATAATTTTGCTTAATTCAAGTTAAGAATCAGTTATTAAAAGAAGCTGAACCTTCGTTTCTTGATTAAAGGTTTTGTTTCACGTTATTTAAAGCAGCACTCTCACAGATTAAACGTTTTGATAACTTTTTTTTATATAGATCTAAATATTTTGTCATTGAACGAGCCAATTTGTGCGAATATGCATGGAAACCAGTGATATAAGACTGCTAACAAATATCAGATCGCAGAGGCTGCACTCTAAGTCTCAATAATAAACCGTTTTTACATCTTTTTTTTTTTAATTTGTAGTCTTTGAAAAAGAAATTTTTGCGTAAATATCTGCAAACAAATGATGGAAAAATGCTGACAAAATCTGATCCCACATTTTCATATTTCCGTTAGAAAATTAATGTTTTATGGCTTAAACTGTTACTAATGCACCAGTCAATTGTAACAACAGCCCCCAGGTCCAGGGACAGGCGGGGACTTTGAATTTCGGTCAAGCCAACCCCGGCTAAAGTGCCCGTCCCGCAGGGACAAACAGATGGTAAAATCCTCTCCACCTAAATGGCTGTCAACGAGTCTTTTGACGATTTTTAGACTATGGCAGACTCGAGACAGGGATACACATGAAATGTCAAAATAATAAAAAGTATCCCTGATCGTTCATTATTGTAGCTAAATGCCCCCGCACCCCAGGGACCCTAGATAGGACCCATTCCCCGCTATATTTAAAGCGAAGAGAAAACCACTGCATTCACCCGACACTGCGGAGCCACCTGAAAGGTAAAAACACAGCACATTTCCCCGGCCATCCCCGGTATACCCCTGGACCTGAGGGGGGGGGTACAATTGACTGGTTGACTGGTGCATAACGGTTAAAGAAAAATGCATAAAACATCAATTTTTGAACTGAATTATAAAAATCTGCCATCTTATTTTTGTCAGCAGACAAATACAACTAGTTTCCATGCATTTTCGCAAACAAATTGCTCGTTTCAAGTAAAAAAATAAAAATAAAAATTTGTCAAAACGTTTAATCTGTGAGAGTGCAGCTTTAAGTTAAAATATTAATGTTTTTGCATTTTCTTAATCTGTTAGTAAAGCTTTTGACCATTAAATGCTAAGTTTCAAACAGAGATATGTAAATCTGCGATCTGATCATTTGTCAGCAGTTTTATATCACTTGTTTACAGATATTTACACTAAAAATGGCTAATTTGAAAACAAAAAGTAATAAATGCTGTCCAAACAGTAAATCTGTGAGAGTGCAGCTTTAAATCTCTTTACTTATAGGCCCCCCCCCCCCTAAAATCTAAAGTTGTCCAAGTGTATTTTTTTTATTTTAATAAAGGAGAAATAAGGTAATAAAATATGCCAAAATTGCTCCATTTCAGATTGGATATTGTTGATTTTTTTCAAGGGGGACCCCCAAACCCCCCTACCACTAATTTTAACCAAATAAATTTCGGTTCTCAGGGAGGGGCGCAAGTCAAAAGGTTATGCCTTTAGGTTACGCCCCTTTTAAAGTCGAATCCTGGATCCACACATGTTATGCTCCCATTCCCAGGGGCAAATGAAAATTGCACTCTCGATCTGTCTGTTCATACTTTGTGTAACCTGGCTGTAACTTTATCAATATGGTGCTTACAGGGAACATGTTGCTTGCAAGAAACACATCTCTTTCACAAGCAGTTGCCAGGGTGGATCAAGGATTCGACATAAGATGGGCAACTCTCAGGGTTGCTACTTTTAAACTTGAGCCCCTCCCTCAGAATTGAAATTGATTTGGTTTAAAGTGCTGTTTTTTTTTTTTTGGGGGGGGGGGGTACTCCAAAAAAAATATATGATAATTATCTCACTAATTTCTTATCAAAAACGGTGCATTTTTGTTTATTTCATTAATTTTTCTCTCATATTGATATCTAAAGTATACTTGGACCCGCTTGTGGTTGCATTTATCACTAACAGAGACAAAAAAAATTCTCCTTAATATATGAAAGTATAATTACAAATTAAAAGTAATGCACATATTGATCAGAATTTTGTGTTTACAAAACTTATTTTCTGACTCCTTTACATGTATATCTATTTAATGTCACAAGTATACATTTTTTATGATTAATTAGGAACCAGGTTGTATGCTCTAGCTGATCCAGGGGTGGAGGAGGATTGTTTTTTGGTAGAGTACCTCAAACACCCGTACTGACACTGAAAGCCGCACTCTCACAGGTTGTACGTTTTGACAACTTTTTATTTTTGTCTTGGAACCAGCCAATTTTTGCGAAAATCCATGGAAACCAGTTGAATAAGACTGCTGACAAAAATTTAGATCGCAGAATTTTATATTTCAGTTCAAAAATTGATTTTTTTATGCATTTTTCTTAAACCATTAGTTGAGGCCAAAAAATATTAATTTTTCTTACAGAAATATGAAAATCTACAATCTGATTTTTTGTCAGCAATCTTATATTATTGGTTTGCAGATATTTATGCAAATAATTGCTCTATTCAAGACAAAAAATAAAAAAAGTTGTAAAAAT
Source organism: Mya arenaria (assembly GCF_026914265.1). NCBI lineage: Eukaryota > Metazoa > Mollusca > Bivalvia > Myida > Myidae > Mya > Mya arenaria. The sequence continues at coordinate 30,332,869 of NC_069125.1, forward strand.
GGTAAATCTGTGAAAGTGCAGCTTTAAAACCAAATTAAAGTTCAGTTCTGAAGGAGTGGGCATGTCAAAAGCTAACGCCCATAAGTTATTCCCCCTCTAACATCAAATCCTGCATCCACCCTGGTTCCCTGTTGTGCCAACTATGAAAAAACATTCAGGGTTGCTCATGCATTTTTGAACACTCTTAGTACAAGGTGTACATAATCAGAAGATTTATAGATAATTAATCTTTCATTTTTTATTCAGAAATTGAGGATGCCATAAGAAATTATTTCTGGAATGGTTATGAATTCGAAACAATACATTACCTCAGCTGAACCACAAAGACAACTTTTCTATCAGGTATTTCAAAGTCTAAGATATAATTAATTATTTGTTTTTAATAATTTTCTTTTAGTTCAACATCAATTATATGGGAATTTCAGACAAAATCCAGTCACTGCGTAAGCTGTTTAACATTTTTCATGATGGTGTCCTGAATATTGACAATTTTTAGCACAAATATTCAATTATTCATACATATTCATTCATTTATTATATAACTTGAAATTTCTCAAGGCAAAGTGAAAAAGAAATGTGCCAGTTACACTAAGATTTGAGTGTTTTTCACAAAAACACTCAAAATGCTTTAAAAACACTATTTATTGTTTATTTCTATATAGCCAACATTGCTGAAGAAGCTCTTGTGGGACATTCAAGGACAAAACCTGTGCTGGTCAAAATGTGATCCTGTCCGGAATTCCAAACTGTCTCCTGGCAAGTGTTTTCCAGAAAGGAATACCTTTTCTAAGTAAGTAGTAATACTAAGCATGTCCAGTTTTGACTCCTTCAAAATCCTTCTGTGCACCCAAATAGAAGACCTTATTGTTAAAACTTATTGCAAACTTTCCTAAATGTTATATATATATAACTACAAAATATAGAGTTCAGTTGTATGCCTCAAATTAGTGTGTACAGACATTTTTCGTACTAAAACAGTAGAAATTTATTGCATTATTCTTTGTAATACTTTGTATCTTTTTACACTTGTTTGCAGATTATTATGTGCAAAGAAGCTGCAGCATGGGTCATGCAATCTACAACCAGGATATGCAGCTTTGGATCCAATATTTCAGATGAATGAAGATGCCAGTCATCTCTGTAGGACTTGTGTGTGTGAAAATGATTCATAATAGTGAAATTTACAGCATATCATTTATAATAAAGCAACACACAGAATATGAGAATATACTGTTCAATTCCATTTATGCCAATTCAATTATAGCAGTAATTTTTTTTTACTAAAATTGAAAAAAAAATCAAATTTGCCATTATGATGTTTTTCTACACTTACTATAGCATGTAGTCATCTTACATATGAATATAAAAGTACTAGCAGTGATCATGAATCTTGAAGTTTTTATGTCATTCCACTTCTGCACCAATTGACCTGGAGACGTTCAGTATGGCATTAGTGGTGTTTAAATGTTATAAACAAAAAAGATCACTATTTCTATATGTAGACAGGTCACTTTCACCCCAGCAGTCTTTTGTTTTTGTCACTTGTGCTGTCCAAGTAATCTTCATGTATGAACAATGTTCTGTATGGGGTGATGTCTTAAACAGATTTTATATATTTAATTTAAAATTTCATTGGTTGATATTTGTATCTTCACCGCACTAGACTAACTTTCTATTTTTCCTCTAATTCAGTATCTGAACTTCAAACTGCAAAGTTAGGCAGTACTTTCAGTGTGTTAAGTAACACTCAGTTTATCATGTAACTGTTTAAAATTTTAAGTATATTATATTGTCTCATATCCTGGTGAGTTGTTTTATATAATTACATAGTTACGGTAAAGATTATTTTTTGTATTAGATAATATCTAAATAATTAAACACATTTGCATTTCTTTATATTTTGTTCCATTACACGGGCGTTTTTGTACTCTGTATTATGTCTTTTCTTTAAGTTTTAACATTTGTCTTGTGCTGCATTTAAACATATGTTTATAGGTTTTTCACCAAAATATAAACTGAAGAACCCCGAGAAGTGTTAATTGTAAAATATCCACCTTATATTATAAAACTGAACTGTTCTGTAAACAATGCATAATAATGGACCCAGAGCACAAATCTGACAAGTTGAAGCATATGAATTTTACTTAACGTTGAATCCATTGTTCAAAACTAAATTGACTGTAAAAGTTGATTTGTTTTATATTTTGCTAAAAAGTATTCAAACAGTAGGCTTGCCAGTTTTGTAGTTTAGTTTCATAGACATCATTGAAAGTTACGAGGAAAACTTCTTCCAATATACCAAGTTTGATCACTATATGTCAAATCTTTCAAAAAATATTCGATACCATAGAAAAGTTTGATGCCACCCGTCATCGGCCAGCCAAAACAATGATGCAAGGCAATAAAGGGCCATAATTTGTGTTAATGGTTAAAATGCAGATCTTATACCTAATTGTAAGATGTATACATGGTCATCATTAATTGTGGGAAGTATTAAGTCAATTGAATAAATTGTATAGAAATTATTGATAAAGATCCCAACTTGCCCTAAAACTTTAACCTGCACTAAAACTTTAACTTAACTTCCAAAAGTTAATAAGGGGCCATAATTTATATTGAGGTTAAGATGAAGTTATGTAACTTAATTTCCGCGATGATCCTGGAGTATTAATTAAGTGAATTGAATGAAGAGTATTGGAGTTTTAATTGAGAATGCCAATCCCCCCTAAGCTCTAACCAGACACCGATGATGGGGCGAGTAATAAAGACCACTTATTCTTCGAATAATGGAGCTGATAATACCACGAAAGTCATGTTCTAAGACTTGTCTCATTCTTCAAGTATTAAACTCTTGTCAAACTTTCAGTATGTGTTGCATTTAGCCTGAAATTGAAATTTAACTCTGATTTGTAAAGTTACATATATAAATAATCTTATGACAAAAAATATCTGCCCCTCTCTCGTTTATGTTTTAATGTATGTAATTTAGTTCCGGATGTTTTAATACAGAAAAATAGTGCTTGTTTTCAAGTATCAGTCTTTTATTAAAGTTGGATAAAATAATGCAGGTGCTCTTTTAAACAGGTCGTGAACAGCTTATTTGTTGATTTTTTTTAATTTTAAACTCACTTTTTCATAATAATTCATGCATATTGTGATTGTCTTAAACAAATTTAGACATAACAAGGAACTACAAAAACAAAACACTCATAAATTTTACTTCAAGACCATGGTTATATACAGCATTTTAAGTATATTTATTTGAAATAATATCAACATAAAGACACAAAGCAAATTGCAAGAAATCACATGAAGAGTTGCTCAAAATTGCAAACTTTTTAGCCACTGTAGTCAGGGTAGAAAGCATCATCTTGAAGGGTGAAAGCTGGGTTTGATTCCAAGTGACAGCCAGCTCTTTGTGCAGAACATTGAAAACACCTTTGGTTTAGATCAACCTTCAAGTGACTCGCTCATGATTTTGGACCAAAAATAAGTTTTCCTGGTAGAGCATTTGAAAACACAAACCGTATTTTATCATAATTTTACTGTATGATATCGAAATTGCAGAAAAAATACATTTATATCATAAAAGTTATCTTGTTTTCAGTGGGGTTCTAACCCACACCGGTCAAGTCTAGAAAAAATTAGAAAGCCGGCTAATCCACACGGCCATCGGGACTTAAACAAAAGTGGTGGATATGTTTACCTGTTAAGAATACATTAACAGCTGTTTTTAATTTTCAATCCCGTTAAAAACTGATGGAAATTGTGGTCTTCAAAGACGATATTTGAGGAAATATCAACATTTGCTGAGGGTTTCCAGCTGTTGGTATTTTGTTTTAACACTTTTTATGATTTGCCACACTTAATTTTGTGAGTTAAAACAAATGGATTTTACAAACCATGAGTGAGTCACATTAAGGCATCCATTCCTTTTTTCTTCATAAATAAAATTATTATTAAATGAGGTTTGGCTCAGCAGAGGTTAAAAAATATATCCATTACTTCATTCAGAGTTTACATTCAAAATGAGACCAATTGTGTTGGTGAATGAATGATCATTATGTCAAAATACCGTAAAATTGTCATAATCGAAGTGCAGTAAATATATATCAAAGCAACTTAGAAAATTGTCTGGCTATTATTACAAGAGAAAGACTGTTTTTTTTGTGTGCCACAAACTGCAATTCTAGTAAGCCACCGCTGGGATTTGAACCCAGAACTCTTCCCACATGGTAGAAAGTGTCTTTCTTAAGACTACGTTGGCTGGGATTAGAGCAGTTTAGAGCAATTTGCCGAAAACATTTACTTATATAAGGAAAAAAGCCCGTAATCATACTTCGTAAAGAAACAGTGCCAAATTAATTAAAAGTATTTAATTAACAAATGCATGAAATTTGTAATTTTGGACTGGAGACGAACAAAAACAGTGAAGTTTGGTTTATTCACCGTATTAAATAGTGAATATCTACTGCGACCTTGATTTTTGACCTACTGATCTCAAAATCAATAGGGGGTCATCTACTAGTCATGACCAACCAGCATACCAAGTATGAAGTTTCTGGGTGCAAGCGTTCTTTATTTATTGAGCCAAAACGCAGTGAGACAAACAGACTGACCGGCTGACTGACTCACTGACGGACTGATCACCAAATCAATAGGGGTCATCTACTAGTCATGACCAACTTGCATACCAAGAATGAAGTTCCTGGGTGCAAGCGTTCTTTAGTTAACGAGCAAAACCGTTTCTTCCCCTCAAGGTCAATTCGACCTTGACCTTTGACTTAATGATCTCAAAATCAATAGGGTTCATCTACTAGCCATGAACAACTAGCATACCAAGTATGTAGTTCCAGGGTGCAAGCGTTCTTTAGTTAATGAGCGAAAACTGTTTCTTCCCCTCAAGGTCACGGTGACCTTAACCTTTGACTTACTGATCTCAATATCAATAGGAGTCATCTACAAGTCATGACCAACTAGCATACTAAATATGAAGTTCCTGGGTACAAGCGTTCTTAAGTGATTGAGCAGAAACCATTTTTAAGCACCGCCAACATACTGTTTTTTACCTTAAGGTAACCTTGATCTTTGACGTTTTGATCTCAAAATCAATAGGGGTCATCTACTTTTCATGAACAACTAGCATACCAAGTATGAAGTTCCTAGACCCAAAGGATTTCAGTAATTGATTGGAAACAGTTTCTTCACCTCAAGGTCACGGCGACCTTGACCTAGTGATCTCAAAATCTATTAGGGTCATCTACTAGTCATGACCAACTAGCATACCAAGTATTAAGTTCCTGGGTGTAAGCGTTCTTTATTTACTGAGCAGAAACGAAGTGGGACGGACGGACTGGGCAAAACAATATGTCTTCCCATTAATGCGAGGGAAGATTTTCAAAGTGTGAGGATAGAGTGTGTTATGACCATGTCCTTAGACTCTATGACATCAAAATCCATAGGAGTCATCAGCTAGTCACCAAAAATCTAAATGTCGAGTTTGAGAGCCATGGGTGCAGGCATTGACAAGTTATCACACAGACAAGCTTTTTTTGTTCAAGGTCACTGTGACCTTGACCTTTGACCCGATGACCCCTAAAATCATAAAGGGTCATCTACTGGTCAGGCCAATCAAGTATGAGGGCCATGGGTGCAGACATTGTTGAGTTATCACTCGGACAAGCTTTAAAATTATTTTACCATTAAAGGTCACTGTGACCTTGACTTTTGATCCGATGAGCCCTAAAATCAATAGCGGTCATCTACTGGTCAGGCCCAACCTTCATGTCAAGTTTGATGACCATATGTCCAGGAATTGTTGAGTTATCACTCGGACCAGCTTTGGTCTACCGACGGACCGACCTACCAACCGACATGTGCAAAGCAATATACCCCTCTTCTTCGAAGGGGGCATAAAAAAGATAAGTCAAATTTTAACGTTAAAATGTTGAAAAAAAGTAACAAATATAGACAGAACTGAACAGTCCTACGCGTATGGACCAAATCTTTAGTTTTTCCTCAAAATGTATTATCTGGAGGTCAGTGCGGTGTTTATTATATAAAGAACAGGGGGCTCATGAAACTAGCAGAAAGCATCTTCAAGGATGCCTTTTGACCAATATTAAATTACAATTCACTAGCTTGACTGAGCAGAAATGTCATGTTTCTGTGACTGTTGTTCTTGTTTAAATTCAAAGAAATAATTATTTCCAAAAGAACGTTTTTTGTTGGCCTCCAGAGTACATTTCTCTACCACTGACTGACCAATTTGACATTTTGTTTTAGAAAAATGACTAAGATGAGGCATTTTTTGCGTAAAAGTCTGGAAAGCAGTGTTTAAGACATCTGACCAAAGTTTAGATATTTTCTAAATTTAAATTTGGAAATTGATCTTTTACGGCTAGAGTGTTACTTATGCTTTAGGAAAATTTCAGCTGTTTTTTTTTTAAAAATTGAGATCCTTTCTATTGTTTATCTTAAATGACTTAATTGAATGCTGGTTCTGAGACAAAAAAATGAAAAATAATGTCAAAACTGTCAATATGTAGAGTGCAGCTTTAATGTTGTGTTCTAAAATTTAACAACACTAAACTGTGTTTCCCATTGCTTAAAAGAGTGAATAGAAATCACCAAGGCTGAAACAAGATTAGATCAACAATGACCCTAATTTGTGATGGTCAAGAGTCTGGCCCAAAGTTTGTCAGTATTTACAGTAACTAACATACACAAATAATGATTTGCACTGCTGATAAGCTATTGCTGAATTTCAGTAGGTCCCTGGTACATATGCATAGGACTGTGAAAATAATTTCAGTCAAATCTAAGAAAATTTAACTCAAGACTGGTGGTGAAGGTCAATAACAGGAATAGATGTATAATTAAATAAAACATCAATATCAGGGGGTTATGCTGTCGTAATTCCGTGATGGTAACACAGACACATCTGGAGTTTTACATTGTCACTATCAGTGAAGGCAATGTCATTTTCAACGCACTTGTTAAAACCCTGTCTTGAATCAGGGGTCTCTGTCTGTCTGAATGGCTGGGAAGATGTGTTCCTGGCCAACATTGATCAGTGGCTGCTCTTTAAAAGGACGAGCTCCATAGGAAAAGGAAAGTGACCTGTGGAACCAGGCATGGTGGCTTCTCAAAGTGAGGCCCTGCTCCAAGGTGGTTGACCACTGGTCCTGAAAGTACACACAGACTGGAACATAGTGTGAGGCCTAAGTGTAAACTTAAATATATACAATGCGTCAAACACTTTATTGCTTACCGAGGTTTAATTCTACTACAATTTAAGTTATGCACCAGTCAGCCATGATATGTAGATTTAAGTGACTAGAAAACATATGTGTAAAATCGAACATTTTAACCATTGTTACTCTAGCAAAACCTTAACAGTGAGGATGTTAGAACTGAATAATGCTGGACAGTTTATTCCTTCCTCATATATACCTTTAAGGGATAGGAACAGAACGCCCATAATTATATGATGTACTGACTTTACTTATTATAATGATAACTGCCCAAGGTATTATGATTACCTAATTAGGGTAGTTTGTAGTTTCGCTGTCCCCAAATGCCTAAATAAGCTTGCCTTTTATTTGAAAGGCTGTGAAACAAACAGCTTTATGTAGCTTGTCAAGGGTTAACAAGAATATCGCTGGAAGCAATGGATGCTCCCCATACACCCGTTTTCTATGAAAAGGCAGAACTTGTAACAATGTGCTGGTAAAAGGTAATTTTTTGTAGCATTATAATACACAGTTGTTAAGATGCAGCTTTGAGATATAAATTTAAGTAATTTACAAGAAATGAAATAAAAAAAGCAGCAATTCAAATTCACAAATATTGAAGAAATGGCACAGACAAACTCATATTTTAAAAAAAATATCAGATAAGGTGAGATTCAAACCTGAACTTACTAGGCGTCCTTGTTTTTTTTTCTTAACGAGACGGGGACTGTTTAAGAATTCACTGACAGAGTATTATGCACCAGTCAACTGTAACCACAGCCCACACCCCCTTTTGGTCCAGCCAACCCTGGGTAAATTCCCTGCCCTGCGGGGACTAACTGATGGTAAAATCCTTGCCAAATGTCCCCACACCCAATGGACCCTAGTCAAGGCCCATTTCCCGCTATATTTTGCAAGAAGACAAAACCATCCCATTCACCGGGCGGGGGGGTGGTACAATTGACTGGTGCATAACACTTGCTTCTATTTTCTATTCCATTTCTACCCATTTTTGTGCATGTTCCAACACTTCCCAACCACTTTATAATAATGCTACAACCAATAACCTCCTGCCAAAATATGTAAGAAAAAAATAGAAAAATATCATGGTTATGGTGTATTTGAACCGCTACCTTGAAACCCTCAAAAGATTTGTAGTCCTGTGCTTTACAACATAGGCTAAAGCATGAAATATGAAAGTGGAGGTTTTCATTAGGAGTGTGCTAATGTACCTTAATATACATGATAGGATTATGGTCATTGTGCACTGCACTTCCCAATCATTGCCATCTATCTATATACCAAGTTTTATTTCAATCCCATCAGTAGTTTTGAAATTTTGGCCCGGACGAGCACTAATTATGAAAAAAATGGTTAAGGGGAGATAAATTAATAGATATGCATGATAGGATTATAAATGGTTCTTGTGCACTGCAAACTCCAATGCCATCTATTTCTATACCAAGTTTTATTTCCATCACATGATTCACATTAATAGTTCTAAAGTTATTCTCCGGATAAGTGTGATGGGCGAAAGGACGGACGGACAAAGCGGCAACTATTTGCTCTCCCTTCGGGGAGCATAAAAAACAGTATCAATGTCTAAAAATAGTTAACAGGGGGGATGGCAGACAATTTCACATCGCCAGATAGACTAGTGACTGTGGTAGAGTTGTCATTTTGGGTGGGGGGAGGGTTCCATCCTGGCTTATCACACCACATTTAAAGGGGTCTTTTCATAAGGAACTAGCATATCACATCCAGTTCTTCTTGAGCCTGCAACATGTCGTGGAAAAATAACCCTTTAGAATATTACCAATGTCAAAAAAGGCCTTTACCTATTCGGACAACTAGGATTAACAAATTGATTACCCAAAGTTATGCAGCTTTCTACTACTGGAACCGAGGGAGGGGCACCGGTGCGCCAACCCTTAAATAAACTAAATTTATTTCCAGGCCGCCCCTGCATTATAAATGTCTAGCCCTTAAAGTACCTTGAAATATTTTGTCTACATTTTTGGCACTTTGTTCAGATCCCTTTTCATTACAGTTTTCATTCACTAATAAATTCTGACAGATTTTAAATCAATTAAGCACCCCAAACCCTTTCAAGGGGGATAACCATGTGGTATATTACAAGATGTAGCAAGCACCCACAACGGAAAAATACCAGGTAAAGAAAGATGACTCAAACAATATGCAGGGTAGAATAATGGTTCTTTGAAATTGCATAAATTACCTTTCATTGCTACTGTAAAGCTAAAGTGTCATTTAGGTCCAAGACATGGCCGTACATGCATCAATGAAGAAAAAGATTTCAGGTACAATAATGAAGAAACTTGAATTGATATTAAATTTATCATTTTTTTAATGGAAACTTTTGTTTCTCTTTTGAGTGCCTAGATTTTTCCTTGTAATATGCTATGTATCATTGTGACCAATTTAAATATTTTCTGATGCATATCATGTTTTGTGAAGAGACTATTAAAAAATGTTTAATATGCTAATAAAGAAGTCTTTTCATCTGTTTTTAGGAGTGTTTAGAGGTTTGGAAAAAAACACCTTTGAATGAGGTATAAATTTGCAATGGTAACTCTGATCTAGTACTTATCATAAATGATTTTTCAGGCTTTTTAGCTAGGCCTAATGGTCATTTCTACCTTCAAGAACTTCTGTATGATTTACCAATGCATGATCAAGATACCATGTAAATATTTGTAGATGGAAATTGTAGACACTGGTTATATTGTAGGTCATATTTTAATCACTAGTCTATGTGCCTTTTTTATCATTTAAATGAAAATATTACAATACAAGATTCTTACTTACCACCTTCATTTCTTTTTCAAACTCGGAATTTAATCTTACAACACTCAACTGCGACAACATCTGAAACAACCAGATAATAACAAAAATACATGACCAGGTGCTACCTATACATGAGTACACGGCTGAATCTACATCATTCTGACAAAAAACTAAAACAAATCAACAAAAGTTACTATATTCGTATTTGGCTATACATGTATGCCTATGCTGTTACAGACATACATGTTTAATGGACATTGACATTGACATTGAAAATTGAATATGGAAGTTCAGTGGCAAGAAGTACAGAAAATTAATTTCTGTTAGACAATATGAATGTTATTAACTTAATAAGGGCTTTTTATTTCACTATCTCAGAGGAAAAATCAGCCCAGTAAAGGATTTTGTTGATCTATTTACCTAAACTGTTTACTTTTCAGTACTTGTTAAAGCACATCAGAAAGCCTTCAATGCACCATTGTTTTCATGAATTTCAGGCTCCCACACCCCCTAGCACAATTATAAACAAGTACATGAATAGATGACTAGCTACGCCCCTGATAAACAGTACTGTTTGAAAGCACTTTTCCTGCCACACCTATCTTATTTATTTACAAATTTCTAAATATATATAATACCACATGCAAATAATTCATAAATGTGATATATAAAATACATAGCAAACTGTTTATACAATAAAATGTGAAATTTCCATGTGCCAGAGCAAGGTTAATGTTTTATAGCTGTTTCAGGAAACTTGTGCAACAATTTCAATCATTATTTACCTGTGAGTTTGATTCCATGTATGTGTTGACATTCTTTCAGTAAACTCAAGTTTATTATGGCAAAATATTTAGCTGTATTGGTATATTTATACATGCATAAGGTCTCGCCAATTTAGCATAAATTTAGGCTTTTTAAGCAGAGTGTACCAAAGAATGGAACCTTTAACAGTGACTTTAAGAGTGGGTCTCTGACATTATGGACTATAAATATTACTGACTAGACATAACGTACCATATTTGCGTACCATATTTGCGGACATAACAGACAAATATTATTGACTTTACTAAAGCTTACTTACAGACTTTACAACCCAGTGTGAATAGTACTGTTCACATTGTTTGATGTGTTAAATATTTTTGTTGTTGTTGTTGTTTGTGTATATTTGTGTCTCATCAAGTCAACTCTAGTTTTCTTTATTTCACTCGTTCCATTACACAAACATGGATAAATGAGGTAATATCAAATGATAAATGTCACAAAGACAAACAAGTGAAATGAATACGTATATAGATGTGATATCTTATTTTTTAATGATTCACAGATCATGTTATTGTATAAAATTTATATATATCCAAAAATATGGTCTGTTATGTCTTGTCCGTTATGTCCATTATTCATGTATAACACAGCCTCCGGGACAATTGAATGTCCCTGTCTAGAGATTATTAAAAAAATTATTGGTGCAAAGGGAATCAAACTTGCTACCCTTGAATAGAATCAGGGGCGGATTCAGGTTTTGCAGTTAAACAGGGCATACATTAGGGGCGTAACCTTTTTACTTGCGCCCCTTCCTCAGAAACAAAATATATTTGGTTAAAAGAGTTGGCGGGGGTGGGCTTTTCATCTTCTATATATTATTGAAATAACAAGAGCTGTCACAGAGACAACGCGCTCGACAATTCTGCCACTTTTCGGTGTATGGATTGAAAAGTTTTAGCAAAACATGCATGGATCAATGTTAGATTAGATTTCCATGCATCAATGATGTGCTGAGATATTTACATAAATTTAATTTGAAAATATTTGAGGTGGTACTCAAACTTTAACGTAAATTCTAAATAGAAAAAGGGCCATAATTTTATCAAAATACTTGATACAGTGATCTCTTCCTGTGTACATGTTTGGGGCATGATGGTGAACAAGTGTGCAAAGTTCCAAAGCCAGAGGTCAATGGACTTTGAAAATATTTAGGGTGGTAAGCAAACTTTAACATAAATTCTAAGTAGAAAAAGGGGCATAATTTTGTCAAAATGCTTAATAGAGTTACCTACTCCTGTGTACAGGCTGGGGGCATGATGGTGAACAAGCGTGCAAAGTTTCAAAGCGAGATGTCAATGGACTTTGATATTTGAGGTGGTACGCAAACTTTTACATAAATTCGTAGTCGAAAAAGGGGTATAATTTTGTCAAAATGCTTCATAGAGTTACCTCCTCCTGTGTATAGGGTGGGGGCATGATGGTGAACATGTGTGCAAAGTTTTAAAGCCATATGTCAATGGACTTTAAAAATATTTGAGATGGTACGCAAACTTTAACATAAGTGGTTACACCGACGCTCAGGTGAGTACGATAGTTCTCCTTATTCTTCGAATAGTTGAGCTAAAAATTGTGTCGGAGACCGGATTCGAACCCGTGTCCCCAAAATTGCTGTCCAGTGTTGTATCCACTGTGCTTACTGAAGGCTTACTCCAAATGAGTGGTATATTTAAGCTATATACCTAACTTAGTAATATCACATGATAAGCCAATCACACATTAAGGATGAATTCTACTAGGTAGACAAACCCAGTAATCATTTTTAATTGAAAATAACGAAATAACTGCTAAACTTAAATAAATTGTAAACTATGTGGAACTTCAGTTAGTTTCAATGCATTGTACACTTTAATACCAAGTTAATGTCAGTTTTTGACAATTGATCATCTGGTGCACTGTTGCTTTAAGCTGGAGCTCAATTCGAACCTGATAATTATGCTCTTTTTTTTGCTATTTGACCAATAAATAATCAAAGAATGAAACTTAGTGCTGCGAGATAGACACTGATAATTGTTATCTTATATTATTGGTATTAATTGCTTTATATATATTTGCACCAATGATAGTATCTATCATTTGTGATGCACCAGTCAATTGTTACCAAGCCCCATCCTCCATAGTCCAGGAGTATAGCAAGGAGAGCAAGCGGAATGGTGTTTTTACTTTCTAGGTGGGCTTGAGTGGATGCGTTTTTTTCGTTTTTGCAATGAAAATAGTGGCAAAAGGCAGTATGTGTATACCATGTGAAAAATTACGTATGATATGCTACATAGAAGGCAAAATTTGCTTAAAATGAGAACTTAAATCAAAGATAACTTTTCATATACAACACCTTTTAAAAAATACAAAGGGTATTCTATGCCGCTTAAAGAGCCCCTGTTTTGTTTATTTATGAAATTTGATGAGGTCATTAGTTTCATCAAACACCTCGACAAACCTTTTTCCAAAATAAGGTTTTGACAGTGCTCAGTCAGACGTCTGTATTGTGAAAAGGTTTGTCAAAGTGTTTTAAGACACTAAACTTGCAATCAAATTCTGGTCAAAGTCCGAAGGTCGGGCTCCGTAAGCAGCGTAGACTGTGCCATGTTTCATTTAAAATAGTGAAGAAAAAGAGAAGTTATCTTTGTTTAAAATCTTATTTCTACTCAAAATATTGCCTTCCGACGTAGCATTTTTGACACAATTTATCACATGGTATACACACACTGTTACCTAGGATGTCCCCAGGGTGCTGAGCTTTTTGTGGGGGCTTTTACCTGCAGTTTGTACCCACAGGGCAGGGATTTTACAGAAAGTAAGTCACCACTATTTCCGTAGCTGGAGGGGCCATAGTTACAATTGACTGATGCATAAATGAAATAAATTACAAAAATACCTTCCATCCTCAGCCAGGCACCCTAACCTGACTTTCACATCTGGAAACATCTGTTCAACAATTTTAATCAAATTTGACTGGGTTATTACATCTGAATGATTTACAAACTCAAATCATTGAACTGCCTTGAGATGAACTTCGCAAACTCAAATCATTGAACTGCCTTGAGATGAACTTCGCAAACTCAAATCATTGAACTGCCTTGAGATGAACTTCGCAAACTCAAATCATTGAACTGCCTTGAGATGAACGTCGCAAACTCAAATCATTGAACTGCCTTGAGATGAACTTCGCAAACTCAAATCATTGAACTGCCTTGAGATGAACTTCGCAAACTCAAATCATTGAACTGCCTTGAGATGAACTTCGCAAATTCAAATCATTGAACTGCCTTGAGATGAACTATGTGTAGATTTATTATCAAAATTGAAAATTGCAGAATCTAGCTTTACAAACAAATACAGTTAACCTCTGAACGCTTGAGGATGCCAGGGTCTGTGTGACATGTGTTTTCCCAAACCTTGATAAGATGTTTACCGTATGTCTGGCATATTGTAAAAATAGCTGCATTTGGTACCAACATAACAACTTTCTAAAATAATCAGTCAAAAAAACATGCATTGTCATATATTAATGTACATAATGTTACAATGATCAGGTTTTTGCAAAACAAAAAAGGCAGAATAATGTTTCAAAATGTTATCACATTTGGGCATATCAATAACAGGATGTTTACTGGATGTAGTACATGTCTGAATGCCTGTTAAAAACACACATTTAAATCAATACCAAAGGCAACCATTTATAATATTAATAATGTACAGTCCTGTCTGTGTGTTTAATAAAAACTACAAGGTTTAGATCCCTCTTCATAACTGTTATCATTCAATTACAAATTTTGAGGGATTTTGGATTCAATTCAAGACTCACCTTCAGCCAATTGTTTGTTGAAAGAGTTTCTGGTCACCCTGTTTTCATCCCCAAACACGAACTGCACATTCTGCATCTAAAAGTTTTCAATTCAAATGGTGGTTGATTTGTACTTAATGATGTGATAAATACAAAAAAAGAATAAAAGATGTTTCAGGGTTTTTTCTATAGTACCCATGTGTCCGACTATCGGACCCATCCCTAAAGCAAAATATAAGATTTTTTTCCCAATCTTCAGAAAAAAATACCAATCAAAAATTAAAAAACAAAAAAAATATTTATTTTTCCTGTACTGGTTCATTTTCAACATCCCAATAAATTGAGTAATGTAAATAAAAAATTATAATTAAACTCCGAAATCAATGATTTTTATCACATTCAGAGATCAGTATGAAATATTATCAGTATGAAATATCTGTCATAATTTATTGCAATAGATATTTACACCCCAAGGATTGATATTTTTGGGGGTCTTTTAGAGGGAAAATAAACTAATATTAAATCATTTTCTAATTCGCAGGAGACTAGACAGCTTTTTCCTTTTACTGTAAAATTTCCCAATTTCAGCATTTTAACAACACAAAATTTCCCAAAATGTCAAGGGTCTTTTTCACAAAATGGCCAGAAAAAGTGTTTCACATATAAATTTATTTAGGGTACATGTATGCTCCCCAAATAGTATAACGGATATTTCCTTTTCTTTCTATTTCTTACCAAACAAGAGCATCACTTCAAATGAAGAATGCTTAAAACCAATCATGTCAGATCTAGAAAAAAAGAGACACCACAATAACATGATTGTGCTTGTGGAAAGTAAATGATACATAATATTCAGTTCAGGGGATAACTACATAAATATGCAGTGAAAGTTAATGGTTGATTGGCATTGGGTACTAAGCTTTCCACCATTTTCAATCAAATTTCTGTATATTAACGGTAGGGTACAATTCAGACCCGTGGATACTACAATTCTAACCATTACCATCTATCTAATATGGTCCAAGCAAAAACTCATAATGGAAATATATCAGGTTCAGGGAGAAAACTTAATAATCATGCAGTTTAGGATTATGTTTTCTATACCTACTTCAAGATGCTGTATATCTATTCTTTTTTTAAGTTGCATTTAAAACTCACCGATAATTTATCTGTGAATACTCAATACAAATAATTCAGTATGGCCTAATTTCACACAATAACTTAGACATAAATCAAACATTCATTTCCGGCCAATGGAGAGACAGATCTATACAAAATATTATGAAGTACTGTTCTTTGCTATAAGCCTTAAGAATTTAAGGTACAAAAATTACAATCTCAAAACAGTAATATCTGACTACAGTCATAAGTTTTATCATTCATTTCCATATTTTAATTACTTTATACTATTCCAGTATTTCAAAATGCAAACTTCTGCATTTATGAATCACTGGCATACCCAGGTATTAAATCTGTTGTCTTTGCCTGTCTGTACACTTTAAGGATTTCTAACAGATGTTAGGAAAAACATTTTCAAGAAGGAATATTTAATTTCCTGTAAGGCTTAAAAATATAATACATTTGGTTCGGGTTACCCAACCCCACCTACGGAATAGGCGCCGACCCTACTGTTTTTATAGTCAGTTTGAAAAAAAATGAAAAACTAAATGACTTCATTTTGTAGTTGAAAACCTTAATTGCTTATACAGATGATAATTTTAACACCATTCTCCAATGATGAAAATGACATTCTTATATAAAGCCTAATTAAAAAAAAGCCTACCTACCCTACCTTTTTTTTTTAAAGGATGTAACCCTAACCAAACATTTTTTTAGGCCTAACCATGATCTTGTGCAGTACTAATCATAAATGACTTTGCAGATCTTCAAGCTACTTCTAATGCTCATTTCCATAGATCTACAAGAACTAGTCTACTATATAGAATACTAATGCATGATCCTATTATCCAGATAATAAGTTAAATATTTATTGAACAATGAAAATATAGATACTGGTTACATTGTAAATCAGATTCCAATCAATCTGCGCCTTCAATTCATTTAAATGTTAATTACAAAATAATATCCTTACTTACCACCTTCATGGCTGCTTTCCTTTTTCCAAATCTGTCCTTCAATCTTTTCATGCTTTGCTCTACAGTGGAAGCATCTGAAAATAAGCAGATAATAACAATATAACACAGACATGGTGAAAGTAAAGAAAAAGTGTCACTCATTCAAACAGCCTCATATTTTTGGTCAGTCATAATAAAAAATTTG